>NC_083232.1:95517911-95817911 GCF_032191835.1 Heteronotia binoei | reverse complement strand
GTATTACTATAAATTATTTATAATGTGTTGGAAGTCACAATCCATTCTCCACTGTTACAGCTTAGTGGTGTGGAACCTCCCCCATCCAGATTTTTTTGGTATATTGAATACCCGCCCCCCCCCTAAAATTATTTCCCTATATTCTCAAATCCCAGTACCAGTATGTTATTTGGGGTTGGGAAATATTTGGAAAACCTGAATTTTTTTCAGCTCCATTATATACTCAGTGGTCCCTATAGGATATCAATCTGGGGGTATCTGTGGCTCTGGGTCGCTGTTTTTTTTGAGGTAGAGACACCAAATTTGCAGCATAGCTGCTGATGCCTCTCCTCAACCCCTCTGCTAAGTTTCAAAAAGATTGGACCAGAAGGTCCAGTTCTATAGGCCCCCAAAGAAGGTCCCTCCACCAAATCAATGGAGAAAAAAGGCATCTAAAGGAATCACACTCTCTTTAAATGCCCTCTCCAAGCTGCACAGCTCTGTAGCTTGGAGAACTCTGAAGGTGTTTAGAGGGCTTGCAGTCCCTTTAATGCCTTCCAAGCAGTAAGTTCCTCCAGAAGGTGTTTAAAGGGATTGCGAGCCCTTTAAATGCCCTTTAAATTCATCTATCCAGCAGTCCTGAACATTTTGAATATTTTTGAGATTTTCAGTGCTTGGCCATTTTGGATATACAAACAATATCCAAAATCTATATCTGGCTGAAGCAATACCCAAATAATACTGATAAAGTATTTTCTGGGTTTGGATTTAGCTGTATGTGCAAAACTAGTGTCCCCTTCCTTCCTCTCTTCCCTTGTTGACTCCTAACTGTATGCCCATGGTTGCATGTACATTTTGGAGGCCTATAAGGCTCTCTCCAGTTGGACACTTGCAAGCTACTTCTATAAAGACTGAGAAATACATTGTTTTCACTCATTGAAGTAAAACTCAGATGCCTCATAAGACCCAAGTATTCTTACTTAGGAATTTAAGACACTTATTCCCAAATAACTATATTTAGGATTGGGGTGTGTGTATGACTCAACTGAAGTCTTAAACTTACATACTGTCATGCAATCTTAAACTTACATACTATCAAATAGGGATATACACAGGAATTATTTAAATTTTTAACACTGTATATTCTTTACTGCTGGTTTATGTGTTATTTAAAATATTTACAGTCCATCTTTCTCCAGTTGGTGCACTCAAGGAAGCTTATAGAAGTATCCTGCCACATTCCAGCACTAAAACTGTTATCCCATAACAGTATCCCATCACCTGTGAAAAACAGCAACCAAACACACTGCTAATAGTAGACATAAAATATGTAAAATACCTCTTCAAACAATATTGCTTTGCATATTCCCCTAAATACGGAGCATGGCAAGTCTCAGTTCTATTGACAGACCATTCCAGAGTGTGGAAGCAACCACTGAAAAACTCCTGGAATGGGGTGTCGTGTCCTGTCTGTGTCAGAACAGGAGAAAAGCTGGTGGGAAGACTGGAATTGGCACACACCTTCATATGGGGAGGGAGGATTCTTCAAATATGTGGGTCTCAGGCTGTGAAGGGCTAAAGATCAAAACCAGCACCTTAAACTGAACCTGGAAATAAACTGAAAGCCTTTCCAAAACCAGTGTAGTATGGTGGAAATGATTTGTGTAGTCAGCAGACAGGTCATTATAATCTCAACTAATTGAAGCTACTGTGTTCTTTTCAAAGACACCCCCACATAAATAGTATTGCAGTAATCTAGCTTTGAGGTTTCAGAAGCAATGTATCTGAAATAACACAGGTGAAAGGACAGAACCTTGAAGCACTGTCCATATCAGCTCCCAAGATTCTGACTCAGGTTCTCCAATGACAGCTGTTTGTGTCTCTGTAGACAAAAATTATTATTATTATTATTTGTTTGTTTATATTCTTCCCATTCCCCCACAGGGGCTCAAAGCAGAGTACGACATAAATAATAAAATCACGGTAAAATCACAACAGCATGACGATAATAACCAATTTCAGGATTCAGTACAACAGAGTGGTCCAGCAGGGCAGTATAATAAGATGGTGTAGCAGGCCAATACAGTAAATCAGCTCAGTAGTACAGTAGGGTAGTACAGTAGTACTGGACCCCCCCACTTTTACATCCACTTCAATCTCTAAATTGAGATCACCAATCTTTTCTTTAGTATGACAGTGTGTAATGAAAAAATCCTGAGCATCCCCCCCCCCCCCCCAGCATGTTACTAAGTTTAGTTCTGCCCTAGAAACAAACATGGACTAGCAAAAGCATCAGAAATAAAACTAAGTAGCACAGGGGAAAATCTTATGACATAACTGTCTTGTAAAGGAAAAGGAAGGAAAGGTCCCCTGTGCAAGCACCAGTCGTTTCCGACTCTGGGGTGATGTTGCTTTCATGACGTTTTCCTGGCAGACTTTACAGGGTGGTTTGTCATTGCCTTCCCCAGTCATCTACACTTTCCCCCCAGCAAGCTGGGTACTCATTTTACCGACCTCAGAGGATGGAAGGCTGAGTCAACCTCGAGCTGGCTACCTGAAAACCCAGCTTCTGCTGGGGATCAAACTCAGGTCATGAGCAGAGTTTAGGACTGCAATTCTGCAGCTTTAACACTCTGCGCCACGGGGTTCTCTAAAAGGTAAAGGTAGTCCCTTGTGCAAGCACCAGTTGTTTTTGACTCTGGGGTGACGTTGCTTTCACAGCGTTTTCAGGCCAGCCTTCCATCCTTCCAGAGCCAGTTTGATTCTCCACTCCTCCACTTGCACCTGCTGGAATGGCCTTGGGTCAGGCATAGCTCTGGCAGAAGTTGTCCTTGAAAGGGCAGCTGCTGGGAGAGCCCTCTCCAGCCCCACCCACCTCACAGGGTGTTTGTTGTGGGGGAGGAAGGTAAAGGAGATTGTGAGCCGCTCTGAGACTCTTCGGAGTGGAGGGCAGGATATAAATCCAATATCTTCTTCTTCTTCTATCTTCTTCCAAGGTTGGTAAAATGAGTACCCAGCTTGCTGGGGGGGAAATGTAGATGATTGGGGAAGGCAATGGCAAACCACCCCATAAAAAAAAAAAGTCTGCTGTGAAAACGTTATGAAAGCAACGTCACTCCAGAGTTGGAAACGACTGGTGCTTGCACAGGGGACCTTTCCTTGCCATTGCCTTCCCCAGTCATGGCTAGAGCAAATATTTTTACAGTCATTTTTCTGGGTGCTTGCAGCAGTTGGCAAGCTACTGGTAGCTTGCAGCCTGTCTGCAGAGATGCCCTGCTCTAAACTATTCAAGAAAATATATTGATCCATAGTTATGCAAAACTGCTCTAAATAAGAAAAATGAAGAGGCATTTTTGCAGTCCAGATGTAAACAAAGATCACCCACCAGAACCAATAATGCTTTCTCTGGCTGAAAACTGGCCTGAAGCCAGATTTCAGTTACTACACATGTTCATCTGTTTTAGTACATAGTTTATTTGTTTATATTTGGCTTCAGCAGGAGACATGTTCTGCCTATAAACCTCTCTGCCTGAAACAGTTAGGATATTCTGTTAATTAAAGAAACCAGAGAATCAGAAATGTGGTCCTTGTGATTTCTTTCTCACACAGATGCTGGCTCCCTCATCATGAATCTCCCACATCTCATCTAGTTCTGCCCTGCTTTTTGTTTGAGGGATACAGTAATGGTAGCATTTGACTCTTTCCTCCCTTCCATAGGTCTGTTCGCCTGCCTTTCAGAAGGTTTAAGGTTTTGATTTCTGAATGCATTTTGCTTTCTTTATGCACATTCCTACAACCTAGTAAGCCCCCCAGATTTAGCTGGACTTATTCCTTCATGTTTGAGCTTGGAGTGAAACATCTGAAACCTTTTATGTTTATTGATAACATGAAGAAATTCCTTGGTAGGGTAGTGCTCCCTTTTGTGATGTCTGTTACTGGGCATAGCACTGCAAAATAAACAGCTGCAACATGCTTGTAATTTTTCTTTAAAGGTGTTTTGAAGAAATCAGACGGCTGGGTTGGCTTAGGTTGCTGTGAGTTAGCTATTGTCGTAGAATGTCGACAAGCTTGCAAACAGGTAAGATTTTCTTTGTACCGCTGGTATGAGACAAGGCAGGCATTTGCCGGAAGGCCCCCCTCCCCCTTCATACATATTTCTTAACACCTTTCCTTGGCTGGGGTTGTGCTTGATCCTGGGCTGTGCCTTTGAGGGACCTGTTCTTCTGTTCACACTGAGCACCCCCCCCCCCCCAGTGGGCTTTGTAACTACTAGCTCTGGCTGGCTGGGATTGTGTGAGGTGGAGTGGACCCCATCAACCTATGCAAACCCCTACCGTGTCAAACATTCATCCATGCAAGTGAGCTCATTTGACTGCACCTTTCAGTTGCCTCTATGCAATGTTTTATGGGTGATTGCCAATACACTCTAAGCTGTGGAGTCTTGTGAGCAAACATTTTAGCTTGTGGGCTACTGGCATTAAAGGTATGAGCTACTGCTTAAATTAGTTTGCTCTGGGGCAGTCCTTCCTGAGCTAAGACAAAAATGTGTGAGCCAGGGGCTAAAAACTTCTGAGCAATCTCACCCTAACTCAACTTCGAGGGAACACTTGATTGCTTATCTGTATAGTGTGTCATGCTGATGGTGAATTGGGGGACCAGATATTTCACCTGGGGGGGGCAATGGATGTATGCTTTGGGGGCTGGGTGTCCGAGGACCAATTGGGGAACGGTTCCTTTTCTTTCATCTAGTTACTGGTTGGTGTGGTTTACAGGCAAGGGGGGGGGGCACGGCCTCCGCTACCCCAAAAAACTCAAGGAGAAGGGTTGGCCACCCCCAGAATCCATGTCCACAATGAGGAGGCAGGCAGGTAACTGCCTCCCAGGCCCAAGGGGAAGTATTGTGGGCTTTACCAGAAAACTCTGTTATTACCAGGAGGAGGTTGGTGGGTGACTGCCTCCTGAGCTCAAGGAGAAGGGTTGGCCACCCCAGAATCCATGTCCACAATGAGGAGGCAGGCAGGTGACTGCCTCCCGGACCTGAGGGGGAGAGTGGCAGGCCATCCCACAAAACCCTGTTACCAGGGGGAGGTGAGTGGGTGACCACCTCCCAGGCTTGTTGAATGATTGCCATCTCTTGCAACACTGTCTACATTGAGGAGGGAAGCAGTACTCTGCTGCCCCAAGCCAATCCTTGCCAAAATTGGGGGACAGGTAGAGGGGCATCCCAGGGAGGTCCTCTGTAAGTTCAATGCCTCTAGTTCGCAGGGGGCCCATTCAGCACACTTCTGAACCTGCGGCTGTGCTTTTCCCAGAGAGCACTTTCCTGGGGGCACTTGCTTGCTAAATCCAGTCCTCACCAAACTCGGAGGGCAGGTAGAGGCTGCTGGAGACTTGCTGTGAATTTGGCATCTCTACCTCCAAGGGGGCCATATTACCATATCATAAACTTTATGAAATGAACCAGTTTGATAAACCGGTAAAATTTAGTTTAAATAAAGTGGACAGAATGTATTTGATTTTAAATGTATACATAATTAAATAATCAACCTGCCTTATCCTTGCCTTAGATTTAATATAGGAAACTTTTTGATTATTGAATTCTAAAATGGAGATCATCCGGTGACCTGTTGCTATAGGAGTTGGATATGTGGGTCACATTATAAAATTGTCACATTGTAAAACTTTTGGGGTATAATTTCTTATGATTTTGTTCCTGATTGGTCTGGATTGTGTATTTGCAATAAAATGAATGTTTTTCAGGCATCTTCAAAAAATGACATTGTGAAAAATTGCAGGAAGGAATTTGAGGTAAGACCATTGCAGATTGCAAATGGTGGATTTTTTTTCTATGAGCATGCTTAAATTTCCCAAATGTTGTAAGTCTGATATTCTCTGGCGCAAAAACTCTTCTGGAGGTCTTAACAGTCCAAGCTGATTCCCCCCCACTGGCCCACCTCCCTTCTTTGTAACTTTGGTTCCTGGCAGATTAGAAGCCAGCCTCATGCATGTTCACCCTACCCCACTTGGCTTGCTGGAATACCACTTCTCTTCCCTTGCCTACATAAGTATTCTATTGTACCTGTATAGCATTTTGTCTTCACCAACGCAAACAATGGTTAATGCACCTCACTCTCTTGTAATCTAGAGACTGTAGCCTTGTTTTAAATTAGGTTTGCAAACAGTGGTTGTTTGGGAATCTCTTTTGTGTTGACTATGGTATATATGTAATGTAAAACCCTGATTAACAATGGCAGAGGGAGATGGGAACATAACAGGAGCCTTTCTGCCTCACATCAGAGATTCACTGGGTCCCGTAATGTGTTTATAACAGTGACTTGCAAGGAGTAAGGAGGTGGGTGTATGTACTGTACCTCTGAGTACAGTTCTGACATATAACAAGTTTAAATCTTGAACTAGTTATTTTGTCTGTCTGCGAAATATTCCTAAAAGTTGATCTTCTCTAACACCGGTTTAACTGTTTGCTAAATTAACTGGATTTTCATGAGTGTGAACAATCAGTAGAAGAAATTGTTGTTGCATTGAGGAAGTTTTATAAAATACTTCAGTATCTTCAATTGAGGCTATGTTGAAAATAAAAATTCATTTTGTAAGAATTTGTAATTTACTAGAATGCCTTTATTAATCTTTTAAAAGATGCCGATAAATATGTGATGTAGAACCTTTTTACGTTCAGTGGGGTGTAAAATGCAGTAATATTTTCAAAAAAATTGTTTCCAGCATATCTTCTGTGTTGTGCTGTTTATCTTATCTATCCTGTCTGTATGAAGAATGCAGAGCTCAGGACTTCCATGTTTTTAGATTAACTCTGATAGCATTAAAAAGACAATTTGTCATGGTATAGTTTTATAAATAGTGTGTAGACACACACACACACACACACACACACACTCTATATATAAACTAAGTTTCAGGAGAATCACAGGCACCTTTGTACTGTGCTGCACAAATCTCAGCCTGGACTAGGCTTCTTCATAAACAGAAGTTGCCTTACAAGCCTATATGACTGTATTCTTTAAAATTCAGTGGCTTGCTTGTTCTCCAGCAAGAGTTGCTCAGATTAAACATTGCTTGCTTCTGTCATATACTGCAAATACAAAATTAGAAATGAAGGCTTGTTTCTACTTTTTCTAAACCCTTTTTTTAGCTGCTGGGGTTTTCATAGTGTGACGTTCTCTTGAACTATAACCTGCCTACATCAAATAGCTTTATCTCTCCTAATACTGTATTATACTTTACTGCCCGTATCTATAACCTTTCCTCTGTTATGCTAGCACATTTTCTTCTCTTTTCTGGATTTCTGCATTGCTGTAGGAGGTTGACCAATATATGTTGGAGAACGGAGAGGACAGGTAAGAGAGTTTTCAAAAATGAGAGTGAAATAGTGACCATTGACTATGACTGAGTGTAGTTTTTTTCCCTCCTAATATTTCTTTCCCCTGTTTTTGTTGGGATCATTTTATGGTCAGATTTAATTTATATGCAGTAAGTGAAATTCTTTCATCAGTGATTAAAAGATGAGCGTGATACTTCTACTGAGTGTTTCCTCACACATTAGTTATAAAAGAATATACATTCTTGCATTTCCTTATATTTAAACATATAGATGCTGAGCTCCAGTGGTAGTTTACATGCTATTGTTAATTTTAAAAAACATGACTAATAATCCATAGCTGGAAACATAGAATCAATCATTAAAATCACTAAAAACTAACAGCCAGAGGAGAAACCAGTCAATAAAAGCTACCAGGGAAAATAAACAACCTCCCTCCTTCTCAGCATAATGAACAAAACAAACGAAGAAACAAACAGAGAAATTTTCACTTGATGGCTGAAACTAGGCAAGGCGAACAGCCATTGGGAGAGAGTTGCACAGAGGAGCCACAGCAGAAGAGGCCCTGTCTCTGTTCTGGAGGTTGGGGCACACAGAACAGGGCCTCTGCATAAGAGTCTAATGAATGAGCATTTTCCTATTGCAAGAAGGGGTCCTTTAAAAGTACCATAATCCCAGACCATTTAAGGCAGGGATCCCCAGCCTTATTTAGCCTGTGGGCACCATTGGAATTCTGACACAAGGTGGTGGGTGCAACAACAAAATAGCCGCCATGAGAGGCAGTGCCACACATAAAGGAAGTTCAAGTGCTGGGGATGAGAGAAGTGATTTTTAAAATGCATGGGGAAAGAGGTATCACAGAGAAAGCAGAGCCAACACTGTAGTGGCAGCTGCTACCATAATAACATTATTTTAATTTGTGCAACCCATCAGACCTCCAGTGGCCAATCAGAAGCCTTGCTGCACAGCAGCCCAATCTGGCCGCACCCACTCAGCTGGTGCCAAGTATGGCATCAATACCATGGTGTCTATGGCATAACGTTGGGGACCCCTTTGAAAATGTACTTAGAATTGTGCCTGGAAGCCAAAAACAAATGCAGCTCTTAGCACTGGTGAAATATGTTCCCAACAGTCAGCAATCGTGGTCCTATGTTCTGCACCCACTGAAGCTTCCAATCAGCCTTCAAAGGCAGTCCAACATAGAGCAGCTTGGATCCTGTGCATTCTGCTTGTGCTCTTTTTCGTCTGTTGTGGAGGTGTTGCTGCTCTATGGAGCAGGTTCCTCTTGTACTAAGAACTTCCTTCTTCATGAAAGACAGTGGAAGTTGTTTTGCTGTTGTTTAGCTCCATGGCTAGAGATATGGGTGAGAAGGATACTTCTAGTGGTTTTCTGTAATTGTTTAAAACAGGCCACCAGAAGAAGCTTCTAGTTAGATAATTGCATGCCTCAAACCCCCAAGGGTTCTTTTCATCCGGGTAACAGAGTCAGTTCTTGAGCCATGCCTTCTCAATTCTAGCAGTTTTGTAAATAAGTTCACACAAGGAACCCCATTATGTGACAGGGCTGACTGGAAAGCAAGCTGATCAAGTCGACAAGCTGGTGGCTTTGTAGGTTCAGGCAAGGTTTCCAGGAACCCAGTGTGGCTTTGCTTTGAACTGGTAACAAGATTAATAAACCAGGCCAGAGACTGCTCAGCTTACCTGAACACACTGGTACTGCAAACTGTAGCACACCCTTCAGAGAGTGGCGTTGCAGAGCAGCAGAGATCAGGTCCTTCAGTTCTGCTGATAGAATCCCTCACTTAGTATCTCCAGTCTCCTACAATTGCCTTGAAGTTAACTGATGCCACAAAGAACCAAGTGAATTGCTATTTACAGCTTCTGTCCCCATTTTCTAACACCCGTGATGTTTTCTTTTGTCTACTAACTAGCCCTATAGCTTTATCACTCAACCCTTGTTTGCTTATACCCAGGGGAGGAATTCTAGCCAGGAGCTCCTTTGTATGTTAGGCCAAACATCCCTGATGTAGCCAATCCTTCACGAGCTTACAGGGCTCTTTTTTGTAAGCTCTTGGAGGATTGGCTACCTCAGGGGTATGTGCCCTAATATGCAAAGAAGCTTCTGCTAGAATTCCACCCCTGCTTATACCGTTATTTAAAATATTGACACGTGGTTATTCTTCCAGAAAAACAGCTAAGTGGCTTTCAGTAAATATGCTGAACAACCAAAATCAACTTCAAATGCTTGTAGGCTGCCATCAGAGTTTTAATCAGTCCTTCAGACAAATTGTTTCCGTCACATTAATCAACAAATCCAGAAAAAGTGCCTTTGGAACAGAACTGTAGCACTGTCCGGAAATTAATAGAACAGGTGTCCAGCAACTCTTTTTGGACGCTGTTCCAAAGAGATGTAACTGTGACCTGCCCTATGTAATGGGGTGGTGAGTATAAGTTGCCAGGAGAAATGAAGTGAATGCATGACCTTGTACCAGGAGAGATGGTACTTCATCTTTGTGGGACCCAGATATGTGAAGGACTTTAAAGATGAGAACCAGCATCCTAAATTGAGCCTGGAAATAGATGGGCAGCCAAGAGAAGAGGCTCAACACTGGTGTTACCTGTTCATTCCAGCATGGTGCAGCCAAAGGACAAGCTGAGGGAATATGTAGTAGCTGAAGTTTCATGGATGAATTCAAGTAGAACCCTCTGTAGTAGTCTAGCCATGAGGTTACAGTAACATGGATCAAACGAAGCCTTATATAAACTGTCTCTGTCAAATGTTAGACCTGATACTGACGGAAAAACAGAATGCTGAGTTCTGAGGGTTGTCTTAGCAGCTGTGGAATTCCTTTGATGGGAGACCGCAGAAAAGAATTTTAACAGAGAATTCTTTTTGAAGGGGAAAGACAGATGAAGGTTGATTCTAAAGATAATGGTGAATGGTATGTTGTGAGTGGTTAATAGCATTTTGCTTGCTTAATTAAAAAAAAAAGAACATTATGCTTGTTTATAAGTATATATGTGGCTATAAATCTTTTGAGAAGCATCTACAGAATTCTGTAATATACCATAAAAATAGATAAGAAAATAGCCTTGAGAACCCTGATAGTACAAGATATGTCTTTGGCAAGTAATGTTACATACAAAATTTTTGTATAAAATACATACAATATCAGTGTTTTGTTGGAAAGTACTCTTCAGTGAAGGGCTGCTTACAGAATGCATACTGTTAAAAGAGGAGTAAAAGATGACTTCAGAATGTATGACTCAGACATGAGGAAGAAAACCCAAAAAACAGAACTTCTTATGAAAAGTCTAGATATCCGTTTATAGAGATTTGAAATAGTTTTTGAGAATGAGAATGTGCAGGATAGCGACTGAATGAAATTATGTAGATTCAGGGGTGCAATTCTAGCAGAATCTCCTTTGCATATTAGGCCACCCCCCCCCCAAAGTAGCCAATCCTCCAAGAGCTTACAAGGCTCCTTTTTGTAAGCTCTTGGAGGATTGGCTATACCGGGGTGTGTGGCTAAATATGCAAAGGAGCTCCTGCTAGAATTCCACCCCTGCTCAAATTATTTTCAGAGTCATAGTGTGTGTGGAATGTGAGGAGGAAAAAAATGAATGACATTAAATAGCCATGTATTTTCAGAATTTACAGCCAAACCTGGAGCATTGTAAAAAAAATAATGAAAGGGAATAATGTGATTAGGTTTTTTTAGGAGTGAGATACGTTGTTTTTAAGGAGGTGTACTATGGTTTAACTCTGGGGGAATGGAAAGTCAGAAAGTGTAGATTGGAACAAATTGTGCTGCGTATATAATTGGCTCTGATCAAAACTAACAAGGCCAGTACATTATAAACACAGGAAATCAAGAATAGATTCTGTGCTGTCAAAAAAGGCCCATTATCAGGTTGTAAATACATTTCAGCTGCCAAAGAAGGAACAATCCCAAACTCATAGAATGCCGTATCTTGACCAGTTTTTTCCAGAGTCTGTGCAGTATATGCTGTAGTTTCATGGTAACCCCCCTGAACCGCTGTGGTTATATACGAGTCAGTGGGGTTGATAGTCTGAGTTTTACCAGCTAGCAGGAAGAAGCATATCAGCTAAATATATTCTGGGAAGTGTTCAAAGATTCATCATGTCAGAAATGCTGATAAGGGGGGGGTGGGATCTCCAGTTTTGGATTCTAGTTGTACAGTCCTATATATAACCCTGAAGTTCCATTGGCTAAGTTCTGTTTGGAGGAAATCTTGCCATGGCAATTTCAGTAGAATTGGATCAAGTGTTTGGATATAAATTGTTTAAGGGAAGAATGTTCTTTGGGCAAATAAGACTGTACATTTTACAGTCCTGATTTTAAACTCCGATGACAGAAGAATATCTCAGTAACAATAAAAATGAACAAAATAGGAGAAAATTGCACCTTTAAGACCAACTTAGTTTTATTCAGAATGTAAGCTTTCATGTGCTCGAAGCACACTTCATTGGACGAGGAATCCAGCACAGTGAGCAGAGCCACACATAGCTGGTAGGCAGTGGCTCAGAATGTAAAATGGTACAGATTTAAGATCCAATGGCAGAATAGTAAAATTATCTGGTAGGCAGTGATTTAGAATGTAAAATGGTACAAATATAAGATCCAATGACATGAAAATACAGTAAAAATCCAATATTGATGAAAGATGCAGAGTGCTAGATGTGAATAGTTGTATAAAAAATTCCAGAGGTGGAGGTGAGCAAGTTAAAATAAATTTACAGGCCAGGAATTGGGAATTAGTAACCTCTTAGTCAAATACAGCTTGAGGATGACTTCCAGATAAAATATACACATTTAAAATTGAGGTGCTTTCCCTGTGGTCTGCTAGTTCACATGATCAGGATTTAGGGAGCAGCAGACATAATTAAGCGCCCCCAGATGGGGCCTGGAGATCTACTTCTTTTACAACTGATCTCCAGCTGGCAGAGATCAGCTCCCCTGGATAAAATGGCTGCTTTGAAGGGTGGACTCTATGTTATTGTCCCAAGCTGAGACCCCTCCCCAAGCCCTGCCCTCTCCCAGATCCACCCCCAAAGTCTCCAAGTGATCTTCTTCGTGGTCTCTGTGCAGTCCCACACATGGGTCTTGCCGCAGGCAACGGATCCATACCTCGGAGCTCCAATAGCTCGCCTATAGCGTCTTTTTGGCGCGCTTTCCTCCCGCCCTGGGGAGCAGGCAGCAACCGCGCATGCCTAGAGCGGGGGGAGAGCGCCCATTCCACTCAGTTTCTTTCCTACCGCCGCCCGGACAACACCCTCCTCGCTGCGTTCCTCCTTAGCTCGTCCATTACCTCATCCTTTCGACCTCTTTTCTTCACCTGGTATCGTATTTCTTCTTATTTCTTATCCCTTTTCGTCCCGAAAATTAAAAAAAAAAAAAAAGAACCGTTTCTGCGCTGTCTTTCCCCTTTTCTCCCTTCCCCCCCTCCCTTGTCCGGAGCGCATGGAAGGGAAAGTTACCTTCAAAAAGTGCACGCGCTGTGGGACCAAAATCCTTTCTTCAGACGGCCACAGCCACTGCCTATTTTGCTTGGGGGAAGCTCACCGAGTCGACTCCTGCCCTCACTGTGCGAACTTTGGCAAGCAGGCCCGGAAAAACCGTGCGGCCAGGCTCCGGAGTTTCCTAATTGAGTTGTCCCTAAGGGCTATGCCCGCGTCGGACTCGCCGCCTCCCCAACAACAGGCGGGAGATTCGGCTTCTACGGACGTGTCTCTCTCTAAACAGAAGCACAAGTCCGAGAAAAAGTCATCGAAGCACGCCGAGACCGGCCATAAGGCTTCGAAAAAATCGCGCCATTTGGAATCTACGGATCCGGCGCCCAAAAAATCTCGTCATTCCGGATCGGCTGATTCGGCTCCGAGGAAGCTCCACCACTCGCACTCGGCTCCTAAGAAGCCTCGGGCTCCAATCTCGACTTCGACGTCTATGGATCCTGCGGCCCCAACGCAGCCCGCACTTCCGCCTGAATTGTCGGCTCCGTCGGACGTCATCACCGACATGCCACAACTGACACCTCACTCATCCACAGCAGTAGAGGTTATACCAGTCCACTCTCGTTCACCTTCGGTGCACAGCGTGGTTCCGACCGACTTTCTAGAACCCGACCTGACTACCGATTCTACTCAGACCTACCTTAAACCTCCGCTTCGGATTGGATCCTTCCGAGACATCGGGATTTCTCCCCTGTATAAGGACTCGGCTACTCAGGCCTCAAACCAAGGTCGCTCTGGTTCGCCCTCCCGTCGAGTCCGATCCCGGTCGCCGCCTCTCAAGGGCCGCTCCAGATCGCCACGTCGGCGTCGAGACTCCGACTCCTCGGATTATTATCAGGACTACTACGCCCCTCCTAGATACGACCGCCACTACTCTCGTTTCCATCGTCCTTCTCGGTCCCCATCTCTGGAGGGTTCAGGTTACTCCCCGTACTCAGCGAACCGGTACGAGGACTCTCCTAGACCCCGTGATCGACATCGTGATTTCTCACGACGACTCGGCGATTCTTCACGGCCCCGTGGCTTCGACCGTGACCTCTCTTCTCCTCGACCCCGCGATCAAGATCGGACCCGAGAACATGATTACTCTCGAGATCGGATCCGAGAGCCTGATTACTCTCGCTATTCCCCTCGACTCCGTGATCGGCTTCGGGAATACGTGCGTCACTCCGATCTGCAGCGATCCCGGGACCACTACCAAGGAGAGGACGCTAGGCCGCGCACTCCATCAGCCTCGGCTTCGCTTGCTCCTCCGGTCTCCACTCCTACGGACCAGCGTGCTCAGACAGTAAAGCCTAAGACCGTTCCTTCGGACCCGATCCCGCCTCCACCTCCTCCTTCGGGTGAGGATTTCCGTTCCGACCCCGAATCGTCAGCATCATCAGACTCTGAGGATCATCCAGACTCAGTAGTCTCGGACTCGGTGCCTCAGCCCCGACTCTCTCCATCAGATGCGTCCAAGGCCTATCTCCATCTAATCACCACCATGGCCGAAGCCCTGAACATTACTCTTCCGTCGGACTCACCTAAGGTTTCTGACATCGTACACGACCTCGTGCAAACGGACTTTCCACCTGGCTCATTGCTTCCTATGCTACCGGTGCACCTCGAAGGCCTCCGCGAAACCTGGGACAAACCTGCTTCAGTCCCACCTACCTCTAAACGCTTTGACTCTCTCTACAGAGTTCACGCTCCTGAGGCTAAATTTCTTGCTTCTCATCCAGCACCCAACTCTATTATTGTGCACTCAGCCACTAAGGCTAAGCCCTCCAGACATCCGACACCTCCAGACCGTGAGGGCAGGAAATTAGACACCCTGGCCAGGAAGATATTCAACCTTGCCTCCACAAATTCCAAGCTGAACAACTATCTAGCCTACTTTCCGGCTTACGTCTTCAACTTGGCCAACCAATTTACACCTCTTATTCCTGCCCTTCCTGAACCTTCCCAAAAGACGGCCTCCGGCTTGGTATCAGAACTGTCTAGAGTGTCGAAGAAACAGATCAACACCATATGCCATGCTGTCTCCTGCTCTTCCAGGGTCTTTGCGTCCTCTGTTGCCTTGCGTCGCCACGCCTGGCTAAGGTCCACCAATTTGCAACCGGACATTAAGCAAAAGATCGAAGACCTCCCCTTTGATGGCCTCGGCCTCTTCCATGCTTCTACTGACGAGGTCCTCACCTCAGTAGATGATGGGCGCAAACGTGCTAAGCGCTTGGGAGTCTCCCAACCGTTCTCCCAACAGTCCAACCGTACAAAACCCTGGAGACCATCATTCCAGAGGCGTCAACGGTCACCTAAGCGTAATGATTTCTGGAAGAGAAAGAGTGGACAGCAGAAGCCTCAGTTTCAACAAAGGCCTCGCTCACAACAGCTTAAAAAGTCCTCCCTTCCTTCTAAACAGTCTCTTTGACTTTCCTCACATCCTACCGGTTTTTCACACACGTCTGTCACCATTCCTTCCCACTTGGAACTCGATAACAACCGACTCTTGGGTGCTGACCATCGTGCGCTTAGGTTACGCAATCGAGTTCATTTCTCCACCTCGCCACCACTATTTCATAGCTACCCCCCCGTCTTCTCTCCTCCATCAGGAGATTCTGGACTTGCTCCACAAAGACGCCATAGAGCCCGTCCCTCCCCTACATCGAGGGACAGGTTTCTATTCAAGATATTTCCTGGTTCCCAAGAGGGATGGAGGCAGGCGTCCCATTCTAGATCTAAGGAAGCTCAACAAGCACATCGAATACAGGAAGTTCAGAATGATCTCCCTGCAGTCCATCCTGCCCCTTATTCCCAGGAATTCCTGGATGGCTTCCCTAGATCTTCAGGACGCTTACTTCCATGTGACCATTCGACCTCAGCATCGGAAGTATCTGCGGTTTGCCATGGGCCGGGACCACTACAAATATGTGTCCCTACCTTTCGGCCTCTCCACTGCGCCCCGCGTGTTTACCAAGTGCATGGCAGTGGTGGCAGCTGTGCTTCGCATTCGGAACACCCCAGTCTTCCCATACATCGACGACTGGCTCCTTGTAGCTCCGACACAACAGCAATTGGAGCACAACCTCGACACAGCTCTCACTCTCCTGAGTTCCCTGGGCCTTCGCGTGAATGCATCAAAGTCACACCTCACACCTACCCAGGACCTCAAGTTTATAGGCGCCCTTCTATGCACCTCCCTGCATCGTGTCTTTCTCCCCGAGGATCGGGCACGGACTATCATTGCCCTAGCCAGGTCAGTTCAACAACAACCTTGTCAGTCTGCGTTCACAATCCAACGCCTGCTGGGCCTTATGGCCGCTACAACATCTGTCCTTCACTTTGCCAGGCTACGAATGCGACAACTACAGATTTGGTTTGTACGAGCCTACCACCCTCAGACACAACCACAAAGTGTTTTGCTCACTTTTTTACAGAGAGCGCTTCTATCTCTCACGTGGTGGACTGTACTCAACAATCTCCTCGAGGGCAAGCCGTTTCTACCGACTTCCCCGACGGCCACAATAACAACAGATGCCTCCAAGTGGGGATGGGGAGCCCACCTAGAGGACAAAACTGTCAGAGGGCTTTGGACGACCTCCGAGAGACTCATGCATATAAACTGCTTAGAACTGATTGCGGTACACAGAGCTCTTCAATCCTTTCTCCCACTGATAAGGGGCCGACATGTTCAGATCTCTACGGACAATATGGCAACTGTTCATTACATAAACAAGCAAGGGGGCACCAGATCCCTCCGTCTCTGCCGTATAGCCGTACTGCTCTGGGAATGGTGTGTCAAGCACAACATATTCATGACTGCCATTCATCTTCCCAGTGTGGAGAATACTTTGGCCGACTCCCTCAGCAGGATTCGCATAGACGACCACGAATGGTCCATCAATCCGACCTACCTTCGGCGTATCTTCCGATGCTTCGGAACACCCAAGGTGGACGTCTTTGCATCCAGGGACAATGCCAAATGTCCTCAGTTTTATTGCAGGAGGGGCAACGACGCTTTTCTGCACAATTGGACAGGTCCCCTTCATTACTTCTTCCCACCGACTCCCCTTCTGACACGGGTGCTGGTGAAGATAGCACGGGATGGCACAGACTGCATCCTCATTGCGCCATGGTGGCCTCGGCAACCGTGGTTCACGAGGCTTTTTCAACTGTCCCGCCACACTTACCGCAGGCTTCCTCCGGTGGGCGACCTTCTCTCTCAGGCCAGAGGCCAGGTTCTTCATCACAACCCGCGCGCCCTAGCTCTGGCAGCTTGGAGAATACATCCACCTACCTCTCTGCAGAGGTAGCCAATATCATCCTCAACGCAAGGAAGCCTTCCACGAGACTTTCGTATCAACGTAAATGGAAGCGCTTCTGTTCTTTTGCGACATCTAATCATCTGCAGCCGGAATCTGCACCTCTTAACCTGATCCTGGATTATCTGCTTTCTCTACAAAGATCAGGACTCTGTTATTCCTCCTTAAAGGTTCACCTTTCTGCAGTTTCTGCGTTCCACAATCCGGTCGATGGCAAAACTGTGTTCTCCCATCCTTTATCTAAGTCCTTTCTTAAGGGCATGTTGCACCTCAACCCACCTGTCAAGCCCTTTGTTCCGGCTTGGAGTTTATCGTTAGTCCTTTCCTGCTTGATGAAAGTTCCCTTTGAACCTATGGCTACCATAGACCTCAACCTTCTTTCCTGGAAGACAGCATTGTTGGTAGCCCTTACCTCAGGTAAACGGGCAAGTGACTTATGCGCCTTCCGTTACGATCCTCCCTACACTATCTTTCACAGGGACAAAGTTGTTTTGCGACCGGACCCTGCGTTCCTGCCTAAGGTTGTCTCCCAGTTCCACTTATCAACTTCAACTTCTCTGCCAACGTTTTTCTCCAACCCATCCGACCAGGGACAACGAGCCCTGCATTCTCTGGACGTTAGAAGGGCTTTATCTTTCTACCTTGATCGTACACAACCTTTCCGTAAGGACCCTAACCTGTTTGTGGCCTACGGAAATCCTCACAAGGGACACAAAATTTCTACCCAAAGACTGTCTAAATGGGTAGTCAGTGCCATTAGGTTGTGCTACGAACTGGCTAAACAGCCTTTGCCCGAAGGTCTTAAGGCCCACTCCACAGGAGCGGTCTCGACGTCTTCGGCCTTTCTGCAAGGCGTCTCCCTAGAGGACATTTGTGCAGCTGCATCGTGGTCCTCTCCATCCACGTTCGTCTCCCATTATGCCTTAGACGTTCGTGCGAGACGTGACGCCTCCTTTGGTCAAGCAGTCCTCAGGTCCATCTTCCACTGAAGTCAGGGGTGAGTGCATCCGCTTCCATCTCTATGTTGCATACTATGTTGCATAATATGATGTGATTGCATATGATGTGATTGCATATGTTCTGACTGGGCTACATGACTAACCTTTCTTTCCCAGCACCCTCCTCCAGGACATTTAGCTGGCTAGTCACCCATGTGTGGGACTGCACAGAGACCACGAAGAAGATAAACAGGTTGCTTACCTGTAACTGATGATCTTCGAGTGGTCATCTGTGCAGTCACACACGCCCACCCAGCCTTCCCCGCTGCTGGCCTCTTGTAATTGTTGCTTAACCTTGTATAGTGTCAGTGCCAACGGCGGCTGGAAGAAACTGAGTGGAATGGGCGCTCTCCCCCCGCTCTAGGCATGCGCGGTCGCTGCCTGCTCCCCAGGGCGGGAGGAAAGCGCGCCAAAAAGACGCTATAGGCGAGCTATTGGAGCTCCGAGGTATGGATCCGTTGCCTGCGGCAAGACCCATGTGTGTGACTGCACAGATGACCACTCGAAGATCATCAGTTACAGGTAAGCAACCTGTTTTTTTCCAACACAGGCCTGGCAACCCTTGCCCATCATTAGCTGAAGTGCAACTGGGCACACCTAAACTAACTTTGCAAACTTGGGTGTACTCACGATTTTTAAATATAGGAGTGTAACTGAGTTCATTGCAACTCAGGTTGGCTGGTAGTTACAGGCAGGGATGGAATTCTAGCAGGAGCTCCTTTGCATATTAGGCCACACACCCTTGATGTAGCCAATCCTCCGAGAGCTTATAAGGCTCTTTTCTGTAAGCTCTTGGAGGATTGGCTACATCAGGGATATGCAGCCTAATATGCAAAGGAGCTCCTGCTAGAATTCCACCCCTGGTTATAGGTAATGCTGAGTATAGGTAGAGGGGACTGGAGGAGTTAAAAATTAAAAAAAATTGTAAGAAGGGAAACGTCATGTGTGCAGTTCTTGGGGCTTGCCCCCTGAATCCTTGCTCAGCTCTGTGTGAACTCGGCCTATTAAGTAGATTACTGGTTTTGGAGACTATAATTAATTGTTGCATTAAATTGCCACATAGCCCAGTTTAGTTTTTTTTTTCCCTCTTAGAGAGAATGTTTGAAGATGTGATTTAAATGTCAAACTGATGGCAAAATCATCCTCCATCGTTGTTGTGCATGAAGAAAACGTATAGAGATGTCAGCTGTGATTTAAAAATTAAGTATTGAATGGTTTGGAGCTGAGGGATAAAATACATTTTATGAGAAAATAGGGATCTATGAAGTAAAGCCAGCAGTTAGATTGTATGATTCAACGATGACAAATCATCCCAAAGATTTCGATTAAGTTTCGTTAAAAATAGATATCTGAACATTCCCTTAGGCGGCTAATTTCTCTGCGCAGTATAAAGTCCCGTGTTTTAGAATAGCTGGTCAGTCTTCCTGTTCTCCAGTTCTTCGCTTTTACTTTTAAATATTCTATTAAACTAGTCCTCTCACTGTCACTCTTTAATCCTTATACTAACATGTTTCCTCTGCTGCAACTAGGAAAGAATTTTTGAACCCTTCTGTAATTCTTGGAATATGTAGATAATTCAGATTTTTAAAGTAGCCTTTTTGCAGAGTCATCGTAATAAATTCTGTTATGCTCTTTGTCACTTTAATAATAATAATAAAATTTTATTTATACCCCGCCCTCCCCGCCAAGGCAGGCTCAGGGCGGCTTACAAGTATGGCAAAGCCATTGAACAATAAAACAGTTATACAATTCAATAAAATTACAATTTACTGTCAAATTTTTTTACATAATCTAAAACAACCTAAAAACAGTCTAAAATAATCTCTACTCGCTGTTATCTCAGTTATTAATATTTGTGATGGCGTGATGTTTATTTCAAGCTCCGTCTTGAAAGGCTAGCCGGAAGAGGGCGGTTTTGCACGCCCTACGGAATTGACTAAGGTCCCGTAGGGCCCGCACCTCTTCCTTTACGCTCCACGGTCCTGAACGTAGTCCTCAGAAATGATTGCATGGACTTCCCGCATTTCAGTCACCATTCTCAGTGTGCTCTTTGCAGACAGCAACAAAGTTTTCTGGACAAATGCCATTTCACTTATTTTGGTGGCAAATTATATGCCTTTTTCTTCTGGTGGTTCCTCTGGTTTTCGCTTTCATTCCTGTTTACATCATTTCTTGCTGCAAAACATATATTTAGATATTCCTTATCCATAGGGTTGCCAATCCCCAGGTGGGGGCGGGGGATCCCCTGGTTTGGAGACCCTCCCCCCGCTTCAGGGTCACCAGAAAGCGGGGGGAGGGGAGGGAAATGTCTTCTGGGAACTCTATTATTCCCTGTGGAGATTTATTCCCATCGAAAATCATGGATAATTGATCTGCGGGTATCTGGGGCTCTGGGGGGGCTGTTTTTTGGGGTAGAGGCACCAAAAATTCAATATAGCATCTAGTGCCTCTCCCCAAAATACCCCCCAAGTTTCAAAAAGATTGGACCAGGGGGTCCACTTCTATGAGCCCCAAAAGAAGGTACCCCTATCCTTCATTATTTCCTATGGAAGGAAGGAATTGAAAAGGTGTGTCGTCCCTTTAAATGTGATGGCCAATTATGCTTGTCACAGCCTTGATCTTGGCTCCATCCCTAATGTCTCCTGGCTCCACCCCCAAAGTCCCCAGATATTTCTTGAATTGGACTTGGCAACCCTACTTATCCACAATATTTGTGTGTTTGCCAACTAAACACTGTTGAAGACATTTCACTTGAAGGAGAAACGACAAGGGGAAAAGGTCGGAGCCCAGGCATATTAGAAAGCTGAAGCAAGCAGTGTGAGAAATACTCTGTGGTAGAATGTGCTGTCAGGCTACAGGCAAGAGATGTTCAGAGGTGGTTTTCTGTTGCCTGCCTCCAGTTCATAATGTTGGATTCCCTTGCTGACCTCCCATTCAAATACTAGCCAGGGCCTTCCCTGCTTAGCTTCACAGATCTGATAGCCTGGTCAGGTCATGAGAAATATGTTAGCGTTTGTCTGTTAGTAACAAGTTCGTTTCTGCATCAGGGAAAGGATATTTTTAAACCAATACCCTACTTAGCTAAGAAATTAAAATATGCTCATCAGCAATATTAACATTTTGCTTGCAAATATTTATGCAAGAAAACCAGTTCAGAGTGAGACAAACGGCTTAGTGGGACCTTTGAACTGTTTTAAAGAAATCCTTGTGAGGGTCTTGAAAGGGGAAGTGGACAGTGTTGTCAGATTGGTTCGCATTTTAGTTGTAAATCAATAATTGAATAAGTTTTGCTTTTCTGTAGCTACGTAATTTTGCTTATATGAGATGTGGATGTTGCTTTGTTCAAGCATCAGCAACATGCCTTTAACTCATGTTCATGGGGTAGGTGCTTTTCTTGGTCATGATCAATCAAATAAAAACCTTAGCTTCTAGGAAGGAATTTGCTGTTATTTGCCTCCTTTTGAACCCAGATTTTTCTCTGTCATTTTGTAAGTTCATTTTGTAAGGATAGTCATACTCCTATTTTATCTAAGTTTCCAGGCAGACCTGATACATTTCATGTATCAATTCTCTTTGCAGATTGCCTTATTGATTCAGTCCCTACGAGAAAGGCAGAATATAAATAGGAAAGGAAAGGTCCCCTGTTCAAGCACCAGTCGTTTCCGACTCTGGGGTGACGTTGCTTTCACAACGTTTTCCCGGCAGACTTTTTACAGGGTGGTTTGCCGTTGCCTTCCCCAGCCATCTACACTTTCCCCCCAGCAAGCTGGGTACTCATTTTACCGACCTTGGAAGGATGGAAGGCTGAGTCAACCTCGAGCCGGCTACCTGAAAACCCAGCTTCCGCCGGGGATCGAACTCAGGTTGTGAGCAGAGCTTAGGACTGCAGTACTGCAGCTTTAACACTCTGCGCCACGGGGCTCTAGACTATAAATAACAAATACATAAATAAAAATAAATGTTGCACTCTGGCTCAGTCAGTAAGAAGCAGTTTTTATATTAACTACATTAGTGAAATTAGTGCTTAACAAAGTTAAGAATTCTTATTTTTATTTGTTTTATTTGTTTTTATTGTGCTCTTATGTTGGCTGATCTAGGATTATAATAAATGAAATAAAATAAATGGACATAGTCTCTTAACTTTGTGGTAGCGTGTGAAGGTTTTCAGTAATTTTCTTTTTTGGTTTTATTTCTAGAATTCTCTTTATAGTTGCATTAACAGAAATGAAAGTAAGTATTTATTTTTTCCAACCTCCCCCCAGCCTTCTTTCCTGATTTTTTAATACTTCTTTCCTGATGTTTCTTTCCTCCTTTCTTGGTGTTTTCAGTATTTCTCCTTTATTTCCCTTGGAGGTATTCTTTTCTTAATTCTTTGTAAGGAAATAGAGCTGTCTGACTCTTTAAAAGGATATGGATTTGTGTCTGTTTTGCAACTGCTTGAGCTGCCTAGCAGGCTGTCCAGACAGAATTTCAAAGGGGGAAAAAGTGTTTTTTCAGTCAACAAAGTTCGGAAAAGTATAAAGTTTTGATTGAATGCAAGTTTTCCTTCAGTACAGATTAGGTTGCTGTAGAATACAATTCAGTTTCCGTTTCAAATGTTGGACTTGTTTCTTTTCCGCCTCCACAGTGGGATCAGTTTGTTGTGGCTATGCAGGTCATCACACAAACTGCCGGGAATATTGCCAAGCAATCTTTCGAACAGACTCTTCTCCGGGTCCCTCTCAAATAAAAGCCGTTGAGAGCTACTGTGCTTCTGTTAGCCCACAGTTAATACATTGTGTGAACAATTATACACAATCCTATCCAATGAGAAATTCAACGGATAGTAAGTATTAAAAAAAATGAAAAGTTGTTGCAGATCACATTTGAATATATCTGCTGCATGGAAATACACACTGAGATATCTATAGGATGACATCATTTTCTGTTATGATCCTTCATATATCTGTTTTTAAACAGAAGAAATAACTGTACCATTTTCTCTTTTACTTTTGTTTAACTGTGATGGTGTTCTGATCCTGTGAATGGGATCCAAAAATACTGCCTGCAAAGTTTGCTAGCAAACTGGGACTGCTCCCACCTCTCCCCTGCTGCAAGTGCCAGATTAAACCCTGTGGAGGGCCCTAGGCAGTCGAAATCTCGGAGGGCCCCTTGCACATTATCTCAGAGTCAGAGCACCCGCCCTGCTGCCCATGGCCCCACTGCAGCCTGCAGGCACCTTCTCAAAAGCCCCTTTGACAAAGCTGTGGGGGAGAGGCAGACTTGGTGACAACACCAGCAACAGCCACACCAGGCAAGCGGGTAAAGAGTGACTCAGTTTCTGGCTGTGTGTGCAGGCTGGAGGGCTGCAAGCAGGGGGAAAACCCAGGGGAAAGCCAGCTCGGGGCCCCATAGGGCAATGCCTACTTGGCCTAATGGTTAATCCGGCCCTGCCTCCTGCAGCAGCCCACTGAATCCCCTGACATTCTGCTTAAGAAGGGACTCCTGTGGGGGTATGCAGTAGAATGGATGGGGGATTATCAACAAAAGTAATTCTGCTGTCCTCCGCCAATGGAAGTTTCAAATTCAGACCCATGTTACAGCAAGACAACGAGAGAACAATTTTTACATCTTTCTGCTTTATAGGTTTGTACTGCTGTGACAGAGCAGAAGATTATGCCTGCCAAACAGCTTGTAAAAGGATCCTGATGTCAATGAAAACAGAACTTGAAATTGTGGATGGACTTATTGAAAGCTGTAAGACAATGCCTCTGCCTCAGGATCCTCTCTGGCAGTGCTTTCTGGAGAGCTCCAGATCTGTTCACCCGGGAGTCACAGTACACCCTCCGCCTTCCACTGGCCTGGACGGTGCTAAACTGCACTGCTGCTCCAAAGCAAATACGTCCATTTGTAGGTCGGTAGTATTTTTTTCCTCCTTCTCCTACTGCCATGGGCCCATGCTAAGAAGACATTAGCCTTTGTAATGTTTAAGTGAAAGCTTGCTACCATTGTTGGGTTTGCTAAAAAGGTAAAGGTAGTCCCCTGTGCAAGCACCAGTAGTTTTCGACTCTGGGGTGACGTTGCTTTCACGGCAGACTTTTTATGGGGTGGTTTGCCATTGCCTTCCCCAGTCATCTACACTCCCCCCCCCCCACCCCAGCAAGCTGGGGACTCCTTTTACCAACCTCGGAAGGATGGAAGGCTGAGTCAACCTGGAGCTTCTGCTGGAATCAAACTCAGGTCGTGAGCAGAGGGCTCCGACTGCAGTACTGCAGCTTTACCACTCTGCGCCACGAGTTACATATTTGGCTAGCAGGTTACATATTTGGCTAGTGCCAGAAAAAAAAACCCATAGGGCGTTTTTGCACTGACCTTAATCAGCAGCGATGCCCCTCTTCACCGCGCAGGATCGGCGTGGATTTCGCACTAATTGCCGCGGAGCACCCGGAAGAGCCGGAAAGTCACGCGGCTTTTGCGGCGCAAATGGAAACTGGTTTTTGGCGGTTTCTGTTTGCACCGCAAAAGCCGCGGGACTTTCCGGCTCTTCCGGGTGCTCCGCGGCAGTTAGTGCGAAATCCGCGCCGATCCTGCGCGGTGAAGAGGGGCGTCGCTGCTGATTAAGGTCAGTGCGAAAACGCCCATAGAGATCTTTGTGAGACTGAATATGGAGCACATTTTATCTCAGAGATGCCTGGGCAATTACCCCGTATATTCATTTATTATTTATTGAACATAAATTATATATGTACCTGCCTTTCTCCCAGGCATCCCAGGACACAAGGTGTGCAGTAATAACAACTCTTAATTTTTAAAATAAAATTAACATTAAAATTATTAAAAATAAAACTAAAAAAACCCCCTTATTGGCCATATGAGGAATGAGCCATCCAGATGTTAAAAAATACTGTGATCAGCAGTAACGAAGACTGCTGGCAGAGCTGACAGAATCAGCAGAGAAGAATAGCTGAAGATACGGAGAGGTCATCAAAAAAAGTGAAAGCTGTTTCGGTCCCAAAATCAGGTAGAAAGCTAGACTGAAATGGGTCAAGGGCAGTGATTTAGGTAATCTGGAAGTAGCTCTGCCAGTTAAAAAGGAATTAGAAAGTGGCCAGTAATTGCTTACATCATCTTTTGCCAATTGAGGTGAGGCCTGATCACTGATTTTTTGAAGTTTGAGGGGAAATGTTTTCTACCGTAGATGGATTGATACTCTTGGCCAGAGGGGCTCTTATTTTCTCTTGACATGAGTTAACCACGCAGAAAAACCAGGGTTCTGAATTGCCCAAGATGGCCTTAATAGCCCCAAACACCCTATCTGTTTCTTTTAAGAAAATCGTATTTTCTCACATATTTTCTTAATAAAGCTTATTCTAAGTATCGTTTATTCAGGCAAGCTTAAGAAGCAGTATTTTTATTGCATATCCTTTTTTCCTTTAGAGAATTATGCACTAAACTTTATAGCAGCAGCTGGGGCAATACTCAGAGCTGGCAAGAATTTGATCGTGTTTGTGAATACAATTCTCTTGAAGTTTCCATGTTGACCTGTTTAGCGGATGTACGTGAGCCTTGTCAGCTGGGCTGTAGAAATCTGACTTACTGCACTAATTTCAATAACAGGTATTAAATATTTTCTACAAAACATACTGTCCTTGAGTGAAATGTATGATTATCTTTTTCTAAATGCTGGAACTTGGGGCTTTTAACATTTTGAACACAAGGCAGTTCAAAAGGGACCCTAAAGGGCTTTTGTGAATGTGAAGGTTTGAGAGTTTATTTATTTATTTTATTTACTTTATTACATTTATATCCCACCCTCCCCTAACGGGCTCAGGGCGGCTAACAACAGTTAAAGCAACATAATGTTAAAATAAAGGTACAGTAAAATCATTGAAACATTTCAAACAGTTAATGCAATTTAAACATGTAGTACAGTTTCAGGTTCGCTCCCTTTCCTTATTTCATTTCCACTCCTCCTTTCTCCCCGATGGGAATTGAAAGCTGCTTGCATCATTCTCCTCCTCCCATTTTATCCTCACAACAACCCTGTTAGGCTGAGAGTGTGTGACTGGCCCAAGATCACCTTGCAAACTGCTGTAGCAGAGTGGAGTTTGAACCTGGGTTCTGCAGAAGCTATTATGATGCTCTAACTACTGTACCACGCTGGCAAATCTAAGGGTCAGTCTCTGTTTTCCATGTAGGTGAGGAGGTGAGGGCCCTGCGGAACCTTGAACAGTTCCGCAGGGCCTGCAAAACAGCCCTCTTCCGGTTGGCATATAATTAATTGTTATCGGAATGCCTGAATATTCAAATCTCGAACAACAGATTATTGAATACTGGAATATTAAAGAATTGATTTAAGAAAGGTAGCATAGTACATATTTAAGTGAGTTTTATGTGTTTTTATGTATTTATTGTATAATTATTAATGTATTTTAAACTGACTTTGTTAGCTTTTTATGTTGTGAGCCGCCCTGAGCCCACCTCGGTGGGGTAGGGCGGGATATAAATCGAATAAAATAAATAAATAAATAAATAAATAAAATGTAGTTTCCTTAAGAAACAGCAAAGCATCCTTCCCCAGACTTATAAAACTCATGATTGTCGGCTAAATGTTTCGGTTGCATTTAAGCCTTATTCATTTCCTGCATTGTGCAGGGGGTTGGACTAGATGACAGTGGAGGTCCCTTCCAACTCTGCTTCCTCTTTGTTTACATACTTCATTTCTTGTCCTTCTTTCTGTTAGAGACCCAAGGGAGGGTCACAGAGTTATAAGAGACAATGTAGAAAAACAGCACTGAAGAACAGTGCAATAGAAAGAGTAAACTATGTTGCATTATAATTGGATTTCACAATTAGAGACCATTGAAATACAGACAGTAGAATACATCCAGTAAAATGAGAAAAGAGAAATACATCCAGTAAAAGGAGGGGAAAAAGCTACCTAAACATTCCACAAGTAATAAAATTACCTAAACAAAATCAGTTCCATGCAGAATTGTATTTTGCTACATCTTGATTCAATTTATGCAGATGTCCCTTAAACACCTTTACCCATTATGCAAAATGATAGACGTTTGGGAGCCTTTCTTATCTCATCAGGTAGGTCATTCCATGGGAGAGGACCACAGCAGAGAGTGCTTGGGGATGGGCCACCGTTTTTATCCCCTTGAAGGGGTGGCACCTTCAGCAGGCTTTTCTCACATGAATGCAACTCTCACGGTGGAGCATACTGAGAGAGGCAGTTCTGTAGATAAGTGAGTCCTGGGCCACGAAGGGATTTGTGGGTAATAATTAGCACCTTGAGTTGAACCTGAGAACTAATTAGTAACTGATGGAACAACTGCGGAGTAGGTGTCATTGTGCATATGCCATGTAGCTTCCGAGAGCGAGTAAGCAACAGTGTTCTGCACCATCTGGGGTTTCCAAGTTGCTTTCAAGTGCAGACTCTTATAGAACACATTGTGGTAGTATAGCCTTGCGGTTACCATGGCAAAGATCCATGTCGCCAGATCAGCCAGATAAAGGTAGGAAGCCATTCTCTGGGCTAAGTGAAAATGGAAGAAATATTTTTTTTTCCCGGGGGGGGGGGCAGCAGAATTAACTCGCTTCACCAGAATAACCCCCAGGCTCTTAACTGAGTGAGCAAGGGTCACCTGAACACCATCGGATGTGGAAAACACTCTCCAAGACCTCCAATTTCCTAACCAGCATCACCTCTCAACTCATTCAACCTGTTGATATCAGGGAACCAGTGGATGTGCATGCTTCAGCTACGTTTTGGATCGTAGCCTTTTTCTGTAGTTGCATGGATTCTAAGCACACCTTGCTCGCCGTTGGAACTGTGAGGGTGTCTAAAAATGTATGTACAAGCATTAATGCTTGATTCAGAAGCAGTCCTTTCTGCTCTTGTGTGTGAATTATGTATTGCATTTTTTTTCTCCTTGAAGGCCGACTGAACTCTTCAGGAGCTGTAATGCCCAGTCAGACCAAGGCGCCATGAATGACATGAAACTCTGGGAGAAAGGAACCATTAAAATGCCGTTTATAAATATCCCTGTTCTAGATATCAAAAAATGTCAACCAGAAATGTGGAAGGCGATTGCTTGCTCGCTGCAAATTAAACCTTGCCATAGTAAATCTAGAGGAAGCATTATTTGCAAGTAAGTGGATGTTTAACATTCAACTATAAAGCATTTAGTTTTCAAACCATGATTTGTGGTCACAACAATTCAAACGCTATGTTTAAACTGACGAATCACAATTGCTGCCATCAGTCAGCCCGCAGAAGGCAGGAGTGAATAAAAGCAGCCAGGGAGTTCTTCTTGTATGCCTGAAGTCTTCACTGATTGCTTCAGTTCTGAACACCAGGTAGCACAAACCGTCCTTTGATAACATCTCTAAATTAAACCTTAGAGTGCTGGCTTTGTTTTCAGACACATACGTAGCATCTATTTTTCCACCATCGTTTTAGGTGATCTGCCTTGAAAATATTCATAAATTTTAAAGGGCCACATGATCCTCTAGTCAGTCTGAAAGGGAAGAGCCCTTGAAACCGTGCAGCCCTGAGTAAAAGGTTTGCAGACAGTGGTGGTGGAAAGTGCTGTTAAATGGCAGATGACTTATGGCGACCCTGTAGGGTTTTTAAGGCAAGAGACGTTCAGAGATGGTTTGCTGTTGCCTGCCTCTGCACAGCAACCCTGGACTCCCTTGGTGGTCTCCCATCCAAGTACTAACTGGGGCCAACCCTGCTTAGCTTCCGAGAGCTGATGAGATTGGGCTAGCCTAGGTCATCCAGGTCAGGAATAAGGAATAAAGCAAGAAGAAGAAGCTGGGCATTCCATAACCTAACTTAAGCTCCGGGAAGCTGCGTTACCTGAGGAAGAACCCTTCTGTCCTTACTCTGTCTATCTTGCGTAAACCCTCTCCCTAAGTCCATATGACTAGATATGGACAAAGTGCAAGCAGTCGCATGGATTAAGGGAAAGTGTTACACTGGCTGAGCTCTTATTCACTCCATCTGGAGATCTCCTCAGAGCCTGACCCTTTCAGACTAGCACAAGAACTGCAGCTTCTACAAGATGAGTGCAAGCACTCCACCTCCCTCCCATATGTAGGAGGTGAAACCTTCTTGGTCCTGAGATCTGTTCCCAGGTAGAGGGAGGGAGGGAGGGAAGAATGGTAGAGTCCATGAATAGGATTTGTCAACTGCCGTGGGGAAAAGGGTTCTTTCTCTTTAATAGAGACATAAGGGTCCGGGGTGATGATGCAGAACCAGGCCATGGCAGACCACCTCTGAACGTCTCTTGCCTTGAAAACCCATTGCCGTGAGTTAGCTGTGACTTGACATAACTTCCCAGCACCAATGGGATGTTATTGACAAGCATGCCATGAAAAGCATCACCTGCCCTTTGCTCACATTACACATATTTTCTCCATGACTGTTGGCAGCTCCAACCATTAGAACCCACATTCAGGTGTGGCACAGATCACTGTCCATTCGCTGGCAACCAAGGGGGTGTTGGAGAGGGGGCCCTTAAGTGGGATGAGATAATCAGCATTGTGTGTGTACTTGATATATAAATATCTTATTTTCTTGAAGATCAGATTGTGTAGAAATTCTCAAGAAATGTGGAGACCTGAGCAATTTTCCCGAGGGACACATGGCTGAAAGTATCTGTGAACTTTTATCTCCAACAGACGACTTGGAAACTTGTATCCCTCTAGATACCTATCTTCGTAAGTACTTGAGAACTTGCCATCTGCAACAGGATTCGAATTCAAAAGCATTTTTTTTTTCTTGCAGTATTACTCAGAAGTATTACTAGAAGGTAGTTCAAGAAGTATCTGGTATGTGTGTGTGTGTTTCATAACGTTGTCGTCAGGGGTGAATATATATATTTAGATATATATATCTAAAACCCCACCAAACCTTGCCTCCTTTGTTTTGGCAATTGTGGGGCAATTATGTGCACTATGCAAAAAAAATTTGACTTTCTTCAGAATATGTTTCATTTGTTTTCAATGTTGTCAGTGTTGAGCCAAATTTGATTGGCTGTCTAGCTTAAGAAGAGACCTGCTGGATCAGGCCAGTGGTCCATCTAGTCCAGGCATCTTGACAACAACCTGCGGGAGAAATGGCAGCCTCAGTTTGCCTGGTTAATGAAATCCAGAGCGGTGTGTAATCAGCATATCGATGACACCTTACCCTACTTGATTTGTTGCCATCAGGTCACAGCTGACTTGCAGCAACCCTGTAGGGTTTTCAGAGCAAGAGATGTTCAGAGATAATTTGGCATTGCCTGCCTCCACATCACAACTCTGAGCTTCCTTGGAGGTCTCCCATCCAAAGCAGGCCAATCCTGCTTAGTGTCTGAGATGTGATGAGTTCAGGCTAGTCTGGGCCATTCAAGTCAGGGCACTTTATCCTTACCTTACCTTCAGAAAAATCTCATGCAGTGGTTTTAATATAAATATCTCTCTACTCAGAACCGTATGCTTGTTCTTGGCCTTTAAACTAGAATTAAAAGCTTCTGCTTGAAGGTTATATCCAGTTTTGACTTGGTGATTCAGGTCAGTTTCAGTTTCATACCTTTACTGGCATAAAGAAGAAGAAGATGATATTCCGCCCTCCACTCTGAAGAGTCTCAGAGCGGCTCACAATCTCCTTGACCTTCCTCCCCCACAACAGACACCCTGTGAGGTGGGTGGGGCTGGAGAGGGCTCCCACAGCAACTGCCCTTTCGAGGACAACCTCTGCCAGAGCTATGGCTGACCCAAGGCCATTCCAGCAGGTGCAAGTGGAGGAGTGGGGAATCAAACCCGGTTCTCCCAGATAAGAGTCCGCGCACTTAACCACTACACCAAACTGGCTCTCCAGTTTGGAGATTCAAAGGAGATTCAAGTCCAAACCAAATTTTACCAGTTTAGATACAGTAGCAAACAATGGCTTGGTATGAAACAGGAAGCCAAGAAGAGAACTAGAACATGAAATGGAGGACAATGTGAAGGAACTGTATGTAGGCCAATGACAATCATCACCACTCTGTGGTTCAATAGCTCAGGCATGTTCAACTTCGAACAGGTCGTGATCTAGTTTTTTCTGGACAAAAGTGCTGGTGATCTACCACCATGAAAATTAAGTTTCAAATTAGATTCAAATCAGATTTTAACCCACCAAAGTTGGGTTCCACCGCCCTCTCCCCATTTACAATGCACCTTCTGTCATTTACTGGTAAGCAAAAGAAGCAGAAACAAAACAGAAAGATGAAGATCCAGAAAGAACTGCGAACAGTTTTTCTTAAATTTTTATTGTTATAACTTTCTTTAACTGTCTTAATAACTTCCTTTAACTTTTATTGAGTAATTTGTGTTAAATGTAGGTCAAGTATTGATCCAGGCTGATCTTGTGCAATCTTTAAAACTTTGCTGTTGCTAATTAGTGAGACGTCTGAGCCTGCATTTCATCCACCAGCTTTTTGAAGCTGGGTGAATATTGTGTGAGGGCCAGTCTCAGGGAATCCTGGAGATGTTCATCTGTCATGTTGGAACGCTGTGTACTCTTTGTCATTTTCAGATGGGAAAACGCAGATTCACACAAATAAGTTGAACCGAAACAGGAGTGTACAGCTTCACTGCATCTTCTCAAGTTGGGAAATTTGTCTCTAGGCACTAGCTTCCAAAACGATTCTTGCTCAGCACGAGTCTTGAGAAAAACGTCACTTTTAAGGGTTACTATTTCGTTTTCAAGAGATGCCTTGTTCAATGAGTAATTTTTACTTATAGCAGCTGCAGTTTCCTTAATGTCCATATCTGCTTTGAATGGGTATGACAAGTTTTCAATTCTTTGGAAGTCACAGAATCTTTTTTCGAATTCCTGGATAACAGAGCAGATTTCTGTCACATACTTCTCGTTCTGAAAAACAAAATTTGGATATTGTCCCAGATGGTTCTGCGTATTAGGAAAATGATCAAAAGTGTTCTTTGCAAGGTCAGTCATCATTAGCTCAAATTTGCTTTTGTAGAATGAAACTGTACTCATCATCTCGCCAATGCATTTGTTTTTCCCTTGTAGTTCAATGTTCATATCATTTGGTTCGCCTGTAAAGTCAGCGAGAAATGCCAGATCACATAACCACTCATCTTCCAACTCTGCTTTGTCATCTCGCTTCTCCTTCAAAAACCTTATTTCATTCAGTAAACGAAATCTTTGCAGAAATTTGTGCCTACTTAGCCACCTTACATCTGTGTGCAAAATGATTTCCGCTGCCCCTTTATCAAGAGTAAGATTGAAAAGCCGTCTTTGACGTGATCTTCCACGAACTGAATTTACAATTTTGAAAGTGATGTCCATGACAGTCTTTGTATTGAGTCTCTTGCTTGCCAAAACTTGCTGGTGAATGATGCAGTGGTAAGAAAGGAAATCTGGAAAATCGTCATGCTGTCTACAGAGGCCTATGAAACCGTTAACCTCACCTGTCATTGCTTTTGCTCCATCAGTAGTGATGGAAACAAGTTTATGCAATGGAAGATTACACTTTGTCACAAAAGAATGGAAAGAGCTGAATATTTCCTGACCGGTAGTTCTCCCTTTTAAAGAAATCATTCCAAGTAGTTCCTCTTTAACACAGAAGTCTTCAAAAGCCATCCGGATAAAGACTAGTAACTGGGCTATGTCTTGTCAAGAGTAACTCCACCTTTGTTCCTCTTGCCATATGTATCTAAACAGTTGTACAATGCTAACGCTTGTGCTTTGCTATGCTGGCTTTGAAGCATTTCTGCTGCTTATCTGAAGGGAGGGTGGCATGTCTGGGAACTGGCTAGTTACTATGCAACCAAGGTCAAGAGAGCTGGAGAGATGTAACCGAGGGGCTGATAACGGACAGCTGTGGTGATGACAGAATAGTAGTGAATCCGCGCAAAATCCCCCGCTTTAGCTTGGCGCGCTTGGCTTGAATTATAATGGTCAGGGCAAAGGTTTATAAGGGTGAGGACCTGGCAGGATAGCCAGTTCCGACAAGGCCTGTATCTGCTCATGATGCTGGAATAAAGATCTTGAGCTATACTTGTCTTTTCCTTGCCTCTGGGTCTGACTTGTCTCTTATGTCTGTAGATTCATCCAGTTGGAGTGAGAAAGCAACACAAATTGAAACATCCAACAATCGTTCAGTTGTGTCTCCACACATCTTTTCTATTTGCTGCACAACGGTGTTTCTTGACAATTGTACATCTTGAACAGCAGCTATGATCTCTTTCTTATTCTTAAATCCTTCCAAAAGATTGTCTGCTGCTTCAAGAAAACAATCTTTTACAAATTCTCCTTCGTTGAAAGGTTTGCATTTCTTTGTGATCAGGTTGCTGATCTTGAAGGAAGCCATGGTTGCCTTAACCGAATGTGACCTTGGCTTCCCCATCAATTGTTGCTGTGCAGCCAATTTAGATTTAAGTTCTTTGAGCTTCAGTTTATGAATGTCACTTTTGGGTGGAAAATCAGCATCAAACCTATTGCTGTGCAGAGCCTTATAATGATGCTCCAGATTACCCTTTTTGGGCAAGGATACAGCGGCGTTACAAAGTAGACAACAACACTTATCTTTCACCATGATGGAGTAGTCCATTTCTCATTCATCATGAAAGTGGTAGGTTTTGCTGTTCTTCGGAGCACTCATCTTTGTTATACTGGGGTGGCTGAGGTGGTAAGTTAACACTGGCTGAATCTGGTCCAAAACTTTCACTGTCCCAAAGTATTAAAGATCAGCAGGAACTGAAGACCTCTGGATGATGCCAAAACCACACATGCAGTTCTAAAAGTAAAAATAAGAATTCATCATACTGGCACCAATAATCAAATACCACCACACCAAACAATCATCAAAAAACCCCCAAACACCTGTCCAGCAAACCATGAGACCAAGTGGGGCTGGTGATCTACCTCTGACTCCTTCGCGATCTACCTGTTGGACATACCTGCAGTAGCCACATCTGGCTCTTACATACCCTATCTAACTCTTCTTCTGACTTTGATTTCTGGGGGGCCACTTTGCATGCAACAAATAACTGTTGGGATTCAGTTTTGTTACAGCGGAAATTCATTTGGTTGTATATATAGTTACATGTTATATAGTTAAATGTAATATGATTAGATGTGTGTGTTTGGTAGGATGGTTCACAGGACAAGTACTAGTCGTTTGTCTCTTTTGGTTGATGATGATTGACTCTCTGCAAGCCATGGAGTGAGGACTATGGATGTAAACTAGGCACCAGAGTTTACTGGAATAAGCTAGAAAAGGCTATTTGGGAGTGATTCAGATATGATTATCAGGACATACAGGACTTAGCTTTCTGACTGGAAACAGTGTTCTTTGTCACAAAGACAGGGTCAAACTGAATAGGACAACAGGAGATCTGTGAACAGATTCCCCACTCTTTTTTAATCTGTAAACTTCAGCGGCCTGATCAGATCAGGGCTGTTGGGGTTGGGGGGAACCAGCGTTAAGTCTTGGCCCCCTTGCTGGTTTTGTGCTCTGAATCCTCTCTGGAATTATTGTTTGCCCTGCTGGGGAAACTCAGTACATTCTCCTCATGAAGCAAATCACAGCCTTGGGGGAGGATGTGTATAAATCAGGTTATAAAATGCCCAGAGATCACCCCCTTTCCACATGGCCCCAGATCAGATTGGGACCACATTTGGGACTGCATTTTAAATAATAACAGGAATCTGCTCACTGATCTACCGTCAAGTGCAGTTTTGTCCACACTCACAGATCAGACTTGGGGGGTTTTTTTTAGCGTACCAACTGATTACTTCTTATTTTTTTCAGGTCCAAGTACTTTAGGTAACGTCGTGGAGGATGTTACACACCCCTGTAACCCAAATCCTTGTGCTGCCAATCAACTGTGTGAAGTCAACAGAAAAGGGTGTCAGCCCGGGGAACCCTGCCTGCCTTATATTTGTGTGCAAGGTCAGTCTTGCAATTACTTCCCAGTTATTAAAAATGCTGGTTAGAGTCTGGAAAGGAAGTCTCATGTAGAGCTGCTGCTGCTGCTGAACGTGCTTTTGGTTTTATGAATTTATTTATTTTATTATATTTATATCCCGCCTTCCCCTGTTGAGCTCAGGGCAGCTCACAACATGTTCAGGTCTGTTAGATCTTCAGACAGAACGTGGAAGGCTAATTAGCATAAAATGTCACTTTTTTTTATAATATTGTTTTTTTTATTCATTTATAAAAAAAATTGTATCCCACCTTTCTGTCTTTACAAGAGCCACCAAGGTAGCTGACATTTTAAAACATACATAATACAATCACATCTTACAACCGTTAGTAATCTAATAGTAAACCAGTAGTAATCTTTGTTATTATCTGTTAGTCCTCAGATGTTTATGGATGTGTATTTATATTTCATTGAGAGTAACACGTCTTCTTCAACTAGGCTGCAAGTTGGGTGAAGCTTCTGATTTCATCGTCCGCCAAGGTACACTCATCCAGGTTCCATCTTCGGCAGATGTTGGTTGCTATAAAATTTGCACATGTGGTCAGAGTGGACTGCTCGAAAACTGTATGGAAATGCACTGTGTTGACCTCCAGAAGTCTTGCATTGTTGGAGGGCAGAGAAAAAGTAAGTACTGCTGCCTGTTATATTTGCTTATGTCATTTATATCCCACCTTTCTGCCTAGCGGGGACCCAAAGTAGCTTACACCATTTTCTTGTCTCTAGTTTATCCTTTCAACAGTGCTGCTGAAGTAGCTTAGGCTAGACGTGTGTAACTAGCCCATGGTCATGCATGAAGCCTCCATAGCAGAGCAGGGATTCGAATCTGGACCTCCTGAATCCTAGTCTAACAGCCCCACACTTCACTGTCTCTTTCTTATATCCTGTGAAGTCCAAAGATTTAGATTTTTGGAAAAGACAAAGATAGTGACTTGTGGGTTCCTTCTTTGCAGGATTCTAGATTCTTGCCAGGTTTTCAAATCAAATTCTGATCGGAGCTCTCCATACCTAGCAAATAAAAGTAGTGATTCTATAAATCCCTGCATAGAAATAAGTTCTGTTTAAGCAAACAAGTATTTGCTTCTATGGCTGTGATCACACACACTAAATAATGCACTTTCAGTGCATTTTCCAACTGTATTTTACTGTGTGAACTGGCAAAATCCAGTTGGAAAGTGCATTGAAAGTGTATTATTTAGTTTGTGTGATCACATACTATGTTTACCTTCTTCAGTGTTAGCTTGCTTTTAATAGAGTTCAGTCGTTTTTGTATGATTATTGATTTAAAAAAATCACAGAGATTTAAACTGTTTAAAATCAAAGTGTATAGCTAAGGGCTCTATTTCAAAGTGCAGAGAGACAGATGATATAATTATATCTCAGAGTGTTAAAGCTGCAGTACTGCAGTCCTAAGCTCTGCTCACGACCTGAGTTCAATCCCAGCGAAAGCCGGTTCAGGTAGCCGGCTCGAGGTTGACTCAGCCTTCCATCCTTCCGAGGTCTGTAAAATGAGTACCCAGCTTGCTGGGGGGAAAGTGTAGATGACTGGGGAAGGCAGTGGCAAACCACCCCATAAAAAGTCTGCCGTGAAAATGTTGTGAAAGCAACGTCACCCCAGAGTCAGAAACAACTGGTGCTTGCAACTTTCCTTTCCTGATTCCTTTTATTGCAGGCATTGGTATCTGCCTATTTAGCCATACAAAACACTGCATAAAATGTTCAGTATAGCTGTATAGAATGTTCTTACATTTGTTTTCTGGGTCAAGAGCCTGTAGGATCGATACTTCTGTGCCTATATGAATTTTAAAATAGAGAGACACATTAATGCCTTTATTCTTATGTTAAGGTCACGGAGCATTTTTTGCTATAGATTGCAACGTCTGTTCTTGTTTTGCTGGAAATTTGATATGCTCCACTCGGCAGTGTCTAAATGAACACAGCTCAGATGACGAGCGTCACATGTTTACAGGTAGCGTTTTCAAATCTATATTAAACTTTTGAAGTTCGTGGTTAATAAGAACGCTATGGTAAATGTATTAGCATCATGGGAGCCCCACCTGTGCTTTGCCCAGATATTCTCTCTGATAATGGTGTCTGGTTTTTTTGCTGAGTTTCATTCAGTTGGCTGATGCTAAAGAACAGTGGCCGAGATTTATTACAATGGTCTTTAATAATCAGTCCAATGTAGAGTTTAGCACAAAGCAAAACTCACAATTCTAAGGGGCAAATGAATTATAAGACTATAACACCTATTGTAACATGCTTAGAAAAGAAGGGCCAAATTCTACAAGGAAGTAAGTATGCTTAAACTGGTTGATTCAGTTCTCTGTTGTTAATTTCTTTGGCTTAAATGTGTTTAATTTTGTGTTGGCTTGTGATAATTCATAACCGAGGAGCAATACTACCTGGCATTTGCTCCTGTAGGAACCTTGAATTGTAGTCATGTGCATGCATCTGCAAGTTCCCAAAGACAGATTTTCCTCTTTCAGGTCTGCCATGTAACTGTGCCGATCAGTTTGTTCCAGTGTGTGGGCAGAATGGACGTACTTATCCCAGTGCGTGCATAGCACGTTGTGTTGGGCTTCAGGACAATCAGTTTGAGTTTGGATCCTGTATGTCTAAGGATCCTTGCAATCCTAACCCCTGCCTCAGAAATCAGAGGTAAACATTTAAGATATTTAAGAATAATACAGGGGGATCAATTCATAGAATACTGGGCAAAAGAACAATAGATTGTACATAGCCTAATTGTAATTATGTGTTAATAGAAAGGAATGGGCTAGAACAGCGGTGGCCAAACTTGCATAACGTAAGAGCCACATAGGAAAAAAAAGTCAGGTGTTTGAGAGCCGCAAGACATGGACAAATATTACACACGTCTTTATTAAAACTCTTGCTTTTTTCTTTGCACTGATAGATAAAATACATATGTGTGCACTTTACAACACAACCATGTTAGAAGGAGACTTCTTTAAAAAACAAAAGCGGGGAATAATAGTCCCTGTAAAACCAGCATAGGGAAAGGTTAGGGACTTATTTTTTGGCACCTGTGGGAGATGGAAACATGCATACCATATAAATCACTGACCACTGTTTGCATCATTATACATCTCTCTTTGCCTTGACACCAAGGTTAGTAAATACAGTACCTACAAGAGCTATGAAACTAAGGGGGAGCCCTGCGCCACCCTCTTTAATTCTGTATCTGCTTCCAGTGGCTCCCTCGGCTCTTGTACTCTCTTCCGCCATTCTAGGTCTCCAGGTGACCACTGTGGTGCAGGAGAAGAGCTTGCAAGCCTACCTATTTCCCCCTCCTTCCCTGCTTCACCCATGGTGCAAATAGTCGCCTACCTATGGGTCAGCACTCATAGGGTAACTGCCAATGGTATACCTTCTCACTTGAGAGTAAGCCTGCATTAAGTTCCTCCTTGACCTCTGGGAATCGCAGTTTGGCCACCATGGGGCTAGAACTAGATACTAGGGATCAGCACAGAACTCGAAAAAGGTGGTTTGTTTCATTTCTTGGTTTGTTGAGTTGCCCATATTGGTGGTTCGGTTTATGTTTTTTCAGTTTCCCAGACAATTCATGGTTTGTTGGTTTGTTTGGTTTGGAAAGGTGTAGAAAGGCCCCCAAGAGGGCTAGAGACTCCAAAACTTGTGGCAAACTCTTCAGCAGACTCCCGCTACCTGCTTTCCAAGTTTCATGCAAATTGGATTTTGGGGGGACAAACTGCAGACCTCCCCTCCCAAAGCAGGTGCCCCCAGTAAACTGCTCTCCTAGGAGTATGTCAAGCTGGGGAAAGAAAGGGAAGCTACCCTACAGCTTTGGGTCAGTTTCACCAGCTTGGAAACTGACTAGAAGTGGCAGTTCTGCTCTCCCCAGCCCCCTGCACTTCTGTTCAGTTTCTAGTGAAACTGACTAGAAGACGCAGGGGGATGGGGAAAGTGGAGCTGCCACTTCTAGTCAGTTTTCAGGGGAAATCTCACCCCCAGCGGGAGACTGTGAACTCTATGCAGTCAGGAAGGCATGGAAGTATATATGTAGAAAGAGAGAGGAAGTCTTATTGAGAAGACAGTGCTGAACAGGGCTGCCGAGAGCTACCATAGGCCCCCATGCAAAGATTCTGCCTGTCCTCCCATACAATCCTGATCCAAACCAAATATCGTAAAAAAACAAATTACTTGGCTGGCTATTAACATGTATCTATAATAAGAAAAGGATCCACATGCCCATTCTGTTCATTTGTGGCAGGCATAACTCATCAGAAAATAAAACTAGGAAGTGTAAAAATGGCCACCAACTTCAGGATAATTGTGGGAGTTCCAGGGTCAAAAGTGAAAGGAACTGGAGATAACCTGGATAACCCAGGTTATCTCCAAACCCCCATGCTACTTGCAGTGGAAGCTAAACTTGTGTAGTGGCTAAAGTGTCCACCTAGAATCTGGGAAAGCTAGGTTTGACTCCCCATTCCTCCCTAGAAGCTTTCTGGGGGAACTTGGGCTGTCATACCCTCTCTGCCTAACCTGCTTCACATGGTATAAGGATAAAACAGAAGGGAGACGAAGATGTAAGATGCTTTGGGTCCCCCTTGGAGATAAAGGCAATATATTCAATCAGTCAATCAATCAATTCCAACTTCTGTTCCTCATTTGTTACCACTGAGGCAGGTTGACATTTATTGTCATGTACGTTACGGGTGGAGTGTGTGTTTTTCTTTTTTTGGGGGGGGTAAGCATCCTTTTATTACTTTAATAGATTATGGGGAAATATTAACTCCCCCCCTTCTGTCTGTAATGTTAATAGAGGTTTGCTCCTATATACTAGTAGTAAACACATTCTGAGTGGCCCCTAAGGATGGGTGAGGACTCAAAAATAGGCAGAGGGAGAGAAAAATTAAAAGTGGGGATAGATGAATGGCAGATCATAAAAGGAAGAGAGCAAAATGTCAGAGATGTGGCAAAGAGTTAAGAGAAATGTAGGAAAGAACAAGGAAAGGTTTGCGTTTTTATTTTTTGCTACCACACACTAACAGGGCTGCCCCTTGGCAAGATCTGGCTGAACAGAAGTTGGGTAGAACTAAAGGGAAAAAAGGTAACCATAGACTTTTTTAGGAGGCTCTGTCCTGTCCAAACTTGGCTGGTGGATAGATTTAGCAAGATCCGATCAGCATTTTCCCTAGCATCATGGTAAATGTTGCAGAAAGGCTAGCTTCCCTTGTACCCCTAGTGGCTGCAGTCAGAACTGCATTAGATTCCCCCCCCCCCCCATGCATTCCATGAAAGCCGCATGACATGGAATTCAGGGGCCCTCCATCTGACTCCTCCCCCAGTTTTGTCCTCCAGGCTCCACCCTGTTGGCAACCCTGATGCTAAAATGTCATTTCTTATAAGATGAAATCACACAAGAAGCTCCCTGTCACCTTTCTGCCTTTGACAGGGATTCAGGGTTTCTGTGGAGCCCTTCATAAGCTTTATTTTTTAAAATTCAAAGAAAGAAAAATAACGGAAAACACTACATAGACAATGATGCTTCACTGCAGAATGAACTGTGTCCATTCCAGGCTAAATGACTAGCATGGTGGCAACATGAGATTTGCAATTGGTGGTTTTCTTCTGTTGATAGTGTTGCCACCCTGTGACAGCGATAAAAAGATTCTGCCTCACAGGAAGTGATCTTTCAGCCCCGTCTTCCCAGTCCAGAGGCAGGAACTAACCTCCTGTCTGCAAGAGCAGAAATCCACCAAATAAAAAATGGCTTTCATGCAGTCCTTGCCTTTCTCTTGCACTTGCCGTGCAACTGGATACCAACTGGCACAACATTTTTGGCAAATGTATTTTGTGCAGTTCGTCTTCGAAGCCAGAGCTAACTTCTTTTTATGAAATTATCTGAATACTTGCTTTGTTTTCTCTCTCTTTTTGAAGCAATGACATAAATGATATGAAACTATTGTTTTGTCCAGATGTATACCAAAACCACAGGTTTGCTTAACCAGTTTCAAGAAATTTGGATGCAACCAGTATGAATGTGTGCCGAGACAGTTCCATTGCGGTGACCAGTTACAAGAACCTGTTTGCGATACAGACAATATAGAATATAACAATCCATGTACTTTGCACCAAAAAGGGAAGAGTATATCATACAAAGGTCCATGTCAGGTATGGAGCTATTTTGCAAACACATTTCAAGAAATCGGCATGCGATCGAACTCTTTTCATACAGTATGATCTTCTGCAGTCTAAATGTTTTTATCCAGATCTGAATTTAAAACCTACTCCGAATTTGAAAACAGCATCTGCCGTTTTAATAGATGTGCGGATTAGAAGGAAGGAAGCATTCTGTCAAGCGCTTCTCTTGAAAGACAGCCTTCTTCCCTAGGCTGTTGTCTGTTCTTGCTCTCTACTTCGCCTGAAGCATTGATTCCTCCTGAACGTAATAAAAAGGGTCTTAGAACTGAAACAAATAAGCAGAAGCCCTATAAGGTGCATTTGTGGTTTTATTAAGTTAATGGTTCATGGTGCTGCTTAGCTGCCTTGAACTTTTCTGGGATAGGTTGGTGTAAGCGGTTTTCAAATATTTGGATGCTATGATTCTACCATTTCAGATTGTAGGTAAGGAATCTGGATTGTGTTCTTCCGCGCATAAAAGATTTCTCAAAATTAGCATCTCTTTTCTGAGGAATCAGATGACCCCTTGGACTTTTTGCCTTGAGTCGTCAGCTTTGCTTATGCAGGGAGAATTTTCTGTGGGGGGAGCCTTCAGACATCTGGAGTTTTCACCTGCCGCCTGAAATGATACAGCCAGCCAGTTGCAGACATGTAATAATGTTGGCTGTGTCCTTCTCTGTTTTCTCTCTGAGGTGTTTGTTGTTATTAATGGATCTTCCTGGAATCAATGCACAGCCCTGTTAAGAGGCCACTTGTGCCTTCTCACAGCGTATGCTCCTGGTCAAAAACAAACGTCTGTATCCTGCTTGTACGTTTTGGGATACATGCCTACCAATCTTGTAATGTGGTGGTGGTGATGATAACGATATTGGATTTATATCCCACCCTGCACTCCGAATTTCACTCACAATTTCTCCCCCCCACAACAGACACCCTGTGAGGTGGGTGGGGCTGAGAGAGTCTCCCAGAAGCTGCCCTATTGAGGACAGCTCTGTGAGAACTATGGTCGACCCAAGGTGCAAGTGGAGGAGTGGGGAATCGAACCCAGTTCTCCCAGGTAAGATTCTGCACACTTAACCACTAGTAATGGTGGCATTACTAGTGAGAGGAAAGGTGGTTGGCAGTTTTCAACTAAAAGCAGCTTCGTATGAATGTAAAAGGAGCCCTGGTGGATCCTGCCAGTAGTCTGCATAGTTTGCCATCCTGTTTCACGCAGCAGCCAACCAGTGGTCCTAGAGGGTTTCCTTCTGAGGTTTACTGCCTCTGGAGTGGATGTTCCCATTGGTCATCATAGCTAGAGTCCACTAATGGGCCTTTGTGTAATCTCCTCTTAAAGCCATCTGTGCCAACAGAAATCACCATATCCACAGGCAGGGAGTTCTGCAATTTAATTGCACATTGAATAGAGAAGTCCTTAGGCAGCGAGGAATTAAATTGTGGGATTTCACTGCCCACAGACATAGCGATGTGTGCAAGGAGGACATGTGCAGAGAAGTCTTTGCGGCTTTACCCCTCTTTCACTTGAAACTTTGCTTTTATGTAAGTCACTTTTAAACTTGAGATAACGTGACTTTCTTCAGTCACAATATATCAAGTTTCTGTGGTCTCATTCGTTTCTGTCAATAGTCAATTACAGTGTTATTTTCTGTTCTTGTTTCAGTCCTTCTGTAAATCAGTGGAAGTGGTGTGTGGCCAGAATGGCGAAAGCTACAACAGCATTTGTGCTGCCTATTCTGACCGCGTGGCTGTCGATTACTATGGACCCTGCCAAGCTGTGGGAGCCCTTTCTCATTACAGCTCACAAGGAGAATGTGTGTCCGTTCAGTGTCCTCCCCTTTCAGCCACCGGATGCAAGCCGGTACTTCCACCTGGTGAGCCCATTGATCTTTACTAATGCTAAACTTAGGTATATGAACATCTAAAAGTTACCGGCAGGGGTGGAATTCTAGCAGGAGCTCCTTTGCATATTAGGCCACACACCCCTAATGTAGCCAGTCCTCCAAGAGCTTACAAAAAAGAGCCTTGATTGGCTACATCAGGGGTGTGTGGCCTAATACGCAAAGGAGCTCCTGCTAGAATTCCACCCCTGGTTATCGGTGACAAGACCACCATTTTGGGCTCTGTTGGAAAAATGCTTTAGGCCAGGGGTGGCCAACAGTAGCTCTCCAGATGTTTTTTGCCTACAGCTCCCATCAGCCCCAGCCAGCATGACCAATGGCTGGGGCTGATGGGAGTTGTAGGCCAAAAACGTCTGGAGAGCTACCGTTGGCCACCCCTGCTTTAGGCCTTCTTTACAGATGTTAAATTTACCAATGGGAGACCTGGTGTTAATAGCTTGAATGGCTGCAGATGTGTGGCCTGCTTTTCAGCGCAATCTTCTATTGAGTAAGTTGGCAGATCAGGAAACGGTGACATGTTTGGCCCTTTTGTAGGTTAACACCTATAATGGCACCTCTTTGTAGTGTTCTGAGGTGATGTGTTTTAGCCTGCTTCCTTGCCTTCCTTAGCATTTTCTGCTTATTTTTGCTGCCTCCGAAGGCTCTCACCTTAAAATTCTTGGTTGGCTCCAAAAGGTGAAGGATTTGGTAAATTTGGTTATATTTGGTAAAATGACAGACCTGTCCGTGCATGGGGGTGGCTCTGAGGTAAACAGGGATCCTTTAAGTTATATAAAACAGTCATTTTCTCCAACACAGAGTTTATTTAGAAGTATAACAGTGCAACAGCCTCAGTAAAGTTCACAAGCATAGCGGTTGCAGATTGTTACAGTCAGGGGTGGAATTCTAACAGGAGCTGCTTTGCATGTTAGGCCACACACCCCTGATGTAGCCAATCCCCCAAGAGCTTATAAAAAAGAGCCTTGTAGGTTCTTGGAGGATTAGCTACATCTGGGGTGTGTGGCCTAATATGCAAAGGAGCTCCTGCTAGAATTCCACCCCTGGGTACAGTCATGTGGGTAGTCACGTTGATCTGAAGGAACAGAGCAAAGTGTGTATGGTGTATCTGAAGAAGTATGCATGCACACGGAAGGTTATACCCATTATTAAACTTTCTTGGTCTTAAAGGTGCCACTGGACTCAAACTTTGTGAAGATAGGTGTTGTGCAGTTCTTTTTCTAAAGTTCCTTAAATGGATCTACCCACAAAGGCTTATTCACTTGTCACTGAGACTAAGAGCTTCCACCAAACTTAATTTCTTCACCTGCCACTTAGGCTGATAACTTCCAAAGAGCTCAGAGTTTTCCTTCACATTCCACAGCACCCACCTCAGCTCTCCTCCCACCTACATTTAACAAACACTCTCCCACACAAAACTTCTCTCTCCAAACCAGTCAACTCTGCCTGCTAATGCACTTCAATCACCCATCCAGCCTCCTCCTTTCTTATTTTATAGGCTTGCAGTTAAACTACAGCAACACACATATAAAAAACCCCACCCTAAATCATGGCAATTAAACAGACACAACATATTTACATAGCAAGACCCCACAGTCTTCTTGTTCTGGGTTGGCTGGTGCTATGTAAATCCTAGGGGTTCACATATGTGCTTATTTAGTGTCATCAGGCAGAAAAGGATTAACTTATTTTCCACTTCATAAGGCAGGGGTGACCGAATGTTTATCCAGCCTGAGAGAATACCCAGTTCTTGGCTCTGCCTTCTTATAGTCTCTCATCAACTGATAGGTGCAGTAAAGTCGTCTTAGAAAGGGAAGTGCCAGGTTCCATTTCACCATATAGCAGACTGCCCTCTCTCGCCCTTGGAGTCTGAGAGAGAAGAGGCCCTCCCTCCACTCTCACAGGAAACTCTTCAGCGCTGAAACTTTCCACATTCTTCTCAGAGGCCAAGAGCTGATTGCAAAGGCTGTGGAAAGGTTGTTCTCTGATGCATGCACCTGTAATAAATGCAAGGGGAAATATATACTGCAACAAATGGGGCGGGGATTCAGGGGTAAGGATAGAGGAAGATACTTGCAGTCATATTTCACATGGAATTCACTGCCACAGGAGGTGGTGGCGGCTACAAGCATAGACAGCTTCAAGAGGGGATTGGATAAGCATATGGAGCAGAGGTCCATCAGTGGCTATTAGCCACAGCATATTGTTGGAACTCTGTCTGGGGCAATGATGCTCTGTATACTTGGTGCTGGGGGGGGGGGCACAGTGGGAGAGCTTCTAGTGCCTTGCCCCACTGATGGACCTCCTGATGGTGCCTGGGTTTTTTTGCCCACTGTGTGACACAGAGTGTTGGACTGGATGGGCCATTGGCCTGATCCAACGTGGCTTCTCTTATGTTCATATCTGGGAATCAAGCTATGAACATGTGTCAGGTTGCTGGCAAATTCCTTGAAGATAGTAACAAGACAGTGTCTTAAGAAGAAGACCGTAGATTTATATACCGCCCATCTCTGAATCATAGTATCAGAGCAGCTTACAATCTCCTTTATCTTCTTCCCTCACAACAGACACCCTGTGAGGTGGGTGGGACTGAGAGAGCTCTCCCAGAAGCTGCCCTTTGAAGGATAGCTCTGAGAGCTATGGTTGACCCAAGGCTGTAAGTGGAGGAGTGGGGAATCAAACCCAGTTCTCCCCGATAAGAGTCCACACACTTAACCACTATACCAAAGTGTCTTAACCTAGAAGATGGAAACATCACCTCCTAGGCGTTAGGCCTGTGGCCAGGTTAAGCTGAATCTTGTGCATAAAGGGGTGTCTGGGCGCTCACATTCAGGAATTTTGGAAACAAATGCCTGTTAAAATCTGCTTAATAGAAACCTGTGAGCTGGTTGCTAATTGTTATGTGATGGAGGATGTTATATTAACTTTTGTAGACTTGTATGTATTTTAAATAATATTTAAAAGACCATCTGTACAATATTGTGCACCTAGATAATGAAACCTCGGTACACGGCATGGATGGTTTTTCAGGAAACCTACCCCACAGAGATTAAAAGTTTTCACCATCACCACAGGCCTTGAGCCTTCCATCCCTTGCCCCTCATTATTTAAGGGACACCGGATTGAGAATGCCACAGCCCCACCAGAACCGAGTCCCCAAGCAGTTTAGTTAAAAGGTTTTGCTGCCCCACCCCACCCTGAGACTGTGGCTCAGTGGTACAACATCTGCTTGAGACTCAGAAGGTCCCAGGTTCAATCCCTGGCATCCCCAGTTAAAAAGGACCAAACAGAAAGTGATGTGAAGGACTTCAGCCTGAGACCCTGCAGAACCACTGCCAGTCTGAATAGGCAATACTGACTGTGATGGACCGAGGGTCTGCGCAAGGCAGTTTCTCATGTGTCCGTGTCAACTGGACAGCTCACGATTCTCTCTCTGTAGCTGCCCTGGTGGCTGCCTGCACCTCAGTGCTGGGGATCACAAGAGTGACTTTGTTGTGTGGTGGATCCGTGAGGCCACTGCCCAGGGCCTTGGGGGCATCTGGCCTCCTGCCATGTTGGCAGAGGCCCGTGACTTCCTTTCTGGGGTAGACAAGAACAAGCAGTTTCAGGGACATCTTGACAAAAACTTTACAGAGCTGCAGAGTTCACAACAGCTTGATCTGTGACATTAGAAAGATCATGTGCTGCGGTCTCTGATCAACAGGACAGTGGAAGTCTGGGGCCATTGCGGTCCCTAGCCAAGTCAGAAATGACCCCCCCCCCCTCTTTCTCTCATGCAGGAGCCTGCTGTCCTTTGTGTGCTGGAATGCTGAGGGTCCTATATGATAAAGAAAAGCTGGACACCTTTGCCAAGGTGAGGAGCTCTGTTTTCTTTGCGAGGGTGTTAATGCCGCAATTCAATCCACTCCTTAGTGGATATTAAGTGGAATAGTGTGCTGGTGTATGTATGAATACAGCAGCACTTCCAGAATAAGTAAGAAAAGGCCTTGGACATACAGAATTCTGTGTGTGCTGTGAGAGGTCTTGGATTGCAGCCAGTGTCTACTGCTGAATATTGTGGTTGTTTACCAAGTTGTGCTTCACTTGTGCTTGCGACCCCTTAATTATGTCTGTGGTCTTCTTGGTAGTGGGAAGAATTTTACTGTGTCCTGCGTCCTCAGTGTTTTGATCAAGTTCAGAGGTGTCAGAAAGCTGTGCTCATCTTGAGAAATCAGGGTTTTTTAAAAAATAAATAAATAAATGAAGTATTTCTTAGCTTGCTATTAACTCTTCACCTCTATGATGTAGAAACATCACTTTGTAAAATGTCATAAAGGCTAAAGAGACTTTTAAACTTCTTACAGCTCAACAACAAAAGACCAATCACTGTGCTTGAAATCCTTCAAAAAATCCGCCTCCATGTCTCCGTGCCACAGTGTGACGTATTTGGATACTTCAGCATAGAGTCCGAGATTGTGATTCTTATCGTACCTGTTGATCAAAACCCCAAGCCCCTTCAGGTATACTTTGTTGTGTAATTCTTTGCATGTAGTTTTATTTACTTTATTTGTTATATGTATGTATCTTCTATTTCTTACTGTAACAATTTTTTAAAAATTGTAAATGCACTCCAAAGGAATCTGTTGAGGCTGGGTGAGTGGGCGCCAACGTGGCAGATGAGGTTCATTGTGGCCAAGTGCAAAGTAATGCACATTGGGGTCAAGAATCCCAGCTACAAATACAAGTTGATGGCTTGTGAACTGGCAGAGACTGACCAAGAGAGAGATCTTGGGGTCGTGGTGGATAACTCACTGAAAATGTCAAGACAGTGTGCGTTTGCAATAAAAAAGGCCAACGCCATGCTGGGAATTATTAGGAAGGGAATTGAAAACAAATCAGCCAGTATCATAATGCCCCTGTATAAATCGATGGTGCGGTCTCATTTGGAATACTGTGTGCAATTCTGGCCACCGCACCACAAAAAGGATATTATAGCATTGGAAAAAGTCCAGAAAATGGCAACTAGAATGATTAAAGGTTTGGAACGCTTTCCCTATGAAGAAAGGTTAAAACGCTTGGGGCTCTTTAGCTTGGAGAAACATCGACTGCGGGGTGTCGTGATAGAGGTTTACAAGATAATGCATGGGATGGAGAAAGTAGAGAAAGAAGTCCTTTTCTCCCTTTCTCACAATACAAGAACTCGTGGGCATTCGATGAAATTGCTGAGCAGTCCGGTTAAAATGGATAAAAGGAAGTACTTCTTCACCCAAAGGGTGATTAACACATGGAATTCACTGCCACAGGAAGTGGTGGCGGCTACAAGCATAGCCAGCTTCAAGAGGGGATTGGATAAAAATATGGAGCAGAGGTCCATCAGTGGCTATTAGCCACAGTGTGTATATATATATTGGCCATTGTGTGACACAGAGTGTTGGACTGAATGGGCCATTGGCTTGATCCAACATGGCTTCTCTTATGTTCTTATGTTCAGTACTCCATTGCTTACCACCTTCCAATGTGAAAATTCTCCAGTTATACTCACCCTTCATTTCCTGTTAATTAACCAGTTTTTAATCCACAAGAGAACTTGTCATGTTATCCCATGACTGCTGAGTTTACTTAGGAGCTTTTGATGAGGAACGTTATCAAAAGCGTTAGGGTTTGTAGAATCTTTCAGGATCAAGTGCCGTGTTCTACTGGAGAAAGTTTTCCTTCCAGACGTTTCGTTCTCAGCTGCGGAGAACATCCTCAGTGGTGTTGCAGCCGGAGCAGGCGCTCAGACCTTCTTGGCTGCTGTGCATTGAGTGGAGCCAGGGCTGCTGGAGAGCTGCTATTTCTAGGCTGGAGGGGGTGTGATGAAAGGGCAATTGGTTTGTGGATGTGCCCATTGTTTGGTGGGGCTTCCTAGAAGGGTATCTTCAAACCCCTTCCAACCCTCCCAGCAATTAACACAGAACAATGGTCACATTCAACAGCCAGTTTCCTTATCACTACCCTTCCAGGAAGCCCCACCAAACAATGGGCACATCCACAAACCAATTGCCCTTTCATCACACCCCCTCCAGCCTAGAAATAGCAGCTCTCCAGCAGCCCTGGCTCCACTCAATGCACAGCAGCCAAGAAGGTCTGAGCGCCTGCTCCGGCTGCAATGCCACTGAGGATGTTCTCCGCGGCTGAGAACGAAACGTCTGGAAGGAAAACTTTCTCCAGTAGAACACGGCACTTGATCCCGAAAGATTCTACAAACCCTAACGATGTTACCAGCCGTGAAAACCTGAAATCTTTGTTATCAAAAGCCTTCTGGAAATCTAGGTAAACCACATCTGTTGTGTCACCCTTGTCCATATGCTTGTTCACCCCCTCAAAGAACTGTAAAAGATTAGTGAGACGAGATCTTCTCTTGTGGGGAATCCTCATACGCCGTGATGTGCTCAGAATGGTGCTGTCACCCAGAAGTGATGTTATCGCGCCGGGCACATTGCCAGAGGGGTAGGGTGGAGAGGATGCTCTATCACTTGGGGAAAAACTCTATGATTATCATAGAGCTTTTCCCCAAGTGATAGAGTTTTTCTCCCCCACCCCCACCCCCAGCAACGTGCCTGACGTGATAACATCACTTCTGGGGGACGCCATCATGCCAGGCATGTTGTGGTACGCCTGCGCATTCTAGTCCTCTTGGAGGGCATTTGGCACCTTCTTGCACCAAACAAACTACAAATCAAAAAACCATGAAATGAATCGAATCACTGATTCAGGAATTCAGTTGAACCACAAAATGAACCGAATCACCACTTTCCTGGTTTGTGCCCATCCTTAGTTGTGAGTTTTAAATCTTTTAACCATCGAAGGAGCGAAGTCCCTGTACCACATAGTTCCCCCAACTGCAGGGAAACGCTAGAAGTGGTTTGGGTAATCACCAGGAAGGAGAAAAGTGGCAAAATGGCTAGTTGCCAACTCTCCAGGAGAGCCCCAAAGATCCCTGGGAAGCCCCAAAGCAGGTTCCTGGTGGCATAGGAGGTTGGTTAAGAGGCTGTCCCACCTAACCTGAGCCCAGCTATACTCTGAGGCAGTGGAGTAGAACAGCCCTGTCAGGTCAGAATCCCAGGAGGGGTAGGCAGAGTCAGGCCCTGCCAGCTGATGCAGGCCTGGTCTGCCACATCTTGGTGGCAGCGGCGGGATGGGGCAGACAAAGGGGACAAAAGACCAAGCCAAGGTCTGAACAAGCATTTAAAATTGGTGTACCTATCAGGCAGTTACAGCTTTTATTTTATTTTCTTGGGTCGACCAGAGAAGGGGAAGTTCAATTTAGTTAGGATGCCACCTGCCAAGACATGTGGCATTCTCAAAACGGAGCAGCCCAGGAGTTCACAGAACTTTCCTTTTCTCTCCTGGCCTTTTGGGAGGCCTTCTCAAATCTTTAGGGTACAAAAAAGCTGCTGTCTTGCAGCATGCTCTCTTCAGATGGAGAATCTTACGGCCCTGATGTCCTCTGTAGCCCCATCTTCTAAAGATGGAAGCATCAGAGAGCAGGACGGATGCCACTTCCACCCTCCTGATGGAATAAGGTGTCATTCTGCTGGCAGCTGGGACCTGAGTGGCAGCAGGGCAGTCCTGGGAAGTGACACTGGTCGCCTCACATGATGCTAGCAGCCAAGATCCCTGCAATGTATGTTTGACTTGGCTGGACTGAACTGGGGAGGCCAAAGGAAGCTTAAACCCTTTGGGGGGATTGACATAAGAGTTTTGATCCTCTCTCCTGTAATGGGGAGACACACGTTTGCAAATATTAGAAACTGCTCTTTAGAAGCCCGAGGAGAACAGTCACATGTCAGACAGCGGCAACAGAAATATTTCACAGTAGGAGCATAAGGTGAATGTTCACTCTTACTGCTTTCTAGATTGAAGCGTGCAATAAAGAAGCCGAGAAGATACAGTCGCTGATCAACTCCGACAGCCCAGCTTTGGCCTCCCACGTGCCGCTGTCCGCGCTCCGAGCAGCCCAGGCGGAAGTGTCGGTCAGGAAACCGTCCTCCGGCGGCCAGGTTATGGCAGCACTGCATGTGCTCTTCTTGGGCCTCGTGTTCACCTTCTCAGCCGCGGGGTGGAGTGTGTAATAGCACTGAAAAGGGCCATTGGTTGAGTTTTTAAATGTGTTTGTTTTTTGCGAAGGACATTCAGAACCGCTGATGTATTAATAATGCAATGTGTCTTTATATCTGTGAGCACTGCGCAGAGCCAATAACGTCAGCAGAAGGAAGATTCTGGATTAGAGGTTTGACATATTGTGCTTTGGGCGTCATCTAAATTAAGGCTAGGGGTGGGGAGATTTTGGGGGGAGAGTTGAAGACTGAATGGCAGCACCAGGGGTTGTGCACACTCCCATTTTGCTCACACAGGCTAGCCAGGGTTTTGGGCAGGTTCCAGAAACCAGTAAGACATTTCTGGTAAAAAATGATCATGGGGAAAAAGTGTGTCCAGAAGCTTTAGAAATGAGCCTTCACATTTCTTGGAGGGCGGGGGGGGGGGCTCCCAACTCTAGACTTCAGCTGCAGTTTTGCACAGAAGAGTCAGTGGGATTTAAAACGCCTGATGATGTGCAGGACTTTAGCCCCGCAGCCTGCTCTTGTGTACTTTTCAGAAGCGAGTCCCGCGGAATTCAGCAGCACTTTCTTCTGAAGTGCACCAGGCTTGCCGACTCAGTCATTTCCCCTTATTCTTGTGTACTTTTCTAACCCACCAGGCCTGGGCTGATCCAAAAGTAGTCTTTTGTAATGTAGCACATGACAGCCCGTGGGGAAAACATGCACAGGGAGCTCAAGCAGCCTTGAAGAGCCTGTCAGAATGTGCAGCTTCAACCGCCATGTGCAGCTCCTCTTGTGCACTCTGGCCAGCGTGAGTGGGGCAGGTGACTCTTTCACACATGCCAAACCTTTACTATGCAGACAAAGCGACTGCTGGATGAAGGTGACAGTTTTCATTCCCTCGGAAAAGGAAATGGTTTTTAAATTCTCATCAGTAGATAAATATTGTGTAAAGCTATTTAAAAGTATTATTTTTATATTACTTAGAGGTATTCAGAATGATAAATGTACCCTATTTTTGAACATCCATTTCCGAAGGAAACAAATTGCTGCTACTGATTTACCAAAAAAAAAAAATGAATTGTGTGACAAACTTTTACATGTAAATACATGATCTATTTTATTATGAAGAAGATAGCCATGGGCCAAGTTCTGTCAAGAGTGACATGTTGGGAGGATCATTCCACATGCCCAGAAGGATTTGCAGAGCGTCGCCCCCAATCGTCAATCAAGTGTTAAGCTAGTATTTTTCTTACCTAAAATGTATGCGATGTACAGATGAACGACGCAAATACAGCACATCGCTGGCTTCCTTTTAGAAACAAGAGTTATGAAGAATTTTAAGCTATTTATAATTCATTCTAAACACTACAGTATTTGCATAGTTCTAAATAAATTTGCAGTTCTAATGTGTACACGTTTTATATAAAGCATATATTGTAATTCTCAGGGCACAATCCAGCAGGTGAGTCTACCGCACATGGGCCTTGCTGAAGTGACTGGGAGCAAGATACGCCCCTGAGCAGCTCCCATTCACTTGAGCAAGGCTCACACAGGAGATGTTTGGGTTGGAGGGAGCCTGTACTGTTTGGGTGCACCTGACCTTTATCTATATGAAGTATTGTGTATCAGTATTACGACAGCCCACTTTTGAAGTCTGCACAGACAGTCTTTGCCAAACAGCTGGACTTTAAAAGGAGGCTCTGAAAAGTGATTTTCAGCATCCCTTTTGTCATTGTGATGTGTTTGTAGCAAGTGTTTTGTCTGATTTTTATAGTGAAAAAAACTTTGCAATGCAATATAAAAGCTTTTATTTTAATAAAAAGATGCTTTATTTTCTTATGTGTCCTTAAAATATATTTGAACCTTTGAAAAAAATCTGATATAGAAAATGGCATACTTCATATTAACGGTTTTTAATTTTATGACAACCAACCCCCTTTCTTGCTTGCTTTCATATTAGGCAGGTGGTCTCACAATTGCCACTTTCTGTCACTCAGCTTTAATGGTGACTCCAGATATCACATGCAACCCATTTCATTTCAGTGTTTTTCCTGTTGCCCTCCTGCCATTTCTTCAGACCTGATTTGTGACGATTTTAAAAAACAGAAGCAGAATTGCAGGGCTGTCAGTGGAAACAGTCAAAGTGCTAATGGGATTCCCAGGTGCTGCTGTCTCTTTATATTTCCCTCTTGTCCTCCTTCCAGTTTAATTAAGTACTTCCTGTTCTTATGCCCAGCCAAGGCATCCTTTAATCAGTCCTTGAGGATAGCCAAAGCCTTGGGTCATTTAACTTTTTCAAAGATCATATCTTGCAATTGCACTAGACTAACAGCAAACAATTAAAAAGCTAATTTTGTAAGCTAGTAAGTGTTCATAAATGTAATGACTGACAGAAAAGGCAGGAAGTAATTAATTAGGCTGGCCGAGAGAGCAGTTTAAAGCGAAAGCCTTAGAATAGTGCTTTGGATATCCAATGAACAATTTGTGTTGCAACTGTATTGCCATGTTTCAGTCTCAGAACACCATCTCATTTCATTGGCATGGATGAATTTCGGTTCTTGAGGTATGAGGATGTAGCCAAGTTGCTTGTAAGAGTATCCCCGCCCCCCTTCAAATTTCTGCACTCACCCTTTTCCCATCATGGCTTCCTGCGTCGAGATGGAGGCAGCTGCCTTGCTGAGTTCTGCACGATGATCCTTTGTTGTGGGAGCAGACGGTGCCGGTCACTTTGAAGGGAATGGTCAGGAAACAAACCCCTTGACCTTCAAGCTTTAAATAACTAACGGCCAGTTGCAAATCTTCCGCTTTGAATAAAGCTCTGGAGCATGGGGATGCTGGGAGCTCTGTGCTTTCTTGGGTGAGACTGATTAACTGGGCTCATTTCAGTCGTACTTTGGGACTGAAGCTGCCCTGGCAATCCTGAAAGATGGCCTTCTCTGAGAGAGGCGGGTGCCGCAATCCTGTTGCTGCCTGCCCCCGCTTGAGTTGGTGTCCCAGCTACAACAGCCCAGGGACATGGCTTAGCCACAGCTAACCATGCACAGATCTCAGTCGGGGGATTGCTGCAGTGTACTCTGGGTAGCTGCTGCTGAAGATTTTGTGGAAGCTTCAGCTGGGTCCAAATTCAACAGAGATTGTTTCCTGGGGCGAGTTGTAGAAATCAGAAGCCGGGGACCTGCAAGGACTCAAGAGGGCGAGGCAATTCCCCTCTGGCCTTGTTGTGTTCTACCTCCCTCCGGCTTCCTGGATACTTCCCCCCACCCCCCTGGCTCAGGCTGCATCTTTCTTTCCTTCCCTCCCGTCATCTATGCCTCCCACTCCTTCTCATGATGTTCATCATGCACAGACATCGCTGTTACCAATTTTTAAAAAATCTTTTACAAATGCAAACCCAGTCCCCCCCCCCCCCCACGGGTTTGCAGACGTGTAAACTTTAGCCTGGCTGGACCCCCTTTATTGCTTTTTTTTTTTTTAATTTCCATATGGACAGGCATTTGGCCATTAGGTAGAAAGGATCTTGTCAATTTTAACATAGCCTCACCGATTTGCTAATTTCTTTCTGGGCACAATTCAAAGTACTAGTGGCTATACTGCGTGTCCTGGAACCAGAATGCTTAAAAGGGTCACCTTTCCCCACAATGACCTAACTGCCAATTCTGAACAAAAATACTGTGATAATCTTACTTTTAAATTATTCCTAACTCAGAATATGTTACAAATCAGATAAGATATACATAAATCACTGCATCTTAAGTGGCAGACAATACAGGTTTCATTTCTAAAATATCAATGTTGCTCTAATATTTCATTGGCTCTACTGTGGTTTCCTGTTATCTTTTTAAACGAGTTTAGTTCCGCAGCCTACAGATCTTCGGTCAGCTTTGTGGTGGAGCTGTGCGATCAGCTGAGTATTTCAACGCACAGCCCTCTTGGGCAGTGCTGCACCAAATGTTCCCAGAGAAGCGGAAGTGCTTCCTGCTTGCAAACACCCAAGGCCAAAGCAGATGTGATGATCGTAGATCTCAGTCTAGCTATAAGAAGTAAACTCTGCTTGTGTAGCCCGAGTAGGGATTGGGACCACAAGTGGAAGAGAAAGGAGATTTAACATTTCAGCTTCTGTGTTGTTCCACTAGTCAGAAGTGTTATCGTTAGCATTTTTAAGGGCAAAAATTGTGTCCTTTAAAACATACCTTTTCTCCTGTAAATTGTCCATAAAAGCGCAGTAAGCCACGCTTTGATGACAGAAACCAAGCAGGGGTTGAGGCATTAAACCCCCTTTCTCCACACACATGCGCACAGAGCACATGCACACAGCTGACCTTTGGCAGATGGGATTTCATGATCTTTGTCATGTCTGTTTTGGCGATGTCCGCTTCTTTTGCACCTGCCATGCAAGCACTCTTTAGGACACGATTCACCCTTCTCCCCACCCCTAGCGATATGTCCAAGAGAAGCTCTGCAGAAACTAACTCACAGTGGACCGTTTCTCCTTCATGATGTTAACAAATTTCTGGTGATCGGATGGCAGATCCTTTGGAGTGAAATCTTTTTCCAAAGCGGGTGGTGACTGGTCTTCAAAGCTGGTTTCTAATTCACTTGGTCCTGTAACATCAGGAGATGGACTGACGCCAGCGGACGTGGATGGTTCCGTCACGTCGTCATTGCTTAATAGTCCTACGGATTCCTCATCTGCAAAGTCAACATTGTATTTGGGCTGTTTTTTCCTCTGCACTTTGATGGGGCTCAGTTTATTTCTTTGCTCCTGGATTTCTGCATCACTGGCAATGTTTGCAAATGTCTGCAGTCTCTTCTTCACTTCAGATTCTGCTTCTCGGATGTACTGGGCTGCCAGTGTTCTCTTGCAGCATTTAGTTATGACCCTGTGAGAGAGTCGCAGGGGGAAAAAATCAGCTGGTATAACAGACTGACCAGGCTCAGCATCCACAGCTAAGTGTGCATGGAAGGGACTTGCTTCCAAGCAAAGAGGTTGGGATTTGACTGGAAGATAAGCTTACCCCACTGCAGCGTGAATTTAAAATAAATTATATGGCGGGGTGGCCAAACTTGCTTAATGTAAGAATAAGCATCAGATGTTTGAGAGCTACAAGACAGGAAGGAAGGCGAACAGAGGAGGGGAGGGAGAGGTGGAAAAAGGCAACTTTAAATGCATTCTCCAAACCAGCTGGCGGGGGAGAGGCTTGGAGAGCCACACAATGTGTTTGAAAGAGCCACATGTGGCTCCTGAGCTGCAGTTTGGCTCCTGCTGGGTATATCGGAATGAACAAACAGACACACTGGTAGTGCAGAAAGGTAAGTAGCATCTAGACTAGGGGTCTCAAACATGTGGCTCATGGACCAGATTCATCCCCCACAGGGATCCTATCTGGCCTGTGAACAACTGGCTGTCATCTGCTTCCTTCTTCCTCTCTCTTACTTTCTTCTGTGTCTCAACTTGCTATGCCGGGCTCTCTTAATCACGCAGGAGCTACAGAGCAAAGCCTCTCTTTCCCTCCATTGGCTGAGGCTCCTCCCTTAGGGGAGGACAAGATAGGGAGGGAGGGAAAGAGCGAGAGCATACTTTGCCCAGTTCCCTCAACTGCATGGGAGAAATACAAAGCAACTTTAAGACCAATGAAGTTTTACATACACTTTTGTTGGGCTCATTATTCCAGGGCTCTCTTGGGTGCCAACTGGGTTTCCCTCCTCTTTTTCACTGCATTCATGCCCTCATGATCCAGTCTTTCTCAGTAAGAAAGCAATGTGAATAATTTAGATGAGGAATAACAACAAGTGAGATGGATTAGCTGTTTGTCCAGACCAAGTTCACCCAGCACATTTCCTTTGTGGACTGGGGATTTTGAACTTATTGTAGGCTAATTTTGAACAGATTGTAGGCTGATACTGACCACTATACATTGCTCTCTCTATTCTTGCACTGCCTCATAGGAGTTGTAGTAATTTCTCTAGGGAAGACTACATGCCCTTCTCCCAATCTGAATTGGACTCACACACCCAGCTTACATCAGCACACATCTGGCCATAATACTGGGGTGGAACTGGGGAGGGAGCTGAAGACCATTACATATATTGTATACAGGCCTCGGATTCAGTGGGAGCTCACAGGAGCATAGCTCCTGAACCTTTCTGAGAGTTCCACCTCCTTGTCCATTGAATAGTATGTGCAGCTGCATAACAATCCCTGGATGAGCTCCACCACCTATTTTTCTACAAAACGACCCCTGATTGTATACCATTAGTCCCTGGCTAGTAGCAGCTCTTTAGGATCCGAGCTAGAAATATTTCACACCACCTGATACCTGATCCTCTTAACTAAAGATGCCAGGAACTGAATTTGGGACTGTCTGCATGCAAAGCAGACATTTTGCAACTCAGCCACAATCCCTGCCTTATATATGACGTTTCTTTAACATAAAAGGAGAATGGGTGAGTTAAAACAGACTCTTCATAGCAAATTCCCGGCATGAAAGAGGAAAAAAAGTAGAGAGCTGTTCACTGCACTCATGCATAAAGCTTCAGCATGATCTCTATGGAACTTGCTATGGAAGCCACCCTTCTGTTCTGCCTGAGAATTAACTTCAGCCTCTAGTAGTGAAGGGAAATGCAGGAATTATATTTGACTAGGAATAAGGCCCATTGTGGGGAAAAATACAATGTGCTCTAGAAAGAGGTTCTTGTTGAGTGCCTCGCCACCCTTGCTGTCTTCCCACCCATCCAAGTGAAGGCATTCACTCCTGCCCCACCTCCAGGGGAGCTGATCTCTGCATCTGGAGAGCAGTTGTAATTCTGAGTGATCTCCAACCTTCACTGGAGAGTGGCAACAGTGATTCCCCAGGAGGAAATGGCTGGTTTGGAGGGTAGAGTCGATGGCATTGTACCTGTCTAAAGTCCCATCCCTCCTCAAACCCACTCTTTCCAGGCTCCACCCATCAAATCTCCAGGAATTTCCAACCAACCTGGAGGTGGCAACTGTATTCAGCACTGGCCCCAATGAATTCTCCCTAAAAGGGCAAAATAGACCTGGGAAGCACCCCCCCCCCTCCCGCCTCGACTTTTACTGAGAGAACCAAGCTTGGTTGCGTTTTAGCAAGAGCTACTGCCTAGTAGTTTCCCCAGTGGCCCAATCCTTGTCTGTCCTGGATCTAGCAGTGGGTGGGGGACAGGGGAGTCAGCCAATGGGAGCCCAGAGGTGATTACTTGATGTGTGATGGGCCCGTGGTTTATGGAGTGCACCCCTAAGCCAATGGGAGACCTGGATTTGGCCTCACCAGAGGGCATTTATTATAGAAAGGATAATTAAATACTATTTACAATGCTAAAATAAATTTATAAGAAATTCTTACGCCCATATAGTTACTAGAAGAAGGCTGGTTGCTGTGGACGATATTAAAAAAACAAGCCACATTGGCAGAATTCCTGAAAAACACAAAAGACATATAGATATATTCAGCATGCCTTCTTTCTTTGTCTTGTTCTCTTTTACAAACAAAAAGAAAATAAATCTTTATTGATACTTCATTCTTTCTTGGAGCATCATTAAAATTCCCAGCTTCTTTAAGCAACTTTTCAATTTGAGTTACCACATGGGAGTAACTCAGGAGTGGGCCAAACTGTGGCTCGGGAGCCACATGTGGCTCTTTCATACGTATTATGTGGCTCTTGAAGCCCCCAACACCTTGGAGAAGGCATCTGTCTCTTTCAATAACTTCTCCAAGCCAAGCCAGTAGCTTGGAGAATGCATTTAAAGTTGCCTTCTTTATACCTCCCTCTTCCCCCTCATCTATTTGCCTTCCTTCTTTTCTTGCAGCTCTCAAACATGACGTTCATGTCTTGCAGTTCTCAAACATCTGATGTTCAAGTTTTATGGATCTCAAACATCTGACATTTATTCTATGTGGCTCTTATGGTAAGCAAGTCTGGCCACCCCTGGACTAACTAAGAAGAAGATATTTAGACTCAGACAGGGCCTTTTTTGAGCAGGAATGCACAGGAACATCGTTTTGGCTTGCTTGGTATTGGGGATGTGGCCTAATATGCAAATAACTTCTTGCTGACTGAGATGCCTATATGGGCCTGTATTCAGCCACTGCTTCACCAACTGCAAAGGTTTTAAGCCTGTCTTCTGCTTATGTTGCCATTTTGATTGCTGTTTGTGAAGAAATTAATGTTGATGAGAGACGTTTGTAATGTGAACAAGCATTCTGTCCAATATAGCTTTTAATATGAACATATACATATATGAACATATGAAGCTGCCTTATACTGAACCAGACCCTTGGTCCATCAAAGTCAGTATTGTCTTCTCAGACTGGCAGCGGCTCTCCAGGGTCTCAAGCTGAGGTTTTTCACACCTATTTGCCGGGACCCTTTTTTGGAGATGCCGGGGATTGAACCTGGGACCTTCTGCTTCCCAAGCAGATGCTCCCCCACTGAGCCACTGTCCCTCCCCTGCTCTCCAGAGTCTCAAGCTGAGGTTTTTCACACCTATTTGCCGGGACCCTTTTTTGGAGATGCCAGGGATTGAACCTGGGACCTTCTGCTTCCCAAGCAGATGCTCAACCACTGAGCCACCGTCCCTCCCCAAATATGGCCATTACAAACTGATTGAAGTGAAAATTTCTCTAAAGCCTCACCTGGTGCAATGTTTTCACCATAGGAAAAAACTGTGAAAAAAAACACATATTCACTTACTGTGGCATTTTCTTTCCGTTTGGGCACCTTTTTCATAGCTACTCTGTGCCTTTGGACAGTTTTCACATGCTGCTTGGCCATATTTGTCATTGTAAGATCCAGCCGCACAAAGAATGCAGACGGTATCGTATTTTGCACTGAAGCTACCAGGTGGGCACGTAACTGTTGAAACATAAAAGAGAAAGTCTCTGCAGAATTAAACTTAAATACAGAGTCCATGCGCGTCTACGAGATTATCTCCACTGGCAGCAGACGAGAACAACTTTTATTTATTTACTTCACTTATACTCCACTTTTCTCCCCGAGTGGCCTACAACGGTCCCTCTTTCTGTGTGTAGAAGGCAGCCACTGGATTTGTCTCAGAGACATTGGAGGATGGGGTGAGTGTGAGTGCAGAGCAGGCAGCAGCTGTGCCTGTCTTACCTTGACTTTTTTAATCTGCCTGGGGGAAGTGCCTACAGTGGCTCAAACTGGCCGTCTGAATCCAGCCAGAGAGTTCAGGAAGTACAACAGTTAGGTAATACGTTTGTGAAGCATGGGGCTCTGTTTATTCAATACTGGAATGAGAAATTTAACAGTAAGATTCAGCCTGATGTTCCTTTCTTATTGTAATAAAAATAGATTATTTCTGATATGCCAAGCACTTATCCATTATAAAGGTCTGAGTGAAACCAGCTTTTATGCTGGTGAGAACGGCAGGAATTCCCTTCTTTGACTGCACAGAAGCGATTCCCCACTCGTCTTACACTGCGGGGCTTCCCTCCGATTTCACACTATTTGCCCTGGGGTGTCAGACTATGTTTCAATGAAGTTACCTTCGCTTTCTGAATTTATTATTTACTGCTTACTAACATGAATGCTTAATAAATTCCTATGCTACTAACCCAGGTGCCCTGCATAGTAAAGGGGGGTGGGTGAGAATGGATGTTACCAAAGTTCCAAAGGCCAGCGAAGCCTTTAAAGTGGGAGTGCCCAGCTAGCCTCCCTGGCGCCTCCTGAGCAGAGCAAGGACATCACCAGGAGGGGGACGTAACCATCGACTGTAAAAGATAAGCGGGCAAGTGAAAGTGTTACTTGCAGGGACAGGCTGTAGTTTTATTATGGGAAATAGTTTAAAGCCCAAATCCTTTGAAGTGTACTCATAAATGCCAATGGTTCAAGCTATCTGTTATCAGTTCCAATGAATCCATGCAGAGAGTAACATTGTAGTTATCAATAAATGCAACTTAGTTTTTAACAAAGAAAAGTCTGATCATTTTGAAACTTCAATGAACCCTTTGCTGACACGGGGCTGCAGCTAGTGTTGACTTTTTTGCATTGCAAACAGAAATCTCTAAAAAAACAGTTTCTGTTTGCCACGCAAAAAAGCCGCCACTAGCTGCAGCCCCGGGGCAGACAGTGTGAAATCGGAGGGAAGCCCTGCAGAGAAGAGGAGCTCGAGAGCAGTGTAAGGCGAGTGGGAAATCAGTCCATGACTCATGCAACATGCACGTGCCAAAGACATGAGGGACTGGGGCTGTAGTATAGGAGGGAACTGGATGAGAATGACTGAAAAAAACTGACTGGCTCCAACCCAAACGCTGGAAACTTACCACAACACCCTGGACACTGCGTACTGTTGTCGATGGTGCTTATGTTTTTCCCAAATCCTGGTTTGCAGTGATCTATTTTAACACCGGTCAGGGAGCCAGGAATGTAATTTAAAGTATCGCTGTGAGAGGAGTCAGCACTGTGGTCTTCAAATAACACCCTGATCTTGTCATAAGCCTGGATGTTCAATGATTAACAAAAAGAAGCATATTAGAAGCGCACTGATCAAATTATGACTTACCTAGCATAGTCCATCATAGATACAGTATAATTTAAGATCATGCAGTCTGAAACATAAAGTACGGAAAGTTTATTCCACAGCAAAACTCGCTAATAGTGATAGATTCCTAAACTTCAGCAAATGAAGACTATTAGTGATATCATCCTGCCCTATGTGCCTTGTAGTTGTGACGCTGTTATCAAGATCACCATCTCACTGAGGGAACACACTTCATCATCTCAAAAGCTGTTAGACCAGGGGTGTCGAAATCATTTTGAGGGCCAGATCTGACATAAAGGAGACCTTGTCAGGCCGGGCCATGTGTGTATCTATTTAAGATAAGGTAGCAAAGATATAAACTTTTTAAGGACACAAACATGACTAAAGATTTTTTTAAAAACTTAAAACATGCTTAAAACATTACCACTTGTTGGTCTTAAAGGTGCTTTCTTTGTATTTCTCCCACGGGATCCAGGGCAAAGGAAGCTCTGGCTCTTTCCCTCCCTCCCCAGGGGACCAGGAGGGAGAGGAGCCTCAACCAATGGAGGAAATTGAGGTTTTGCTCTGTAGCTCCTGTGCAATTGAGCAAGCCTTACAAAGCAGGTTGAGATGCAGAAGGAAGCAAAAGAGGAAGAAGGACGCAGATGAACCAGTTGCTCGGGGGCCTGATAGGAGCCGTCTGGGGCCCTTGGGCCGCATGTTTGACACTCCTGGATTTGATATTAGCTCTTGTTTGAACAATATTTATGTGAGCTGCAGAATTGTCCTAATGAATTGCATTGAAAACATTTTACTCTTTTTTGGATAAAAACCTTGTAGATTTGAATCGTAAAAAGCAATCACATTCTTATATCTGTGGCCAGGTTCGTGACACGTAAGTTTCTGAATGCTTGCAGCACTATAGGTTTGCAACCTATTTTTCTCTACAAAACACAAAGACTTTTGTGAAATCATTTTAAAATAAGTCCAAGATAAGCTGCACACATGTCCTGTCTGTTACACATGAGACAACAATGAAGTCTCTCAGGGTTAACAGAAACGTTAAATTCACTGGAAGGAAAAAAACCTAAGCCAACATTTTTAGTGATACACTAGTACATATAAAGGTTTGTTTCATTTTATCAGATGTGATTATAATAGTAACTGGTATTTGATATCTTGCCATGCCAGTACTGACAGACATACTCTAGAAGTCGGAGGCAGCATTTAGTTAACTAAGTGAATGGGTGAGCTGGCTGGTTGTCCAAATTTCTCCCGGCGCCAATGACCAGTTGAATTTTAATTAGAATCTATTTTATTGTATTTATTTGAATTTATCTTTTTATTAGCTATTTTAAATTTTCATGCTATGTTGTCTATGCTGTGAACTGCCCTGAGTCCTCTGTTGAGAAGAGGGTGTGGGGCTATAAATCAAATAAATACACAAATGTAGGGGGAAAAATCCAGAGAATGTGTGCATTTCTGTTATCCTTGGGAGTTGGGGATGTATCCAGGTCACACAGCATTCCGTTCTCCAAAACACCATAAAGTCATTCAAATACTTTGAACTGTTAGAATAGTTCTACACTACCTTTTTGATGTTGCTGTTGGAATAGTCACATGGAGAACTTCTACACAGATCTGTTACAGGCATCTCTAAAGGAAACACTACAAATACAGAAAGTTAACAGATATTTTGATATTTTAAATGCATACTTCTGTGATAAAGTTTCCTTACGGTCTATAACTTGCCTATTGTTTTATTGTGCTGCCTAGTATTGTTTTGATTTCAATTGTAAGTTTTAATTGTTGTTTTATCCATCCTGAGCCCATTTCTGGAAAGGGCGGAAGACAAATTAACTACATAAATAAATAAAATAAATATTTAATATGTTTATCCTGCCTTTCTACCGAATCAGGGCCACCAAGATGGCGAACAATTAAAACAGAACAAAATGTATCAGTAGGGTGACCATAATGTCTGAAGGCCAGCCAGGGACACTGGGGGGGGGGGGGGGGGGGTGCGTCACTTCCGGTGATGTCATGCCACCACCGGAAACAGGAAGTGGCATCACTTCCTGTGACATCATTTCCCCCGCGTCACCTGCCGGAAACAGGAAGTGACTTCACAGCACTTCCTGTGACGTCCCCAAAAATCCCCCAAATATCACCGCCGGAAACAATTTTGTTCTCAAATCCTGTATATACTTCATCAGTATATGGGATAAGGCACTTTCTCAACTGTGCTGCATAATGCAGCCTATTTATTTTGTCCTGTTGGCTCTGTTGGCTCTATCTGCGCCACCTTCATCACTTTCGGGGTGTGGATCCCCCAGTGGGGTGGTCTCCCGACTCCCTCCGCTGACTGTTTCTGATAGCCCTGCGCCCCCTCTTTCATTTGATATGTGTCCCGTGCGGGTGCCACCCTCCCGCCGGGAGATGCCGCAAAATGAGCCCCCTTGAGGCTTATGGCGGCAGGGCTCGGGGGAAGCGAGCTAGACTGCTGTTCTTTTGAGGGGTTATAGAGTGTTTCGAGCCCGTCCCTGTGGCATCGGTCCCATCGTTGTGGGACCAAGGGGGCCGGCACAGCGGCACGCCGAAGCAGCCTGTCACTAATAACACCGGTCAAGATGCAGGACAGGAACCTGGAAGTGACCGACAGGCTGCTTCAGCGTGCCGCTGCACCGGCCCCCTGGGCCCCACAACGATGGGACCGATGCCACAGGGACGGGCTCGAAACACTCTATAACCCCTCAAAAGAACAGCAGTCTAGCTCGCTTCCCCCGAGCCCTGCCGCCATAAGCCTCAAGGGGGCTCATTTTGCGGCATCTCCCGGCGGGAGGGTGGCACCCGCACGGGACACATATCAAATGAAAGAGGGGGCGCAGGGCTATCAGAAACAGCCGGCGGAGGGAGTCGGGAGACCACTCCACTGGGGGATCCACACCCCGAAAGTGATGAAGGTGGCGCAGATAGAGCCAACAGAGCCAACAGGACAAAATAAATAGGCTGCATTATGCAGCACAGTTGAGAAAGTGCCTTATCCCATATACTGATGAAGTAAATACAGGATCTGAGAACAAAATTGCACTAGAAGACACAAACACAAAGCTCCCTTACACTGAATCAGTGCTTGGGTCCACCAAAGTCAGTATTGTCACATAAGAGAAGCCCTGTTGGATCAGGCCAGTGGCCCCTCCAGTCCAACACTCTGCGTCACATAATAACATAAGAGAAGCCCTGTTGGATCAGGCCAGTGGCCCATCCAGTCCAACACTCTGCATCACATAACAACATAAGAGAAGCCCTGTTGGATCAGGCCAGTGGCCCCTCCAGTCCAACACTCTGCATCACATAACAACATAAGAGAAGCCCTGTTGGATCAGGCCAGTGGCCCATCCAGTCCAACACTCTGCGTCACATAACAACATAAGAGAAGCCCTGTTGGATCAGGCCAGTGGCCCATCCAGTCCAACACTCTGCATCACATAACAACATAAGAGAAGCCCTGTTGGATCAGGCCAGTGGCCCATCCAGTCCAACACTCTGCGTCACATAAGAACATAAGAGAAGCCCTGTTGGATCAGGCCAGTGGCCCATCCAGTCCAACACTCTGCGTCACATAAGAACATAAGAGAAGCCCTGTTGGATCAGGCCAGTGGCCCATCCAGTCCAACACTCTGCATCACATAAGAGAAGCCCTGTTGGATCAGGCCAGTGGCCCATCCAGTCCAACACTCTGCGTCACATAAGAGAAGCCCTGTTGGATCAGGCCAGTGGCCCATCCAGTCCAACACTCTGCATCACATAACAACATAAGGAGGGAGGGAGGGAAGGAAGGAAGGAAGGGAGAAAGGGAGGAAGGGAAGAAGGGAAGAAAGGAAGAAGGGAGGGAGGGAAGGAAGGAAGGGAGGGAAGGGAGGGAGGGAGGAAGGAAGGGAGGGAAGGAAGGAAGGAAGGAAGGAAGGAAGGAAGGAAGGAAGGAAGGAAGGAAGGAAGGAAGGAAGGAGGGAAGGAAGGAAGGAAGGGGGAGGGAGGGAGGGAAGGAAGGAAGGAAGGGGGAGGGAGGGAGGGAGGGAAGGAAGGAAGGAAGGAAGGGGGGAGGGAGGGAAGGAAGGAAGGAAGGAAGAAAGGAAGGGAGGAGGGAGGGAAGGAAGGAAGGCAAGGGAGGGAGGGAAGGAAGGAAGAAAGGAAGGGAGGGAGGAGGGAGGGAAGGAAGGAAGGGAAGGGAGTGAAGGAAGAAAGGAAGAAAGGAAGAAAGGGGGGAGGGAGGGAGGGAAGGAAGGAAGGAAGGAAGGAAGGAAGGAAGGAAGGAAGGAAGGAAGGAAGGAAGGAAGGAAGGAAGGAAGAAAGGAAGGAAGGGAGGGAGGGAGGAGGGAGGGAAGAAAGGAAGGCCGCCCCCCGCCCCCCCCCGCTTTCGGCCCCCTTACCTTATTCCAGGGCGGTGGATCCAGCGGCGGCGGCGGCGGGGAGTCCTCCGGCGGCGGCCTCGCGGCGAGGGAGGGAGGGAGCTGCCGGGGCTGGCCTCTGGAGGCCTCCAGGGACCAGCGCCGGCTGCTCCGCGGCTTCCCCGCGGCCTCCGCTGGTCCCTGGAGGCCCTCCAGAGACTCTGGAGGGCCTCCAGGGACCAGCGGAGGCCGCGGGGAAGCCTTCGCTGGCTGGCGCTGGTCCCCGAAGGCCTTCCAGAGGCTCTGGAAGGCCTTCCGGGACCAGCGCCGGGTGCCCCGCGGCTTCCCCGCGGCCTCCGCTGGTCCCTGGAGGCCCTCCAGAGACTCTGGAGGGCCTCCAGGGACCAGCGGAGGCCGCGGGGAAGCCTTCGCTGGCCGGCGCTGGTCCCGGAAGGCCTTCCAGAGCCTCTGGAAGGCCTTCCGGGACCAGCGCCGGGTGCCCCGCGGCTTCCCCGCGGCCTCCGCTGGTCCCTGGAGGCCCTCCAGAGACTCTGGAGGGCCTCCAGGGACCAGCGGAGGCCGCGGGGAAGCCTTCGCTGGCCGGCGCTGGTCCCCGAAGGCCTTCCAGAGGCTCTGGAAGGCCTTCCGGGACCAGCGCCGGGTGCCCCGCGGCCTCTCCGCGGCCTCCGCTGGTCGCTGGAGGCCCTCCAGAGTCTCTGGAGGGCTTCCAGCGACCAGCGGAGGCCACGGAGAGGCCTCCACCACTGCCGCCGGGCCCCGCGCGCGGGCGGGGAAGGCGGGGAGTGAGGGTGGGAGCGTCCCTGCGCGTGCGCAGGGGCCCTGCGCAGGCGCAGGGACGCTCCCTCCCTCACTCCCCGCCTTCCCCGCCCGCGGCCCACCGGCTCCGGGGCTGCCTAAACCGGGACCTTTAATGGTCCCGGTATAGGCAGCCCGGGATCCGGGATTGGGTGGCCAGATCCGGGAATGTCCCGGGAGACTGGGACGGTCTGGCCACCCTATGTATCAGAAAACCAACAAAAAATGGAATGAAAATAAATGTGTAAAATAGATGGCAGCAAATCAAACACAAGGCAAAGAGGGACAGTTGAGAGTATGCCAGATGAAACAAAATCTTCACCGGCTGGTGGAAGACAGCAATAGAAGGAGACAAATTAATATCTCTGGCAAGGGATCGTGGAAGAAATCTACCAAAACTTCTGTTGCTGTCGTATCAACCTACAAGAAGTACTGGGGCAAAATGGTCAGGGGCCTGACTTAAAAGCCTCCTCGCCACTCAGAACAGCTTCAATAGACAGCTCTCAGTAAATGCAATAGTGGCAGAGTGAGGTTGTTTTCACCATTGTCATCTGCAGCATGAAGAAGATGAGCTCTAACCTATGCTTGATCAAATTTGTGGCAGGTTTCCTTCTACTTGTGATCAAGCCATGTTTCAATCCATTGCCAGTAATTAACTAATCAAAGGGACTAAGAGGGCATTACAGGAACTAAGACTGCCTAGAGACTCCAAAGGTCAACCACGGCTTGAACAGAACTGCCAGCAGAACTGTCAACAGAAAACTACCAAAGGGTGGTCAGAAAACCAGCTAGATCCAGCAGCCCTATGGTGGCAGACCACTTATTAATAAACCTCCTGGCAAAGCCAGCCATGTTCTAAGGTTACTGCAATGGACTCTGCATGGGACTGCTGTAGATGACAGTCTGGAAATTTCAGTGGGTGCACAATAGAACAGCAGTACTGTTAACTGGCACTACTTAACGGGACCGAATCATGCCAGGAAAAGAACTCCACTGTCAGTACTTTGGAGCACAATTTCGAGTTTTGGTTCTTACTTTACAATCCTAAATGGCTCAGGACTAGGGTGCCTTAAACAGACCCCTCTGATAAGAGCCTGCCTTACTTTTATTCCTGTAAAGGTCCTAATCAGATACCTGCTCTGTTGTCCTTTTTTTGGAAACAAAATGAGTGGCTGGAAGACACTTTGAACATATGAAGCTGCCTTATACTGAATCAGACCCTCGGTCCATCAGTCAGTATTGTCTACTCAGACTGGCAGCAGCTCTCCAGGGTCTCAAGCTGAGGGTTTTCATGCCTATTTGCCTGGACCCTTTTTAATTGGAGATCCCGGGGATTGAACCTGGGACCTTCTGCTAACCAAGCAGATGCTCTACCACTGAGCCACCATCCCTCTTTGTGCCTCTTTGGTGAAACTCCTTTGCATCCACTCACCTGGCATGTACCAGTTTGTATTTTGACATCTGGTGAAAACATTTTTCTCTTCTCAGGAATCTGGCAACGGTTGGCATTTTAGTTGCCTATATTCATTTTCAACTGTTTTTAGCTATGTCTTCATGACTTCCCTTTTAATGACCACTGCCAGATCAATCTCAGTGGCTTACTATTGCTGTATTATGTTAGAATTATAATTGCCACCAGTGTTACTGATTTTACTGTATTGTTTCTATTTTTCTGCATTAACTCAAGAAACTTAGCGTTAAGGTAAAGTGAAAATATTCTAAACAAAGAAAACGAGTGAATTAAGCTTTTGTCTTACCAGCAAACTGAAATGTAAGCTTGTATGTTAGCTTGTCCATTGTATCTGTGGCAGCATGACACTCTACCTGCCACTGTCGGATCTCACACTCCAGGCTGCGGGTTAAGTTCTCCAGTTGCTCTAAGAGGAACTTTTCAAATGAAGCCACAAGATTCATTTCGCAGGTTTGAATGACAAATTCAGACGACAAATGTATACTCCTTCCTGGCATGTGATACACTATTAAAAAGTTAGGGAAGACATTCTCTTAATATTTTATATCAGTTACTCCTAAGAAGAAGAGCCCTGCTGGATCGACCAAATCTAGTCGTGCATTCTGTTCCTCCAGTGGCCTCCAGCTACCTTTACAAAGCCCATAAGCAGGAAGACTGCAACGGTATCATTCCATCCATGCTCCCCAGCAACTAGTACAAAAGAGGCCTTCTGCCTCTGGTACTGGAGGGAGCAGATTCTCATCATGACTGGTAACCAATGAATGCCTCATCCTCCATGAATTTGTCCACTCCCCCTTTAAAGCCTTCCAAATTGGTAGCCCTGACCACATCCTGTGACATAAACATCATTTGTATCGATCCATCTCTATACACTTGAGTGGCCATTGGGTAAAGATGCCACTGATTGCAACATTCATTTTCCAATTTGGGGGAGGGGGGGCTTGCCATAATTAAGCACAGGCTTTTTGTATATTTCTCACTAACAGCATAAAACAAGATTCAACCTGCTGGCTTGGATGTTTACCTAACATTTAAAACATTATTGCAGCCTGGCCATAAAAAACAAGGATCACCTAAAGAGCAATTAAGACAATCAAGCTTGCAAATACCATGACTGTAGGGATTTTTTTCTAACTATATATTCTATTGTTGCATAAAATGATCATTGGCCAAATGAAGTTTGTTTTAAAAAGGTAGTCCCCTCTGCAAGCACCAATCGTTTCTGACTGTGGGGAGACGTCACATCACGACGTTTTCACGGCAGACCTTTTTTGAGTAGTTTGCCATTCCCTTCCGCAGTCATCTACCCTCCCCCCCCCCAGCAAGCTGGGTCCTCATTTTACCGAATTTAGAAGGATGGAAGGCTGAGTCAACCCTGAGCCGGCTACCTGAACCCAGCTTCCGCCGGGATCGAACTCAGGTTGTGAGCAGAGTTCGGACTGCAGTACTGCAGCTTTACCATTCTGCACCATGGTATTTTACTTACTTTACTTTATTTGATTTATATCCCGCCCTTAGGGTGGCCATAATATCTGAAGGCCAGCCAGGGACAACTTGAGGGGGCAAGGAATGTGTGTGCGCACGCACCAGAAACAGGAAGTGACGTCATTTCCAGTGACGTCACTTCCGGTGACGGCATGCCACCGCCGGAAACAGGAAGTGACATCACTTCGTGTGACATCATTCCCCGCCCGTGCCACCTGCCGGAAGCAGGAAGTGACATCACTTCCCCCGCGCCACCTGCCGGTAGCAGGAAGTGACATCACTTCCTGTGACATAATTTCCCCCAAACGACATCATTTCCCCCCAATGCCACTGGCGGAATCAGAAAGTGACGTCACTTTCGGTGACATCACTTCTGGTAACGTCGTGCCACCGCCAGAAACAGGAAGTGACATCACTTTGTGTGACATCATCCCCCCCCCACGCCACCTGCCGGAAGAAGGAAGTGACATCACTTCCTGTGACATCATTTCCCCAAAATGACATCATCCCCCCCATGCCACTGCCGGAAACAGGAAGTGATGTCACTTCCGGTGACGGCACTTCGGTGACATCATGCCACCGCCGGAAACAGGAAGTGACATCACTTCGTGTGACATCATTCCCCCCTCGCGCCACCTGCCGGAAGCAGGAAGTGACATCGCTTCCTGTGACATCATTTCCCCGCACGACCTGCCGGAAGCAGGAAGTGACATCACTTCCTGTGACATTTTCCCCAAATGACATCATTTCCCCCCCAATGCCACTGCCAGAAACAGGAAGTAACGTCACTTCCGGTGACATCATGCCACTGCCGGAAACAGGAAGTGACGTCACTTCCTGTGGCGTCATGCCACCGCCGGAAACAAGAAGTGACATCACTTCGTGTGACATAATTTCCCCCCTGCGCCACCTGCCGGAAGCAGGAAGTAACATCACTTCCTGTGACATCATTTCCCCCGTGCCACCTGCCGGAAGCAGGAAGTGACACTTCCTGTGACATCATTTCCCCAAATGACATCATTTCCCCCCAATGCCACTACCGGAAACAGGAAGTGATGGCACATCCGGTGATGTCATGCCACTGCCGGAAACAAGAAGTGACATCACTTCCTGTGACATCATTTCCCCCCCCCCCCGCGCCACCTGCCGGAAGCAGGAAGAGAGACATCATTTTCCCACGCCACCTGCCGGAAGCAGGAAGTGACATCACTTCCTGTGACATCATTTCCCCCAAATGACATCATTTCCCCCAATGCCACCGCCGGAAACAGGAAGTGACGTCACATCCGGTGACATCATTTCCCCCGCGCCACCTGTCGGAAACAGGAGGTGACATTTCCCCCAAATGACATCATTTTCCCCAAATGACATCATTTCCCCCAATGCCACTGCCGGAAGCAGGAAGTAACATCACTTCCTGTGACATAATTTCCCCCGCGCCACCTGCCGGAAGCAGGAAGTGGCATCACTTCCTGTGACATCATTTCCCCCAAATGACATCATTTCCCCCATGGCACTGCCGAAAACAGGAAGTGATGTCACTTCCAGTGATGTCATGCCACCGCCAGAAACAGGAAGTGACATCACTTCATGTGACATCATTCCCCCCCGCGCCATTTTCCCCAAATGATATCATTTCCCCCCAATGCCACTGCCGGAAACAGGAAGTGACATCACTTCCTGACGTCACTTCCGTTGACGTCATGCCACCGCCGGAAACAGGAAGTGACATCACTTCCTGTGACATCATTTCCCCCGCGCCACCTGCCAGAAGCAGGAAGTGACATCACTTCCTGTGACATCATTTCCCCCACACCACCTGCCGGAAGCAGGAAGTGACATCACTTCCTGTGTCATCATCCCCCCAAAATGACATCATTTCCCTCCAATGCCACTGCCGGAAGCAGGAAGTGATGTCACTTCCGGTGACATCACGCCACCGCTGGAAACAGGAAGTGGCATCATTTCGTGTGACATCATCCCCACCCCCCGCGCCACTTGCCGGAAGCAGGAAGTGACAACACTTCCTGTGACATCATTTCCCCCGTGCCACCTGCCGGAAGCAGGAAGTGACATCACTAACTGTGACATCATTTCCCTTAAATGACATCATTTTCCCCCATGCCACCGCCAGAAACAGGAAGTGATGTCATTTCCCCCGCGCCACCTGTCGGAAACAGGAGGTGACATTTCCCCCAAATGACATCATTTTCCCCAAATGACATCATTTCCCCCAATGCCACTGCCGGAAGCAGGCAGTGACATCACTTCCTGTGACATCATTTCCCCCGTGCCACCTGCCGGAAGCAGGAAGTGACACTTCCTGTGACATCATTTCCCCAAATGACATCATTTCCCCCCAATGCCACTACTGGAAACAGGAAGTGATGGCACATCCGGTGATGTCATGCCACTGCCGGAAACAAGAAGTGACATCACTTCCTGTGACATCATTTCCCCCCCCCCGCGCCACCTGCCGGAAGCAGGAAGAGAGACATCATTTTCCCACGCCACCTGCCGGAAGCAGGAAGTGACATCACTTCCTGTGACATCATTTCCCCCAAATGACATCATTTCCCCCAATGCCACCGCCGGAAACAGGAAGTGACGTCACATCCGGTGACATCATTTCCCCCCGCGCCACCTGTCGGAAACAGGAGGTGACATTTCCCCCAAATGACATCATTTTCCCCAAATGACATCATTTCCCCCCAATGCCACTGCCGGAAGCAGGAAGTAACATCACTTCCTGTGACATAATTTCCCCCGCGCCACCTGCCGGAAGCAGGAAGTGGCATCACTTCCTGTGACATCATTTCCCCCAAATGACATCATTTCCCCCATGGCACTGCCGAAAACAGGAAGTGATGTCACTTCCGGTGATGTCATGCCACCGCCAGAAACAGGAAGTGACATCACTTCATGTGACATCATTCCCCCCCGCGCCATTTCCCCCAAATAATATCATTTCCCCCCAATGCCACTGCCGGAAACAGGAAGTGACATCACTTCCTGACGTCACTTCCGGTGACGTCATGCCACCGCCGGAAACAGGAAGTGACATCACTTCCTGTGACATCATTTCCCCCGCGCCACCTGCCAGAAGCAGGAAGTGACATCACTTCCTGTGACATCATTTCCCCCCACACCACCTGCCGGAAGCAGGAAGTGACATCACTTCCTGTGACATCATTTCCCCCAAATGACATCATTTTCCCCCAATGCCACTGCCGGAAACAGGAATTGACGTCACTTCCTGTGACATCATCCCCCTCCCCCGCGCTACCTTCCGGAAGCAGGAAGTGACATCACTTCCTGTGACATCATTTCCCCCAAATGACACCATTTCCCCCAATGCCACTGCCGGAAACAGGAAGTGACGTCACTTCCGGTGACGGCATGCCACCGCCGGAAACAGGAAGTGACATCACTTCTTGTGACATCATTCCCCCACCCCGCGCCACCTGCCGGAAGCAGGAAGTGACATCACTTCCTGTGACATCATTTCCCCCCGCACCACTTGTCGGAAACAGGAAGTGACATCATTTCCTGTGACATCATTTCCCCCAAATGACATCATTTCCCCCCAATGCCACTGCCGGAAACAGGAATTGACGTCACTTCCTGTGACATCATTTCCCCCCCTCCCCGCGGCACCTGCCGGAAGCAGAAAGTGACATCACTTCCTGTGACATCATCCCCCCCCCCACGCCACCTGCCGGAAGCAGGAAGTGGCATCACTTCCTGTGACATCATTTCCCGAAATGACATTATTTCCCCCAATGCCTCTGCCGAAAACAGGAAGTGATGTCACTTCCGGTGAAATCATGCCACCGCCGGAAACAGGAAGTGACATCACTTCGTGTGACATCATTTCCCTCAAATGACATCATTTCCCCGCCCCATGCCACTGCCGGAAGCAGGAAGTGACCACTTCCTGTGACATCATTTTCCCCACGCCACCTGCCGGAAGCAGGAAGTGATCAATTCCTGTGACATCATTTCCCCCAAATGACATCATTTCCCCCCAATGCCACTGCCAGAAGCAGGAAGACATCACTTCCTGTGACATCATTTCCCCCCGTGTCACCTGCCGGAAGCAGGAAGTGACATCACTTCCTGTGACATCATTTCCCCCAAATGACATCATTTCCCCCCAATGCCACCACCGGAAACAGGAAGTGACATCACTTCCTGTGACATCACTTCCCTCAAATGACATCATTCCCCAATGCCAGTGCCGGAAGCAGGAAGTGACATCACTTCCTGTGACATCATTCCCCTCCCCCACGCCACCTGCCGGAAGCAGGAAGTGACAACACTTCCTGTGACATCATTTCCCCCCCCCCCACGCCACCTGCCGGAAGCAGGAAGTGACATCACTTCCTGTGACATCATTTCCCTCAAATGACATCATTTCCCCCCCCCAATACCACTGCCAGAAACAGGAATTGACGTCACTTCCTGTGACATCTTCCCCCCCTCCGCGCCACCTGCCGGAAGCAGGAAGTGACATCACTTCCTGTGACATCATTTCCCCCCCCCCACGCCACCTGCCGGAAGCAGGAAGTGACATCACTTCCTTTGACATCATTTCCCCCGCGCCACCTGCCGGAAAGAGGAAGTGACATCACTTCCTGTGACATCATTTCCCCCAAATGACATCATTTCCCCCAAATGCCACTGCCGGAAGCAGGAAGTGACATCACTTCCTGTGACATCATTTCCCCCAAATGACATCATTTTCCCCCAATGCCACTGCCGGAAACAGGGTCACTTCCAGTGACGTCATGCCACTGCCGGAAACAGGAAGTGACATTACTTCGTGTGACATCATTCCCCCCGCGCCACATGCCGAAAGCAGGAAGTGACATCACTTCCTGTGACATCATTTCCTCCACCCCACCTGCCGGAAGCAGGAAGTGACATCACTTCCTGTGACATCATTTCCCCCAAATGACATCATTTCCCCCAATGCCACTGTCGAAAACAGGAAGTGATGTCACTTCCAGTGACGTCATGCCACTGCTGGAAACAGGAAATGACATCACTTCGTGTGACATCATACCCCCCGCGCCACCTGCCGGAAGCAGGAAGTGACATCACTTCCTGTGACATCATTTCCCCCAAATGATATCATTTCCCCCAATGCCACTGCCGGAAACAGGAAGTGACATCACTTCGTGTGACATCATCCCCCCCACCCGCGCGCCACCTGCCGGAAGTGACATCACTTCATGTGACATCATTTCCTCCGCGCCACCTGCCAGAAGCAGGAAGTGACATCACTTCCTGTGACATCATTCCCCCCACCTGCTGGAAGCAGGAAGTGACATCACTTCCTGTGACATCATTTCCCCAAAATGACATCATTTCCCCCAAATGCCACTGCCGGAAACAGGAAGTGACTTCACAGCACTTCCTGTGACGTCCCCAAAATTTCCCCCAAATATCACTGCCGGAAACACCAAGATTATTTATAGAGAGGAAAACGGGGAAATAAAGTTAAATAAAACTCTTTTTTTACTTTTTTCAAAGTGAGAAGACTAGAGAGAATGGGTTCCACGCTGAGAAGCCAGTCAGATTCCAGTGAGACTGTGCTGCATAATGCAGCCTATTTATTTTGTCCTGTTTGCTCTGTTGGCTCTATCTGCGCTACCTTCATCACTTTCGGGGTGTGGATCCCCCAGTGGGGTGGTCTCCCGACTCCCTCCGCCGGCTGTTTCTGATAGTATCTCTTCAATTTCCCCTACAATAACGATGACTCAGGGTGATTCCGCACTCACGTTGGTCTGGGGCGGGCTTCCGTTTTGGGACAGAGCAAGCTGGCAATTTCGCACCAGTTGCTCTGCGCTGCCATTTTGCGCGGGGCAAACCTGCGATTTGCCCTGCCGCAGTGTAAACCTGAAAAAACAGGTTTACACTGTGGCAGGGCAAATCGCGGGTTTGCCCCGCCCAAAATGCTGGCACAGAGCAACTGGTGCGAAATTGCCAGCTTGCTCCGCCCCAAAACGGAAGCCCGCCCCAGACCAACGTGAGTGTGGAATCACCCTCAGTGTCAGTTAAAGGCCAACCAGAAGAGTGTGGTCTTACAGGCCTTGCAGAACTGGGCGAGGTATGTTGTTGTTGTTCAGTTGCACAGTCGATTCCTACTCTTTGCGACCCCATAGACAAAGTCACGCCAGGCCCTCCTGTCTTCTACCATCCTCTAAAGTCTGCTCAAATTCATGTTAGTTACATCAGTAACGCTGTCTATATTTGATTACTGAATAGAATACAAACCGAGAGAGGTCACTATAATGGATAGCACAACAAAAAATGCAAACTAGTGACCAATTTACTAAGAAATAGATAGAAACCAGTCCAAATGTCCAAAACAGGTACATTCAAGTCCCAAAGTAGTGTGGTGACAAGCCAATCAATTAAGTACTTGTTTTTTTCCAGTCTTCCTCAGATCTGGGACCAATATTGATTCAATTATATAGATTCTTTACGTAATTTTTAAAAAGAAGCCTCATACTGAGCTGTAGCCGATGTGAAATCGCTGTTGGAGATGCTCTGTGTTTCCTTTTTTAAAAATTATGTAAGAATCTATATACGTAATTGAATCATTATTGGTCCCAGGTCTGATGAAGACTGGAAAGAAACAAGTACTTAATCGACTGGCTTGTCACCACACTACTTGGGGACTTGAATGTTTTGGACATTTGGACTGGTTTCTATATATTTCTTAGTAAATTGGTCACTAGTTTGCATTTTTTGTTATATTTTATTACTGGCAATTATATTCTAGACATACAAAGCACATCATCTCCCAACGGAATGTATGCTTCAAAACTTCTATTACTATCTGGAATACCATAAACACACACACACACACACACACACACACAGAGGGGGCAGGTTTAAAACATAATTGCAGCCTGGCTCTAAAAAACAAGGATCACCCAAAGAGCAATTAAGACAACAGTTTTGCCAGTGGACATCCAGTTTTGCCAGCATTGCAACCTAATTTTATTGACCATTCTCACCATATTCCCCCCCCCCCTTTGAATGTGCAGCAGGAGCAAGGGGGGGTCAGGACATTCATTGCTCAGTTGTGTATAACCTAAAGCACAGTTTCCTGGATCTGGAAATTACTGACAACTTAAGTCCTGTTTAGTATCCTATGCTGGTGGGTACTTCCTGTAAAATACCTGAGCTAGCTAATGCTGTTCTTACTTTTTGAAACCGAAATAATTTCAGTGGGCTTAGGCACACCTGACTTGCACAGCATTAGGTTGCTGTTAGTTGCATTAACCCCAGTAGGTGCAATACAGGAGTAAACATACTTAATATTGGACTTTCAAGATCTTAACTCTATCCAGGACTGTAGCTAAATCCTAAATTAAAGATTTATTTGAAAATTCCAGAGCCACCTTTCTGCTGTTTCGTATTCAAGGTAGTGCATGATATAAATTAAAACCTCAAGAAGGCAGTTCATTTATTTTATTTTAGAAAGGAAACTTAGATGCCCCCCAAACGCAGAAATTTCAAATATACATGCAAGCAGCAATTTAGAAGTTCCCAAATTATACAATCAGAACATTTTAAAAAAGTATTTGTTGTGTGTGTATTTATAGTGTGTTTGCGCCTGGAAGTCATGTTGATGTCTGGTGGCCGACCCCCACTGGGGCCCTGGAGACTATTCAGAGAAGTGGCTGACTAGGGTATTTCGAGGAAATCTCTCATCCAAGTAATAACCACAGTTGACCCTGCTTAAGCTTCCAAGCTCTGAAGAGATCAGGCCTGCCTGGGCTATCCAGGTCTGGGCTCAATCAGAATACCGGTATCTTAAATCACAAAACTGTATGTCAGGATAAGTGTGTATGTGTGTACACACACATACACACGTATATACAGACATACCTACATATATATGTGAATGTGTATGTATATATAGGCTTTTTTATTTAAAAAAAGCCCAGCAGGAATTCATTTGCATATCAGTCCACACCCCCTGACACCAAGCTAGCCAGAACTGTGTTCCTGTGCATTCCTGCTCAAAAAGCCCTCTGTGTGTGTGTGTGTGTGTAAAGGGCAGCCCTGTGTCCTGCCAGGATCCTACAGAAAAATCACTCCACAAGCTTCAGAGCCACCAATGCAAAGGACATGCCCCTTGTGCTACTATTATTATAATATACTCCCTATGCAGAGTTTTTTTTTTTCAAATTCAAATTTTATTATAGACTCATTACAATTACTACCTGTTCCAACAGGTAGGTGTACCATAATAACAAATCAAAAACAACACAATTTAAAGATATTTCAAGTGTTACCATTCCACACCACTTTATATATATTTAAAAACTTAATGCCACACGCATTCAATATAGCTTCTTATCTTCCTTCTCTTGATTATTCCTTCTACTCTCAAAAAAAAATCCATAAAGAATAAATTCTAACAATATATCTCAGTCCCTGGAGACCTTAAAGTTTAAGGTCAAAAAGAAAAAGAAAAGAAAAACTCTTTCTTCTTCTTCTTCACCTGGGCTGAATTAAACAAGGAGGGAATTTCTCTTTCAGAACTAAGAGTTGGGTGGGGACAGCTGGTGAGAGCACCTGGGTAATTTCCCTATGCAGAGTTAATCCAGCGTATTGATATTAATTAGGCCATCCTAACTTTGAATAAAAAGAGCCCCGTGGCGCAGAGTGTTAAATCTGCAGTACTAAGCTCTGCTCATGACTTGAGTCTGATCCCCGGTGGAAGCCGGGTTTTCAGGTAGCTGGCTCGAGGTTGACTCAGCCTTCCATCCTTCCGAGATCGGTAAAATGAGTACCCAGCTTGCTGGGGTGAAAGCGTAGATGACTGGGGAAGGCAATGGCAAACCAACCCGTAAAAAGTCTGCCGTGAAAGCGTTGTGAAAGCAACGTCACCCCAGAGTCAGAAACGACTGGTGCTTGCACAGGGGACCTTTCCTTCCTTTCCAACTTTGAATAAGACGGCACTGTGAGCTTTCCAAATGAGTACTGATCTCAGCAAAAGGAGAAGACATGTAAGAAAGACTTTCTTGCAGCTATGTTGCCCTAACTGCTCAAACAGATGCAGCCAGCTTTTTCACCCAGCTCGCCTCCCAGTTGCAGCTCCTGCTGCACATGGCTTTTGCACATGAAGGCCCTGCGGTTCTCAGCATAAAGAGCACCTTTCTTTACTTTTCCCCGCTTAGTGCAGAGGTGGCAACCTGTGGCATGGGTGCCAGAAGTGACACAGGCAGCAGGAGTTTCTGCCATAGCTGGACTGGGTTCCTGGTCCCCACCCAGAACATGGAGTCAGACCTAGACTCCTGCCTTCTCCTACCCTGTTCTTCTTTGCTCTGTAGAGAAGTGAAACACCAGGGGAGGGTGACCTATCCACAATAGTGCATGCTACAGAGGCGTTACTTCTAATGGCATGTATTTTGTAGGACCCACTACAGTTCCACACTTGTCACTAAGCCTGGAATAGAAATACAGAGAGCCAGAAGTTAACTGGAAGCTAGAATAATGGAACGGATGGCCCTTGAAATGAATAATGTCCCATTTGCTATCCAGTGATTTTCAGCAACATAAAGTTGTCTCCCCGAAGGGAGATCTGTGGGGTTGCCTCTAGAAGCAGACAAGCATTCCAAGTATTTCTTGATAATTCCTCAGTCTGGTGGTGTTGAGTGGCTTTTAGAATTAGTGTAGCTAATTATGTGCAATTCCTGGGGAAATTCAGCTTGAAATGAGTAAGTTCTGCTTTAACCCTGTGAGTTTTTAAAATAATTATTAAAACAGCACTTCAACAACATCTAGGGTTCCTGACTCCAATTTTTAAAACAAAATTATTCACTGGATTTGCATTCAAAACTACTAAAATAACTGCAGAAACATAATATTACAATCCTGTTTTTAAACATACGAGATTTTTAAAAGTACAAAAGTTAAATAAGGACTTAAAGCAGGGGTGTCAACATGCACCCTGGGAGCCGAATCCGGCCCCCAGAGGGCTCCTATCAGGCCCCCACGCAATTGGCTGTCATTTGCTTTCTTCTGCCTTTCTCTTGCTTCCTTTTGTATCAAAGCTTGCTTTGCCAGGTTTGCTCAATCACACAGCTACAGAGCAAAGCCTCTATTTTCTCTATTGGCTGAGGCTCTTCCCCTGGGGAGGAAGGAGGGGAGGGATAGCTTGCTTCAAATTAAGCTCTGGCTCTTCCCTTCCTTCCCGAGGGGACCAAGGGGGGGAGGAGCCTCAGGCAATAGAAGGAAGAGACTGACCCCTACTTACATTTTTAATGGCTCAGTAATTCTACTGTGCAACTGAGAGAGACCGGATTGCATGGGAGAAATACAAAGAAAGCACTTTTAAGACCAACAAGTGCTAATGTTTTAAGCATGTTTTATTTTACCTTTTTAAAAAAATCTTTGTGTTTGTCTGTGCCTTTATAAAGTTTATATCTCTGCTTTCTGGTATTACATTTTATTAAACACATGACCCAGCCCGACAAGGTCTCATTTATGTCAGATCTGGCCCTTGTAACAAATGAGTTTGACACATTTGCACATTAGGCCACACCCCCTGACATCACTGGAAGTGACGCCACACGTTCAGTATGTTACTTTCTGCATACCAACCCAGAAAAGTATAGCGCCATCAGCTGCATTTCATGGATATGTGTTCTCACACAGCCCAATGAAAGACCTTGTTTTGCCCACCCCCAACACAGCTGGAGAGAGCCACATGTGGCAGTGGGAAGAGGCAAGCCCAGCTTCTCCCAGGAGGGGGTCCTCATTGGCGGCTCCATGTCTCTCTCTCTCCTTGCAAGCCCATTGGAGGCTAGAGGTGGCAGAGAGGATGGAGCACAAGGTCTGGGAGCATGTGGCTGCCTAGTGCCTTCCCTCTTCAGAAGACCTTTCTTTTGAGCCAGAGACCTGGCCAAGCAGCTGGAACTGTGTTGCTGTGCTTTCCTGCTAAAAAAAAAAAAAAGCCCTAGCCATAGCTATACATTATTTCCACTTGTGGAAGAGGGGGAGGGCAATTTTTGCCTACTGCCCCTCTCCATGAAGTCCCTCCTTGCCATTTGGGGGATCATACAGAGCTGCATATCGAAAGGAGAGGTACACAAGATCTAGAGCAGTATAAATTCAGAAACAGAATTACTAATATCTTACTTACCATAAACCATGAAATTAGTTTCTGTAGTCATTGGCTTATCTTCGTCTGCATAGTTTATTTTGCAAGCATAAGGTCCAGCATCAGTGCCCTGAACGCTGCGAATCTCCAAACTACCATCATCAGTTAAAAAAAATCTTCGTGTCTCTACAAATAAACACATATAGCCAAAGTGATTAATACCGTGTCATTAAGTACTAATGTAAAGGAACCGATCACAGGCTGGGTACGGATGGGCAGCTTCATGCGCACCGGAGGCCCCCCAAATGGAGCAGCCAAATCCTGGTCAGACCCTCCCATGCAAAGTACCCGTCTATGGCACAAGGGGCACTTTGGTGCATTCACACAGTTGTTGCGCGTTATCCCCTTAGAACATTTTGGGTTTCTTTTTTCCCCTACATTTCTAGTGGCCATGTGCTTATGCACACATATGTTTGGGCAGGAGTTTTTTGTTGTTTTTTTAAGAATACTGGTAAGCACCTAGAGCAGATTGGTGGATTCATACCGCCAAACCACCTGTGAGGTGTGTTTTCATGGCTTCTAGATCAGCATCTGCCTTTCTAATATCCCAACTTCTTCCGCCTTCAGATATGTCATGAGTTAAAGGATTTTTTCATTCATTATGAGGCACACCCCTGACTTCTCAGTGCTACCAACCCATCCGATGCCACATGCCACCTTTGCATGGATATGCAGCAACTAGGAACCTATTAAAGCAGCAGTTCTATGAACACTGATTTAAGTCTCAGAGACTGAAACTGAAATATCTAAAAGAGACTGGAGATATACTGTGAATAACAGCTCAAAGAGGCTATACAGCCAGAGGTTATGAAGTCCATCCCAGATGGCCAAAGGACTTTCATAAAACTGCACGTTACAAACTTTTCATGCCCTAAGGGCCAGATCTTCATTGCCCTTTTTTGTGATTCAACGAGATCTACAGAAACTCCAATTGGCAGAGGACTTTATTACCTTTTATGGCTATCCAGACCAAATGGCCAAGCCACACTGGTTTCCCATGTGATCAGTCTGCATACTTAAATCAACAAACTGCTTGTATTTCAGCCCACAATACCTGATCCCCTCGTCTGATGAAGTGTGCTTAGAGAGCACACGAACGCTTACGGTCTGAATAAAACTTGGTTGGTCTTAAAGGCGCTACTTGACTCCTGCTTTGTTCAGCATTATTCAGAGTTAACTTCCATAACCTTTCCGAAGATATTTACCTCATTCATGACAGTTTCCATTCCCCTCATGCATATTCAACATGGCTGCAAATATATCAATGCCAGCAGTTCTTCCATGCCCTGTAGTTTCTAATGACTGGGCTAATTAAAACCTTTGCAACCCTGTGAGGATCCCACCAGTAGACCCAGGAACCATAAACTAAGGTAACTACCGTCCATATGAACAAAGCAGGAGTCAACTTGCACCTTTAAGACCAACAAGGGAGGTGGAGGGACGGTGGCTCAGTGGTTGAGCATCTGCTCGGGAAGCAGAAGGTCCCAGGTTCAATCCCTGGCATCTCCAAAAAAGGGTCCAGGCAAATAGGTGTGAAAAACCTCAGCATGAGACCCTGGAGAGCCGCTGCCAGTCTGAGTAGACAAGACTGACTTTGATGGACCGAGGGTCTGATTCAGTATAAGGCAGCTTCAAATGTCCAACAAAGTTTTATTCAGAATGCAGGGTATTGGGTCCAATACAAATCCACCACTTGCTCCCAAAATCTTGGGAGCCTTGGGAGAGCCAACAGTCTAAGAAGGTTAAGCCATCCTAACTCACATGCGGCTGCTCAGAACCTTCTCAGATATGGGAGGAAACGCTAGACTTTTGCATCTTAACTGGCAAATTCAGTTTCAGTCATTGGCACTCCTTAGCTAAGGATCATAGTGGCAGGAACCACACAAATTTGTAAACGCTTAATTCCAAGTTACTAAACTGAGTAACAATTTCTTAATCCTTATAGGTGCTTTCCAATATATTCCAAAGAACTTCTGAGGAACAGAATAGAAGCTGCCCAGTGACATCAGCATCATTCATATGACGACATAATCCTTTAGATGCTGCGATGTTTAAGTTATCCACAATTTTTCAGTGAGCTGGTGTTCAACTAATGTCAAAGCCAAAATGAAGGCTTCTGCTAAACCTCCTAATTCCTACCTTCCTATAATAGTTTGCACTCAGATGTTGGCAAACTTCAAATTCTTTCTTTGGTGGTTCAGAATGGTAGAAACTAATAACACAGAGATTTGTATCCTTACTTAAATAACCATAAACAGTCCAAAATGCTAAAAAGAGACACACACATTTGCATCCAACTTCATAAATGGAATAAGTATCCACTCCTTTCCATCCAAACCCCAAACAATTCATTCCACTTTAGCTGGGTTGAATTCTTTAAACAAGGTTTGTAAGTCACCAAGAGGCCCCTCTGGTAGCTGAACCCTTGGGGGAGGTCATCTTCCCTAAAAAGGGCACTGATCCCTAAAAGCACACCAAGAGGGATCTTCAAACTTCCCCACCCATTCCAAAAGGGATCTAGTGTCACCACTCACCTTTGCAACCTGTCTCCTGTTCTGGAAGCCTATTAAAAGAACCTCAGCTTGTACATCCCATAGTCTGGTCATGACCGGCAGGACTTCTGCTATAGGGATCAAGGCATCGTCACGGTGTTCCCAGACACAGCAGAAAACCAGAGAGGGGTCCCATCTGGATCCACACTTTTGTTAACCAACTCTAGGTTTGTTTACTCTAGTGAGCCAAGTCCAATAAACCATAACAAGCAAAGCCTCAAACACAACAGGAGCAAACTTCATTCAAATAAAATAGGGACAAACTTTATTGGAACAAAGGGAACTCTAGCACGAAAAGCCTGCAGTTCAGAGTTCTGTCACAATAACAGTTGCTTATATACGCTCCCAAACATTCCAGAATGCCCCTCCCTCATGTGTATTATTACACAGCTTTAATTGCCATTCAGAACTTTCAACTGGCTGCTGTTTGTTCCACACAGCATAATCAAAATAAAGCAACAAAAGTATGCCCCATGCACCATAAAGTCACCTCTACCCAGTACACACACTCTGCTCTTTTAAAAAAATGTTTATTTACAGTATTTGCTGGTGTATAAGACTACTTTTTTGCCCTGAAAAACATGCCTCCAAGTGGGGGGGTCGTCTTATACGCCAGGTGCACTTCAGTTGGGATAGACATAGCTGCCCAGAGTGGCCTTCCGATGCTCACCCGGTGCCCACAGTGGCCTCCTGATGCCCGCCCACCTCATTCTACATACCGTCCAGTATCGCGCGGTATCCAGCGCGGCCGCAGCGGGTCATCAGCGTGGCTGCGGCGAGCATCAGCAGCGAGACAGGGGTGCCAGCCTTTTCAGCGTGACCGGCCCGTTCTGCTCGGCGTGAAGCAGCAGCGCTCCGGCCCGCCCCTTGTCTACGCAGAGCTCGCACATGCGCACTTGCACACTAGTGCCGGTCACAGGGAGATGCAGGGGCGGGCCAGATGTTCTTTTACCTTTTATTTGGTTTGTGGAAGGTGTGTGGAAGAGGGGGTAGTCTTATACGGCGAGTATATAACAAACTCTATATTTTGAGGGGAAATGTTGGGGGGGTTGTCTTATACGCCCAGTCGTCTTATATGCCGGCAAATACGGTATTTACAAAATTTGTATCCTTTTTGCCCTTACAAGGGGCCACCAAGGCAGCTAACAATTTAAAATATACAAGTTAAAATCACACAGTCATGCTACATAGGAGCACATGGAGAAGTATACCAATAGTTCCTTTATGTGGCCTCTGTTCAGTTATTTAAGCCCTTTCAAGTTGCAGAGAAAGATATTCATCAAACAATTAAAAATGCTTGATTTAACTACAACTAATACCACGCTTTATCCTGTGATTGTAATAAACTACAATTAAAACAATATTTACCTTCAGTTATTGGTCCTAAGGGACCAGTCCATTGACACTTGGGATCAGTAATTCTCCTCATTAACAGTGTTTCACTCAAACAGTTTAGAATTATACTTTTTGAATTAATAAAAACATATGCTGGAACTGAAGCAGAAATATGTCATAATTATATACAGAAAATGGGAGAGAAAAAGAAATCCAAAAGTATTTTCACAAGTGGAAACCCACTAAAATGAATTAAAATTATGGAGGAGAATATTCTCATTTTTTAACCTTCATTTATTCTCAGTAGTACATTGCTACATTTTGGTCCAATGGCGACCCAAAGTGGCTTACATCATTCCTCTCTCCTCCATTTTATTCTCACAATAACCCTGTTCGACAAGTTAGCCTGTGAGTATGTAACTGGCCCAAGGTCACCAACAAGCTTCCAAAGCAGAGGGAGGATTCAATCCTGGCTCTTCCAGATCCTAGAGTGACACTCTAACTATAGGGTTGCCAAGTCCAATTCAAGAAATATCTGGGGACTTTGGGGGTGGAGCTAGGAGACTTTGGGGGTGGAGCCAGGGGACATTGGGGGCGGAGCCAGGAACAAGGGTGTGACAAGCATAATTGAACTCCAAGGGAGTTCTGGTCATCACATTTAAAGGGACAGCACACCTTTTTAAATGTCTTTCTTCCATAGGAAATAATGAAGGATAGGGGCACCTTCTTTTAGGGCTCATAGAACTAGACCCCCTGGTCCAATCGTTTTGAAACTTGGAGGGTATTTTGGGGAGAGGTACTAGATACTATACTGAAAATTTGGTGCCTCTACCTCAAAAAATAGCTCCCCCAGAGCCCCCGAAACCTCCAGATCAATTCCCCATTATACCCTATGAGAAATATTTCACATAGGGAATAATGACGACGTTTCCCTCTCCCCCACACACACCCCTTCTCGCAGATCTGTAAAGGATTGGCTCTCTACTCACCAGCCAGCTTCTTCACAGTAACAAAGACACAGAGACAGAAAGTTGAAGCCTTTCACCACCTCCAGAGGTGCAAAGGCACTTGGTCCTTTAGGGCGGGGCAGGAAGCAGCCTGGGAAAGCTCCGGCTGCTGGGATGGAGCTGAGTGAGAAGGGGAGGGGCAAGGAGAAGCTGCTGTGATCGGAGGTGAGAAGGGAAGGAAGGAGGAGAAGCATCAGGGATCGGTGGGAAGGGGAGAGGAGAAGCTGCTGGGTTCTAGGCTGCGTGGGAAGGGCCGCCATTCCCCCCCCCGCTTTCTGGATTTTTGCCAAGCGGGGGGAGGAGGCTCCAAATCGGGGATCCCCCGCCCAGGCGGGGGATTTGGGAAGCCTATCTAACTACTACACCAATGTAGCTCCAGTTGCCTACTCCAATGTAAGGTTTAAGCACGCAACCAAGAGAAAGCAAAGGTCATTAACACAGTTAAGAATACACGTGGACAAGATGCAGATCTGTAATCAGATCTCCTGATGCCATTCATTTTATGTGCAGGCTGCACATTTCTTCTTATAACTCTGCAACAAAAAAAGGCTAGACACCTGCGAACTAGTATATTGTTTCAATAGATTTTATAATGTCGGAATGTTTTACCAATCTAGCAATCTTTAATTTTGAAAAAGGGACAGGAAATGGTAGAAGTGGCAAGTGAGGCAACAAAAGTACAGGGAAAACTCCACGGCCATTGCAAATATCTCTGTATTCAGAGCAGCAGCAACCAATTATTTCCATGAGAAAACTGCACAGCTAATCAAGCATGAATCCGGCATGTCTTATTTTGTTGTTACACCTTTATTTCAGTATTTATGCCATAACATGAATCAGCTGTTTTCTCTATTTAGTCTCTGTAAATAAACTAGCTATCCATTACATGTACATATGTGGAACAACAACCAGCAACCACTATTAAACATGATAAATATATGTTTGAACCCCCATGGGGGGGTGGGAATCTACTTGGAAGGACAATTCAAAGCAGGCACGAAAATAATTTATACCCCTTCCAACAATCTCCTTTTGATGAAGTGTTTCAGTTTTCAGAGGACTGCTGTACATAGATGTATATATGCAGGGCTTTTTTTGAAACAGGAACTCCTTTGCATATCAAGGCACACACCTCTGTTGTAGAAGCCAGTCCTCCTAGAGTTTACAGGGCTCTTTTTACATGGCCTGCTGTAAGCTCCAGGAGGACTGGCTACATCAGGGGTATGTGGCCAAATATGCAAAGGAGTTTCGTCCACAAAAAAGGAAAACAGGAAAGGTCCTCTGTGCAAGCACCAGTCGTGTCCGACTTTGGAGTGACATTGCTCTCACAAGGTTTTCACAGCAGACTTTCTATGGGGTGGTTTGCCATTGCCTTCCCCAGTCATCTATACTTTCCCCCCAGCAAGCTGGGTACGCATTTTACCGACCTCAGAAGGATGGAAGGCTGAGTTAACCTCGAGCCGGCTACCTGAAAACCCAGCTTCCGCCAGGGATCGAACTCAGGTTGTGAGCAGAGCTTAGGACTGCAGTACTGCAGCTTTAATACTCTGCGCCACAAAAAAGCCCTGTATAATTAGAAAACACCAGTCTCCATTAGTTTTGTGGATTTGACAGAGATTGATTCTATCTCCTGGAGAAGTGTATGAAAAGATCTACATGTTAAAGAAGTCTTTTCATTTACCTTCACAAATTGTAACCCTTGAGCATCTTTGCAAGTAGTTTTAAAAACCTTTCCAATTAAAAACCCCCCAATTATTATGTTGCAACATGTGGCAAAAAATTAAGTCCAGATATGTGAGACATAGCTCTCTGGATCAGTGACAGCATCTCTAGGGCTGGAAATAAATAACAATATGGAAGAAATGAAACAAACACGTAGCAGAGATTCATCCCTTTGATAACTGTCTGAAATCAACGAGTTCAGAAAAAATGGATTACCAGATGTTCCTTCCATTCCAAGAATTTGATTAGGCATTTGTTGAATTTCTGGGATAGACGTACTAGTTTCATTCTGAGCCTCTGAATCTGGAGACATATTTCTAGCTTCTCCTCTGAAGTGTATTGCTCTTTTCTTTAAACAGCACATTGTATTCACAAAGAATGGGCTTCCAGCTAAAGCAACATGGAAAAAATAATCCTGGTGTAAAAAACAAAAAGCCAAGAAAAATAAAAGCCAAGAAAATGTAATACTCCTATTAAAATAACTAGTTTGCATCTCTGAAGTGGTAGTTTACATATGGCCTGCTACGTGGACCTTTTGAAAGAAACGATTTGCAATTATTACAGATGCAAGACTCCATGGGACTGATGTACACATAGCGATAATGCTAACCATGCCAAAAAAACTATTCACCACTTTTGTGCAAATTCTTTCCACCTTCTCCTAACCTTAACTGGTCAGCATCAGCATTATACAGCTACCTTAACCGGCATCTGAAACCAGTGTCAGACACTCATTGAGAGTGACTAGATTTAGGACCTGAGAGAACAACAAGCTTATACTCCCAAAATCTTGTTGGTCTCTAAGGTGTTACTGGACTCGAATGTAGTTGTTCAGTACAGACCAACATGGCTGTCCTCTGAAAATGTCTTCACTAAGAGTGAGCTCCAATAACATAAGTCATTAAAACATTAATGCTGTACTTCTAGGTATACTTATTTCGGACTAAGTCCCATTGAATACAGAACAGTCCACTTTTATAACACATGGAATTCACTGCCACAAGAAATGGTGGAACCTACAAGCAGGCCTTGAATTCAGCAGGAGCTCACAAGAGCACAGCTCCTGAACCTTTCCAACCGTTCCCTCTCCTCCTCCCCACCTTGTCCATTGAATATTAGATGAAGCTGCATAACAATCCCTGGATGAGCTCCACCACCTATTTTTCTACAAAATGACCCCTGCCTACACGTATAGACAGCTTCAAGAGGGGATTCAATAAACATATGGAAAAGAGATGGATCAATGACTATTAGCCACAAGGTATCGATGGAACACTATTTCTGGGGCAGTGATGCTCTGTATTCTTGGTGCCTGGGGGACAACAGTGGGAGGGCTTCTGGGGGCCCTGCTGGTAGACCTCCTGATGGCACCTGAGTTTTAGCCACTGTACGACACAGATTATTGGACCGGATGGGCTACTGGCCTGATCCAACATGGCTTCTTTAATTTACTTATACACCAAATTAAATATTCTATTCTGCAGTCAGTGCATTTAAACTACAGGCCATGGAAATGCAAAGACCATTTTATGCATTCCTTGTGAACAAAATCTTAGCGTATATGAGAGGGTGATGAAAATAAAAGTATCCATAAGGCTGTCATGTTACTATGGATTCTAAACTGGGTGATGTGAATGTCATGGAGAATGGTCAACATTTTCAGGATGTTCACTATAAGTGCCTTTAATACAGCTGTAACTGAAATATTGGCTTCTAACCATCTGATTTAGTTTTGTGGTTTCTAGTTGCCTCTTTATTGTCTGACACTTCCTTAGTCTTATTTATATCAAAGCTGGCTTAATGTAACTTAAGAGACTGGCCATTTCTAAGCAGGACTACTCAGTATCTTACTTAGGTCTATTTAATGGGGCTTACTCCCAGGAAAGTGTTTTTAGGGTTGTACTGCAAGTTATGGAAGTCCCAATTTCTCACCCAGAAATGTATTAGGTAGCCTTGGGCATGGTACTCTCTGTGTCTATAATACTGGCCTCTCGTAACAGAGCTGTTGTAAGTAGCACAGAAGGATATTGTACATCAAGCTCTTTGAACTTCTGAAAGTACTATATAAATCAAAGGTGGCCAACGGTAGCTCTCCAGATGTTTTTTGCCTACAACTCCCATCAGCCCCAGCCATTGGCCATGCTGGCTGGGGCTGATGGGAGTTGTAGGCAAAAAACATCTGGAGAGTTACCGTTGGCCACCCCTGATATAAATGACATTTTTGCTGAAGGTTGCCAGAAAAACAGGGCAATTTTAAAAACCCAGTCTTTTGTGTGGGTTGCATCACCAGATCATAGCCAGTGTGGCTTCTCCCATCTGTTCCTATGAACATATGAAGCTGCCTTCTACTGAATCAGACCTCGGTCCATCAAAGTCAGTCTTGTCTACTCAGGCTGGCAGCGGCTCTCCAGGGTCTCAAGCTGAAGTTTTTCACACCTATTTGCCTGGACCCTTTTTAGTTGGAGATGCCAGGGATTGAACCGGGGACCTTCTGCTTACCAAGCAGATGCTCTGCCACTGAGCCACCATCCCTCCTCACTCTCTCCTCTATCTCTTGCATGGCAAAATTAAAAAGTGTAGATGGAAAAATTAGGTTCCTGCTTATGCCAAAAGGTAGAAATATGGAGTAAGAGCCCCGTGGCAGAGAGTGGTAAACTGCAGTCCAAGCTGTGCTCACGACCTGAGTTCAATCCCAGCAGAAGCTGGGTTCAGGTAGCCGGCTTAAGGCTGACTCAGCCTTCCAGCCTTCCGAGGTCGGTAAAATGAGTATCCAGCTTGCTGGAGGGCGGGGGGGAATGTAGTTGCCTGGGGAAGGCAATGGCAAACCACCCTGTAAAAATTCTGCCATGAAAATGTCATGGGGCGGTAAGGATTTCTAAAAAGTGTACCTTTCCCTTTTTAGAAACAGCCACAAAGGAACCAGGGAAGGTCAGGTATGATCTTTTGCTGCTACGAAACAGAGAAGAATTGCAAACCCTAGCTGTGCCCCTGCCAGATATTCCCCTAACCCAGATGTAAAGACAGAACGGTCTCCAGTGGCCTTTTAGTGTTCCTTTGTAAGACCTCAAGATCATCCTTTGTATGAAATACTGCAACAGGTGCCCAAAAGCCCTTTTAAGAGTGCTGCCCTTACAACAGCGCTGTCTCAGGTCAGATTCCTCACTTCTGCCCTGGGACTGACGGCTGTTACCAGTTCGGTTACTTTTCTTTGTGTGTGTGTGTGGGGGGGGGGGGGGTGCTCAGACAAGCAGAAATCCAGCAGGTGTAGACCCTTTCTAAAACACACATATAGAAACAGCACATTGGGGAAAGAGACTTTGTTGGCTGGATTTCAGCCTGTCATGCAGGTGTGCATGTTAGGTGAGGGGAGGTGTAAAGGCAACTTTTTCCCAGGAGAAAGTCCTAATGTTTATGGGTTTTTACTGAACCATTTTGTAATGCTAGATTTAATTGTGCAAATGTTTGAGGGGGTTTTTACGTTTACCATTTTGCAGAGCCTGCTCTGGTGAAAGGTGAGATAAAAAATGTTTTAAATAAAATAAGAATGAATAACATGGGACACAGTTTTGCATTAGGGTTTCCATGTTTTTGCAAGCAAAAAAAATAAGACATATTTCCCAAATGACTGCTTCAAACAAGTAATCACAATGACAATCATTGTAAAGACACCCACTATTTAATCTAGGACAATTGCTGCTACTAGGAATATTCCTAACCTCCCAACCCCAAAAGAGGACATTTTAACGTTTTTTTTAAAAAGAGCTCCAAAGAGGACACCCCAAAAAGAGGACATCCCCTAAAAAGAGGACCTCTAGTAACCCTATCTGAGTAGACCTACTTAGGACTGCTCACTAGTCTAGATGTTCATTTTCCCACTTCTCAAACTTCCTAGACGAGCAACATTTCGTTTCAAAATACTCCTTTTCACACCCACACACATCCAGACTTGCGCAAGAGTTCCATGTTTGGAACCTCCAATTTTTTCTGAAAACTCAAATTTTCAGGCCTGCAGGAGGCGATGGAACACAAGAATGGCTGTTTAATCTTCTTCCCTTTCCCTATATGCATGAAAAATAATTTTTAAAAATTATTTCTAACACGGAGCTCCCCACAGTACATCTGTTTTAGTCCGCGCCTGCTGAGGGAAAGGTGGAGAATCCCCCCCCCCTTCATCTCTTCTAGGGCTGCCAAGTCCAATTCAAGAAATATCTGGAGATTTTGGGGGTGGAGCCAGGAGACATTGGGGGTGGTGCCAGCAGCAAGGGTGTGACAAGCATAATTGAACTCCAAAGGGAGTTCTGGCCATTATATTGAAAGGGCCCGCACACCTTTTAAATGCCTTCCCCCCAATGGAAATAATGAAGGATAGGGGCACCTTCTTTTGGGGTTCATAGAATTGGATTCCACCACCCAATCTTTTTGAAACTTGGCGGATCTTTTGAGGAGAGGTATCGGATGCTATCCTGCAAATTTGGTGTCTCTACCTCAACAGCCCCCCCCCCGAGCCCCAGATACCCCCGATCAATTCTCCATTATGTCCTATGGGAATCGGTCTCCATAGGCAACAATGGCATGCCCAGAAGACATTTCTCCCACCCCCCCTGGTTTCTGATGACCCTGAAGCGGGGGGAGGGCCTCCAAAATGAAGGGATCCCCTGCCCCCACCTGGGGATTGGCAACCCTACCCCAAACGAATGAAAAATATTTTTTAAAAATTATTTCTAACACGGAGCTCCCCACCGCGTGTCTGTTGTAGTCCCCGCCTGCTGAGGGAAAGGTGGAGAATCCCCCCCCCTTCATCTCTTCTAGGGTTGCCAAATCCAATTCAAGAAATATCTGGGGACTTTGGGGGTGGAGCCAGGAGACTTTGGGGGTGGAGCCAGGAGACACTGGGGGTGGAGCCAGCAGCAAGGGTGTGACAAGCATAATTGAACTCCAAGGGAGTTCTGGCCACCACATTCAAAGGGACGGCACAACTTTCTAAATGCCTTCCTTCCATAGGAAATAATGAAGGATAAGGGCACCTTCTTTTGGGGCTCATAGAATTGGATTCCACCATCCAATCTTTTTGAAGCTTGGCGGGTCTTTTGAGGAGAGGTATCGGATGCTATCCTGCAAATTTGGTGTCTCTACCTCAACAGCCCCCCCCCCCCCCGGAGCCCCAGATACCCCCGATCAATTCTCCATTATGTCCTATGGGAATCGGTCTCCATAGGCAACAATGGCATGCCCAGCAGACATTTCTCCCACCCCCCTTGGTTTCTGATGACCCTGAAGCGGGGGGAGGGCCTCCAAAACGAAGGGATCCCCTGCCCCCGCCTGGGGATTGGCAACCCTACCCCAAATGCATGAAAAATATTTTTAAAAAATTATTTCTAACACAGAGCTCCCCACCGTGTGTCTGTTTTAGTCAGCGCCTGCTGAGGGAAAGGTGGAGAATCCCCCCCCCCCTTCATCTCTTCTAGGGTTGCCAAATCCAATTCAAGAAATATCTGGGGACTTTGGGGGTGGCGCCAGGAGACATTGGGGGTGGAGCCAGCAGCAAGGCTGCGACAAGCATAAATGAACTCCAAAGGGAGTTCTGGCCATCACAGTTAAAGGGACAGCACACCTTTGAAATGCCTTCCCCCCATTGGAAATAATGAAGGATAGGGGCACCTTCTTTTGGGGCTGATAGAATTGGATTCCACCACCCAATCTTTTTGAAACTTGGCGGGTCTTTTGAGGAGAGGCATCGGATGCTATCCTGCAAATGTGGTGCCTCTACCTCAGAAAACAGCCCCCCCCCCAGAGACCCCTGATCAATTCTCCATTATGTCCTATGGGAATTGGTCTCCATAGGCAACAATGGCGTGCCCAGCAGACATTTCTCCCCCCCCCCCCGCTTTCTGATGACCCTGAAGCGGGGGGAGGACCTCCAAACTGGGGGGATCCCCTGTCTTCACCTGGGGATTGGCAACCGTACCCCATAGGAATGAAAGAAAGATAGATAGATAGATAGAGAGAGAGAGAGAGAGAGAGAAATATAGAGATAGAGATAGAGATATATTTAATGATTTCTAACACGGAGTTCCCCACCGCGCCTGCTGAGCGGAAGGCCGCGACTCCGCCCAGGGCTTCTCCTCAGGCGGCCGCGAGGCGGAGGAGGCGGCGGCGGCGGAGGGTGAGGAGGGGAAGCGGCCGCGGCCCTCCCGCCACTTACGGGACAGGAAGAGCAGCGCGAGGAACCGCAGCGGCCGGCTGAGGCGACGCGGACCAGGGGCCGTTATTCCCGCCGCCGCCGCCGCCATGGCTCGCCTTCCCCGCCCGTCAGTTCCGCGTCCCGCGCGCTGAACCGCCTCGGGGGGAAGGCGCCTGAGGCGGAGGAGGGGGCGGTGCCCGTCAGGACGAGGCGGCTCTCTCGGGGCTGAGGCTGCCTGGACCGCTTGGTGGAAAGACAGAGCCCGCGGCTCTTCAGCACAGAAGGGCTCTGAAAACACAGCAGCCAGTAGCCTAATGCCCCTCTGTAAATCGATGGAGCAGAGGCCCCTCAGTGGCTGTTAGCCACAGTGTGTGTGTGTGTGTGTGTATATATATATATATATATATATATATATATATATATATATATATATATATATATATATATATATATATATATAGCCACTGAGGGACCTCTGCTCCATCGATTAATACAGGGGCATTAGGATATATCTATCTGTGTGTGTGTATACATATATATGTGTATACACATATATTGGCCACTGTCACACAGAGTGTTGGACTGGAGGGGCCACTGGCCTGATCCAACATGGCTTCTCTTATGTTCTTATGTGACACAGAGTGTTGGACTGGAGGGGCCATTGGCCTGATCCAACATGGCTTCTCTTATGTTCTTATGTGACACAGAGTGTTGGACTGGATGGGCCACTGGCCTGATCCAACATGGCTTCTCTTATGTTCTTATGTGACACAGAGTGTTGGACTGGAGGGGCCACTGGCCTGATCCAACATGGCTTCTCTTATGTTCTTATGTGACACAGAGTGTTGGACTGGAGGGGCCATTGGCCTGATCCAACATGGCTTCTCTTATGTTCTTATGTGACACAGAGTGTTGGACTGGATGGGCCACTGGCCTGATCCAACATGGCTTCTCTTATGTTCTTATGTGACACAGAGTGTTGGACTGGAGGGGCCATTGGCCTGATCCAACATGGCTTCTCTTATGTTCTTATGTGACACAGAGTGTTGGACTGGATGGGCCACTGGCCTGATCCAACATGGCTTCTCTTATGTTCTTATGTGACACAGAGTGTTGGACTGGAGGGGCCATTGGCCTGATCCAACATGGCTTCTCTTATGTTCTTATGTGACACAGAGTGTTGGACTGGAGGGGCCATTGGCCTGATCCAACATGGCTTCTCTTATGTTCTTATGTGACACAGAGTGTTGGACTGGATGGGCCACTGGCCTGATCCAACATGGCTTCTCTTATGTTCTTATGTGACACAGAGTGTTGGACTGGAGGGGCCACTGGCCTGATCCAACATGGCTTCTCTTATGTTCTTATGTGACACAGAGTGTTGGACTGGAGGGGCCATTGGCCTGATCCAACAAGGCTTCTCTTATGTTCTTATGTGACACAGAGTGTTGGACTGGATGGGCCACTGGCCTGATCCAACATGGCTTCTCTTATGTTCTTATGTGACACAGAGTGTTGGACTGGAGGGGCCACTGGCCTGATCCAACATGGCTTCTCTTATGTTCTTATGTGACACAGAGTGTTGGACTGGAGGGGCCGCTGGCCTGACCCAACATGGCTTCTCTTATGTTCTTATGTGACACAGAGTGTTGGACTGGAAGGGCCATCGGCCTGATCCAACAGGGCTTCTCTTATGTTCTTATGTGACACAGGGTGTTGGACTGGATGGGCCACTGGCCTGATCCAACAGGGCTTCTCTTATGTTCTTATGTGACACAGAGTGTTGGAGTGGAGGGGCCACTGGCCTGATCCAACATGGCTTCTCTTATGTTCTTACGTGACACAGAGTGTTGGAGTGGAGGGGCCACTGGCCTGATCCAACATGGCTTCTCTTATGTTCTTACGTGACACAGAGTGTTGGAGTGGAGGGGCCACTGGCCTGATCCAACAGGGCTTCTCTTATGTTCTTATGTGACACAGAGTGTTGGACTGGATGGGCCATTGGCCTGATCCAACAGGGCTTCTCTTATGTTCTTATGTGACACAGGGTGTTGGACTGGATGGGCCACTGGCCTGATCCAACAGGGCTTCTCTTATGTTCTTATGTGACACAGGGTGTTGGACTGGATGGGCCATTGGCCTGATCCAACATGGCTTCTCTTATGTTCTTATGATGGTGCAGCCTCATTTGGAGTACTGTGTCCAGTTCTGGTCACCGCACCTCAGAAAAAGATATTATTGCATTGGGAAAAGTGCAGAAAAGGGCAACTAGAATGATCAAAGGGTTGGAACACCTTCCCGATGAAGAAAGGTTAATTTTCAATAAAAGGTAGCCTTAGGGGTGACATGATAGAGGTTTACAGGATTATGCACGGGATGGAGAAGGTGGAGAAAAGTATTTTTCTGTCTCTCTCACAATACGAGAACTTGTGGACATTCAGTGAAATCATTGAGCAGGCGGGTTAGAACGGATAAAAGGAAGCACTTCTTCACTCAAGGGTGATTAACATGTGGAACTCTGCCACAGGAGGTGGTGGCACTTGCAAGCATAGCCAACTTCAAGAGGGGATTGGATTAGCATATAGAGCAGAATCCATCAGTGACTATTAGCCACAGCTTATTGTTGGAACTCTGTCTGGGACAAGTGATGCTTTGTATGCTTGGTGTTTGGGTGGGGGGGCACAGTGGGAGGGTTTCTAGTGTCCTGGTCCCACTGGTGGACCTCCTGATGGCGCCTGGGTTTTTTGGCCACTGTATGACACAGAGTGTTGGACTGGATGGGCCACTGGCCTGATCCTACATGGCTTCTCTTATGTTCTTTTATGTAAGTGCCATCAAGTTGCAACCAATGTATGGCAATCTTAGAAAGGGGCTTTCAAGGCAAGAGGAAAGCATTTGAACATATATACCAGGGGTGGCCAACGTTAGCTCTCCAGATGTTTTTTGCCTACAACTCCCATCAGCCCCAGCCATCAGCCATGCTGGCTGGGGCTAATGGGAGTTGTAGGCAAAAAACATCTGGAGAGCTAACGTTGGCCACCCCTGGGCTATACCATCCTGGGCTGGATGGGCCATTGGCCTGATCCAACATGGCTTCTCTTATGTTCTCATTGGCATAGCTCATTTGCCCACACACCCCTGACATCACTAGAAGGTGGAGTCAATCATATCAGCTCAGCATTTACCTTAAAATGTTTCTTGAATTATCAAGCAGGAGTCTGGTAGCACCTTTAAGACCAACAAACTTTCATTCAGAATGTAAGTTTTTGTGTGCAGGCACTCTTCTTCAGACGAGGAATGAGGTACAGTAAGCAGAGCTACATATAGCTGGTGGGGTTTAGAATGCAAAGTGGTACAAAGTTAAAATCCGATAGGAGAATAGTAAAATTAACAAATTCAGAAAACCTTTGATCTGAGTTGCATTTTTCTGAATTTGTTAATTTTACTATTCTGCTATTTGGTTTGTACCACTTTGTATTCTAAACCCCACCAGCTATATGTAGCTCTGCTTACTGTACCTCATTCCTCGTCTGAAGAAGCGTGCATGCACACAAAAACTTACATTCTGAATTAAAGTTTGTTGGTCTTCAAGGTGCAACTGGACTCCTGCTTTGTTCTACTGCTTCAGACCAACACGGCTGCCCACCTGGATCCTTCTTGAATTAAAATTGTTATAATAAAACCTTACTCCCATCAAATTATTTTTTCCTATGTGGCCACAAGTGGCACGATGATGATTTCCATCTGACTGCTCGATATGTTTTGGTTGTTTCTCTTGGGGTTTTTTTTTGTGGGGAAAAATATTAGAAAGTTTGTCAATTAGAGTTCAGCAAAATTCTCCCAGGGGGTTTGAACAATGGAGCCCAGAAGCAAGTATTTTTTTTTTTTTGGGGGGGGGGGAGTAAGAAAGAAAGAGAACAATAAGATTAAGAGGCTCATTAACATTGCCCTTGTGCAGTCCCACATGGGTTCTGCGCATGCGCCGGCCTACCTCCAGAGAATTTTTCTCACTAGCTTGTCCTGTGGGAGGAGCCTCACAGGACTTATCCAATCGGACCGTTTCCTGCCAAAAATGGGCTGTTAAGTAGCCCCAGGGCTCCGCACACTACTACCGTTTTCGCACACAGCTTACCTCGCAGTCACAATCCTGTTCCCTCTGCAGCATCTGGTTGGATTTCCCACCATCTGCGCTGGAGTTACAGGAAGTGCCGCGGCTTTTGCGTAGCAAACGTAAACTGGGTTTTAGCGGTTTATGTTTGCTAGGCAAAAGCTGCGGCACTTCCTGTAACTTCGGCGCAGATGGTGGGAAATCCGACCAGACTCTGCGGAGGGAACAGGATTGTGACTGCGAGGTAAGCTGTGTGCGAAAACGGTCTACCTTAGTTAAGCTAAGCCACTTTCTGCCAACTGAATTCCATGTGCCAGGGGTGTCAGACATGTGGTCTGGGGCCTGAATCAGGCCCCCGGAGGGCTCCTATCAGGCCCCCAAGCAACTGGCTGTTATCAGATTCCATCTCCCTTTCTCTTGCCTCCTTCTGCATCTCAGCTTGCTTTGAGCCAAGCCTTTCTTCCTTCTATTGGCTGAGGCTCCTCCCCTTCCTGGTCCCCTGGAGAAGGAAGGAAAAAGTCAGAGCTTCCTTTGCCCTGTTCCCTGGATCCCATGGGAGAAATACTAAGAAAGCACCTTTAAGACCAACGAGTGCTAACATTTCAAGCACGTTTTAAAAATATGTATTTAATTGTGTTTGTGTCCTTTATAAAGTTTATATCTCTGCTACCTAATTTTAAATAGGTACACACTTGGCCCAGCCTGACATGGCTCGGCCCAACCCAACATGGCCTGGCCCAACAAGGTCTCATTTATGTCAGATCTGGCCCTCATGACAAATGAGCTCGACACCCCTGCTGTGGGCGATCTAAGCTGAACTGCCTCCACTAAGCCTCTTTGTGAACAGGAGAAAAACAGTATGCAGCTACTCCCGCAGAGCAGGTGGGAGGGATGTGTGCCTGCACGAGGGCAACTCCATGAACAACAGTTACGTCAGCAACTCTGTCTTCCGGAACTCTGCTCCTGTGAGCTCCTGCCCAAAATGAGACCTGCTACTAGCATAGAAAAGAGCAAGAGTTCAGCAGCGCCTTCAAGACCCCCCTTGCCCTCCCCCCCCAAAAGAAATTGTGGCAGGGGATGAGCTTTTGTGAGTCACTGCTCACTTCTTCAGATAGATCGAGATGAGCAACTGGGTTAGTCTGTCTTTAGCAGCAGAAAAGAGCAAGAGTCCTGCAGCACCTTGAAAACCGACAAAATTGACGTTTTTGTTGGCCTCCAAGGTGCAACTGGACTCCTGCTCTTTTCTAAGGCTTGCCGTGGCAGCTGAGTGGAGCCTCCATGGGCAGAGGAAATCAAAGGTTCAAAGTTCAGACCCTTATTGGCATAAGAGCAATAACGATTCACAATCAAAAGCAGGTACAAAGGCCTGAAATATAGTAAGAACTATACATAAACAATCAGAGGAAATCTACCTTTGGGGATAGGACCCTCGCCTCCTGAGGGGCTGGTGGATAAGCCTGCCCCGGGGGCATCTGGCTGGACGTGGTAGTCCACTTGCAAAAGCAGCTAGGAGAAGCAATCTCTGTAGTGTGCAGATCAGTTGTAATTTTGGGAGACCTTCAAACCCTGCCTGGAGGTTGGCGACCCAAATTCATCATCTCAAAGTGTTCTGCAGTTTGTGCTTCAAAGATGCCTGTACTAGATTTGTGCAACAGCACAATAAACTAAAATTGTAGCTATCTGGCGTGTAAACCTATTGTGTGTGGCTAGCAGCCACAGAACAGATTGCAACACAGTTTAAGAAAGCCCAGAGCTCATGCGGTGTTATGTGGAAATAGTCTTTGCCTCTCTGGCGTCACTTTGAAACAGGCCACCGCCTAAACTTAAATCCATTCGGAGATCTATTCACAACTACTCCACTGTTCCTTCTTATTTGGCCTTCACTTACTGATACTCGGAATATAGAGATTTTATTTAGCTATTTTGGGTAACAGTGTTAATGCACCAAGCCACCATAGTGTTCTCTCATTTACACCTTGCTATATTTCTGGCAATGAGTTCTATAAACTCTGCATTGTGGCAGACCACTTCTTATTCTCAGTCCTGAACCACCTGGCTAGGATGTTCACTCCTTCTCTCTCTAGATATATCTTTATATAACTATACCTATGGATATCTATCTATCTATCTATCTATCTATCTATCTATCTATCTATCTATCTATCTATCTATCTATCTATCTATCTATCTATCTTCTTCATCATCATCATCATCATCATCATCATCTATCTATCTATCTATCTATCTATCTATCTATCTATCTATCATCATCATCATCATTATCTATCTATCTATCTATCTATCTATCTATCTATCTATCTATCTATCATCATCATCATCATCATTATCTATCTATCTATCTATCTATCTATCTATCTATCATCATCATCATCATCATCATTATCTATCTATCTATCTATCTATCTATCTATCTATCTATCATCATCATCATTATCTATCTATCTATCTATCTATCTATCTATCTATCTATCTATCTATCTATCTATCTATCTATCTATCATCATCATCATCATCATTATCTATCTATCTATCTATCTATCTATCTATCTATCTATCTATCTATCTATCTATCTATCTATCTATCTATCTATCATCATCATCATCATCATCATTATCTATCTATCTATCTATCTATCTATCTATCTATCTATCTATCTATCTATCTATCTATCTATCTATCTATCCAGGGGTGGAATTCTAGTAGGAGCTCCTTTGCATATCATCCAAGAGCAATCATCCAAGAGCTTACAAGGCTCTTTTTTGTAAGCTCTTAGAAGATTGGCTACATCAGGGGATGTGGTCTAATATGCAAAGGAGCTCCTGCTAGAATTCTATCTATCTATCTATCTATCTATCTATCTATCTATCTATCTATCTATCTATCTATCTATCTATCTATCTGTCTGTCTGTCTGTCTGTCTGTCTGTCTGTCTGTCTGTCTGTCTGTCTGTCTGTCTGTCTGTCTTGGTATCTCTATATTTAAACTTAGATCTATATCTAAAACATTGTGATGTATCTATATCTGTCCATCCATCAGTACCTCTCAAAACCAATTCTCTGAAAGGTACAACACAGAAAGATCTTTGAAACAACTATAGATGAACAACTGTAAAACTGAAGCCAGAAGAACGCAAAAAGATAAACTTTTAAAAACAGGAACCTCCCCACCCCAAGCAAAAAACCTTTACAAATTAAAACCCTTAAGTCTTAAACAGGGCAAGAGAATAGCACAAAAACAGTGTAAAACAAAACCAAGGAAGACTATTAAAAGAACCAGAAAGTAGAGAAGTCTGTTTGCCCTCCATGAAGAAAACAAAAAACAATGAAAAACTTGAAATAACATTTAAAAACAAAATAGAAAACCGGCAGCAATCCCCAGCAGAACTCCTAGCCATGAAATGGAGCTCAGCTGCATACCTTCCACCCTCTATGTCCATAGAGAGCTGCAGAGAGAGAAGAAAATGGTTGGGCAGACCAGTTCATGCGCCCCCTAAAGTCTGATCCTATCGCCTGGGAGAGTTACCGCCCTTCTCCCTCTGTCCTGTTGCCTGGAAGTCCTGTACTTTCGATGAAAAACAGCCCTGGGAGCCTTAAAATGGCCCTGAATATTCCCAGAGGCACCTGAATATTCCCTCATTTTTCGGGACCTGGTTAATTGGTAGCTTGAAAAATCCTGAATACAGTCCGGATACCTGAATCATGGAGGTGAGAGGTACTGAAAAGTCACAGCTGACGGCAACCCTGTAGGATTTTCAAGACATTCAGAAGTGCTTTGCCGTTTGCATCCCTCTGTGTTGTGACCCCAGATTTACTAGGTGGTCTTCCATCAAGTACCAGACTCTGCTTAGCTTCTGAGATCTGATGAGATCAGACTACCCTGGGCCCTCCAGGTCAGGGCTTCCGAAGCCCACCAGGAAGGTATTTGGGGTATGTATATTTGGACCAGCAGCCCCGTCTCAGGTCACTAGAAACAACATAGGAGCCCCGTGGGGCAGAGTGTTAAAGCCGCAGTCCTGCAGTCCAAGCTCTGCTCATGACCTGAGTTCAATCCCAGTGGAAGCTGGGTTCAGGTAGCCGGCTCAAGGATGACTCAGCCATCCTTCCGAGGTCAGTAAAATGAGGACCCAGCTTGCTGGGGGCAAAGTGTAGATGACGGGGGAAGGCAATGGCAAACCACCCCGTAAAAAGTCTGCCGTGAAAACATCGTGAAAGCAACGTCACCCCAGAGTTGGAATCGACTGGTGCTTGCACAGGGGACTATCTTGACCTTTATATTTGGACCAGATATATTCAAGCACACATCTCTAGTTCTGGTATTTTGAGAGAGGAAGAAAATAATTCCCTTTCTTCTTTTTCCACCATGATTTTGTAAACCACTCTTGTCCTCCTTTCTCATACCATTGTTCTCTCATATCCAAAAGCACCAAGAAGAAATTGTCCACTGGATGTGTGTCTGAGAAGAGGCTGCAGAGCAAATGGAGCACTGAATTTTCCAGGAGCGACAGGAAAGCAAAAGGGAAGGAGAAATCTGCTCCTCTATCAGAGTTATGGAGAGCAGTGCACAGGTCTTGGGCTGAGATCTTTCACTTGGTAAGCCAATAGCTTCCGCCTCTGCAGTCCAACTGTGTTCAGTGGGACTTTCCAGTTCAGGCCCTCTGTAGCCCTTTGCCATTGCCTAGAAGGCAGGGCTGCTCCGTCCTAACCTTGAAACTCTAACTGCGCTAGTTTGCATAGCAGAAGTATAACTTGTTCTACCATTTCAGTTTAATTAGCATGTTCTGCAATAGCAAAAATGCCAGAATGTCTCTAGATGCGGCTAGGTGCTTTTCTAAAGTTGTGAAATTGAAGGAGGTTTTATTGTTTAAGCAGCAAAGAGTCTCATAAGTAGAATTCTTTTGCTTTTGAATGGGCATCGAGGCTAGTCTGTGGCTGGGAAGACAGAACAAAGAGCGCGTATGCTTTAATGCACAACAGTGCTGAAGTCAACCCCTTTACTCATTGTTCTATTCCTATTCTCCAGGCCCTTGGACAAACATTTAAACTACCTTTGAGTGCATATTTACTAGGAAGTAAATCCTATTGAACTTACTGCAATTTAACTCTGAATAAACACACTTGGGTAAGGCGGTAGCTCCCAGATTGTGTACTTAACTACAGAGGATGCTGTCGTTGCAGTACCTCCTCGTGGCTTGTTTTCTTGGAGATCGTGAATTACAGCCCCATTGTTGTGGTAGTCGTATATCTGTGTCTATATCTTCCTTCCTGGCTTCAGCCGTTCTTTGGGGCCTTCATGCGGCAGAATGGTTTAAATTTTGATTTAAGGTCGGATACATGCAGCCCCTAGAAAGTGGGAGCGGTTCTCTCTTCAGCACCGACTCCTTCATACCTTTAAGTGGGCCTAACTTGATTTAGCTGCTTAATTATTTACCTTTTAATCAACTGATTTATCAGTTGGAGGTTCTAGCAGGGGAGTGCAGCTATCCACCGAAGAATGGAACACTCCTATCTGGGATCAGGCCTTGAATTCAGCAGGAGCTCACAGGAGCACAACTTTCTGAGGGTTCCCCCTCCTCCTCCTCCCCACCTGCCATGTCCACTGAGTAGTAGGTGCAGCTGCATAACAATCCTTAGATTAGGAGGCCAGCCAGCCACCCAGAGCTTTGCCACTCCCCCAGCAGCCCTCATTAACCCCTGGAGAAGCCCACACCACCCTTTCTCCACTTCTTATGTGATTCTGGGTGGCGGGTGGCTTGCTGGCCTTTTGACTGTGGAGGGGGGTGGCCAAGGAGAGCCCCAGGTGAACGAGGCCTGTTGAGAGATGCAAAAGTGATTGCACTGCTTGGGAGCAGTGACCATAACATTATTGATTTCACCATTTGTATAAATAGGGAGTTGCCCCAAAAGACCAGCACAACCACATTTAACTTTAAAAGAGGTAAATTCTCTGAGATGAGGAGACATGTGAAGAGAAAACCGAAAGGAAAGGTAAATACAGTCACAACCCTTGGGGAAGCTTGGAGGCTATTTAAAACTACAGTCCTAGAAGCTCGTATAAAATATATACCACGTTAGGAAAAGCACAAACAGGTATAAGAAAAGGACTGCATGGTTAACAAACAAAGTAATGGAAGCTGTAAAAGGTAAGAAGGACTCCTTTAAGCGATGGAAAGCTAGTCCAAGTGAGATTAAAAAAGGGGACAAAGGCTGGCAAATCAAATGCAAGACTGTGATCAGGCAGGCAAAAAGGGACTATGAGGAGCATATTGCAAAAAACATAAAGATTAACAATAAAAATTTCTTCACATATATTAGAAGCAGAAAACCAGCCAGGGAGGCAGTGGGGCCCTTGGATGACCAAGGGGTCAAAGGATCACTGAAGGAGGATGGGAAATGGCTGAGAAGCTGAATGCATTTTTTGCCTCCATCTTCACTATGGAAGATGATAAGTGTTTGCCCGTTCCAGAACCACTAAATTTGGAAGGAGTGTTGAAAGACCTGAGTCAGATTGAGGTGACAAGAGAGGAGGTCCTACAACTGATGGACAAATTAAAAACTAATAAGTCACCAGGTCCAGATGGCATACATCCAAGAGTTCTGAAAGAACTCAAAGGTGAACTTGTGGATCTCCTGACAAAAATATGTAATCTTTCATTGAAATCTGCCTCTGTTCCTGAGGACTGGAAGGTAGCAAATGTCACCCCCATCTTTAAAAAGGGTTCCAGAGGAGATCCGGGAAATTACAGGCCAGTCAGTCTGACTTCAATACCGGGAAAGTTGGTTGAAACCATTATCAAGGACAGAATGAGTAGGCACATTGATGAACACAAGTTACTGAGGAAGACTCAGCATGGGTTCTGTAAGGGAAGATCTTGCCTCACTAACCTGTTACAGTTCTTTGAGGGGGTGAACAAACATGTAGACAAAGGGGACCCAATAGATGTTTACCTTGACTTCCAGAAAGCTTTTGATAAAGTTCCTCATCAAAGGCTCCTTAGTAAGCTCAAGAGTCATGGAGTAAAAGGACAGGTCCTCTTGTGGATCAAAAACTGGCTAATTAATAGGAAGCAGAGAGTGAGTATAAATGGGTAGTCTTTGCAGTGGAGGACAGTAAGCAGTGGGGTGCCACAGGGCTCAGTACTGGGTCCCATGCTCTTTAACTTGTTCATTAATGATTTGGAGTTGGAAGTAAGCAGTGAAGTGGCCAAGTTTGCAGATGACACTAAATTGTTCAGGGTGGTGAGAACCAGAGAGGATTGTGAGGCACTCCAAAGGGATCTGTTGAGGCTGGGTGAGTGGTCACCAATGTGGCAGATGAGGTTCAGTGTGGCTAAGTGCAAAGTAATGCACATTGGGGCCAAGAATCCCAGCTACAATACAAGTTGATGGGTTGTGAACTGGCAGAGACTGACTGAGAGAGAGATCTTGGGGTCGAGGTAGATAACTCACTGAAAATGTCAAGACAGTGTGCAATTGCAAAAAAAAAAGGCCAACGCCATGCTGGGAATTATTAGGAAGGGAATTGAAAACAAATCAGCCAGTATCATAATGCCCCTGTATAAATCGATGGTGCGGTCACGTTTGGAATACTGTGTACAATTCTGGTCACCGTACCTCAAAAAGGATATTAGAGCATTGGAAAAAGTCCAGAAAAGGGCAGAAAAGGGCAAAAGTCCAGAATGATTAAAGGTTTGGAACACTTTCCCTATGAAGAAAGGTTAAAACGCTTGGGGCTCCTTAGCTTGGAGAAACGTCGACTGCGGGGTGACATGCTATAGGTTTACAAGATTATGCATGGGATGGAGAAAGTAGAGAAAGAAGTCCTTTTCTCCCTTTCTCACAATACAAGAACTCGTGGGCATTCAATGAAATTGCTGAGCAGTCCGGTTAAAACGGATAAAAGGACGTACTTCTTCACCCAAAGGGTGATTAACACGTGGAATTCACTGCCACAGGAGGTGGTGGCAGCTACAAGCATAGCCAGCTTCAAGAGGGGATTGGATAAACATATGGAGCAGAGGTCAATCAGTGGCTATTAGCCACAGTGTGTGTGTGTGTGTATAAATATATATTGGCCACTGTGTGCCGCAGAGTGTTGGACTGGATGGGCCATTGGCCTGATCCAACATGGCTTCTCTTATGAGGCCTGCTTGGGCTGACTGGATCTCTAGCCAGCCCAAGCAGACCTCGCTCACCAGGGGCTCTCCTTTCTTGCATCGGATTGCTTTTGGCTGGCGGGGGGAGGGGCATATGCTGTGAATTATGATGAGCTCCACCACCTGTTTTTCTACAAAATGACCCGTCTGGGATGGTCGTCCTCTTCCACCAAACCTGCAGCTTCAGGAGGGACGCACGTGGAGCGGTGAGGGAGGTAGGGGACACCCGCCTAGCCAGCCAGATCAGCCGAATCAACCCTGGCAATCAGTGGGGTGACATGTCACCCCCAGATCGCCCTCACATTTCAATATGTCTGCATATTTTCAAATAATATAATTACTTTTGTGGAAGGAGAAGGTAGATAGCTTTTGTTTCTTTATCTTGTAAGTTAAATGCTCATGTTGGAATATGGTTGACAGCTTGCAGTTAGGAAATGCCTGGGGATTTTCAGGATGGAGGCTGGGAAGGGATCTCAGCGTGGCATAATGCCATAGCATGTACCCTTCAAAGCGGCCATTTAGTCCAGGGGAACTGATCTTGGTTGTCTGGAGATCAGTTGCCATAGCGAAGGAGCTCCAGGTGCCACCAGGAGGTTGGGAACCCTATGCTGGAAGGAAAGGCCATCTTTTGATTTTTGTAATCATTCGCTTTCATTAATAATCTACAAAACTAGATCCAAAACACCCCAATCAATCTAACAAGGGCTTTTTTTGAGCGGGAATGCACTTCCAGGATCGCAGTTCCAACTGGTTTGGCATCAGGGGGGATAGCCTAATATGCAAATGAGTTCCTGCTGGACTTCTACAAAAAAGCCCTATGCGAAACAATGGTGATGTCTGGGGTGTGTGGCCTAATATGCAAATGAGTTCCTGCTGGGCCTCTACAAAAAAAGCTCTATGCGAAACAATGGTGATGCCTGGGGTGTGTGGCCTAATATGCAAATGAGTTCCTGCTGGACTTCTACAAAAAAAGCCCTATGCGAAACCATGGTGATGCATGGGGTGTGTGGCCTAATATGCAAATGAGTTCCTGCTGGACTTCTACAAAAAAGCCCTATGCAAAACAATGGTGATGTCTGGGGTGTGTGGCTTAATATGCAAATGAGTTCCTGCTGGGCCTCTACAAAAAAAGCCCTATGCGAAACCATGGTGATGTATGGGGTGTGTGGCCTAATATGCAAATGAGTTCCTGCTGGACTTCTACAAAAAAGCCCTATGCGAAACAATGGCGATGCCTGGGGTGTGTGGCCTAATATGCAAATGAGTTCCTGCTGGGCCTCTACAAAAAAAGCGCTATGCGAAACAATGGTGATGTCTGGGGTGTGTGGCCTAATATGCAAATGAGTTCCTGCTGGACTTCTACAAAAAAGCCCTATGTGAAACAATGGTGATGTCTGGGGTGTGTGGCCTAATATGCAAATGAGTTCCTGCTGGACTTCTACAAAAATCCCTATGCGAAACAAAGGTGATGTCTGGGGTGTGTGGCCTAATATGCAAATGAGTCCCTGCTGGGCTTTTTCTACAACAAAAGCCCTGCTGGGTATTTTCCATTACTCTCTATGTTTATTATTTTGCTGCCTTTGTGCCTGCATATGCGTTTGCAAAGACACACATGCACACACAGTGTTTTATGGTGGTGGACAGTTCCATCAACTTGCAGCCGACTTACGGCAACTCCGTAGGGGTTTACAAGGGAAGACATGTTCAGAGGTGGCTTGCCATTGCCTGCCTCAGTGGCCTTGGACTTCCTTAGTCGTCTCCCATCCAAGAACTCACCAGCACCCATGGGTGAATACATCTTTCAGTAAATAGATCCCACAGAAAGGCTTTACGCTGAAGTGTATTTTTGTTATCAAGCTCAACAAACATGTGCACGCATGAACTACTTAGATAACAAAACAAAATCCTTGTTGCCTCCTAACCACACCTACTGCTGACTTGCAGTTGCCACCCTGTTTGTGGAAAGCAGGGAAAAGGCAATAACCTCAATGACCTCTTCTTAGCACTTGCATGATTTGTCGGCAACACTAGACTTGCATGTCTAGCGCTGTACCTGTGACACTGCAGACCCAGAGTAATTTGCACAGAAGTGGGGCTAGGAGCAGGAGGCCAGCTCCACCTGTGTGCATTCGCCCCAGTGCATGAGCATAGCAAATATATGAAAATGATATGTGAGTAGAGTAGACCCTAACTTCATGATTGGGAACGTTAAAAAGCAGTGTTCCCAGTGGCGAAAACGGAGCCTGTATGCCTTGCAGTTTATATGCGTGAAGGTGCTCTGCTAACCATCAGGCAAATGTGTGTAGGTGGAAGCCAAGAGCCTAGGGTTGCCAACTCTGGGTTGGGAAATTCCTAGAGGTTTAGGGGTAGAGCCTAGGAGGGTGGGGTTTGGGGAAGGGAGAAATCTTCGTGTGAACATAAGAACATAAGAGAAGCCATGTTAGATCAGGCCAATGGCCCATCCAGTCCACACTGTGGCTAATAGCCACTGATGGACCTCTGCTCCATATTTTTATCTAACCCCCTCTTGAAGGTGGCCATGCTTGTGGCCGCCACCACCTCCTGTGGCAGTGAATTCCACATGTTAATCACCCTTTGGGTGAAGAAGTACTTCCTTTTATCCGTTTTAACCTGTCTGCTCAGCAATTTCATCGAATGCCCACGAGTTCTCGTATTGTGAGAAAGGGAGAAAAGTACTTCTTTCTCTACTTTCTCCATCCCATGCATTATCTTGTAAACCTCTATCATGTCACCCCTCAGTCGACGTTTCTCCAAGCTAAAGAGCCCTAAGCGTTTCAACCTTTCTTCATAGGGAAAGTGTTCCAGCCCTTTAATCATTCTAGTTGCCCTTTTCTGAACTTTCTCCAATGCTATAATATCCTTTTTGAGGTGCGGCGACCAGAACTGCACACAGTACTCCAAATGAGACCGCACCATCGATTTATACAGGGGCATTATGATACTGGCTGATTTGTTTTCAATTCCCTTCCTAATAATTCCCAGCATGGCGTTGGCCTTTTTTATTGCAAACGCACACTGCCTTGACATTTTCAGTGAATTATCTACCACGACCCCAAGATCTCTCTCTTGGTCAGTCTCTGCCAGTTCACAACCCATCAACTTGTATTTGTAGCTGGGATTCTTGGCCCCAATGTGCATTACTTTGCACTTGGCCACATTGAACCGCATCTGCCACGTTGACGCCCACTCACCCAGCCTCAACAGATCCCTTTGGAGTTCCTCACAATCCTCTCTGGTTCTCACCACCCTGAACAATTTAGTGTCATCCGCAAATTTGGCCACTTCACTGCTCACTCCCAACTCTAAATCATTTATGAACAAGTTAAAGAGCATGGGACCCAGTACCGAGCCCTGCGGCACCCCACTGCTTACCGTCCGCCACTGCGAAGACTGCCCATTTATACTCACTCTCTGCTTCCTATTAATTAGCCAGTTTTTGATCCACAAGAGGACCTGTCCTTTTACTCCATGACTCTCAAGCTTTCTAAGGAGCCTTTGATGAGGAACTTTATCAAAAGCTTTCTGGAAGTCAAGGTAAACAACATCTATCGGGTCTCCTTTGTCCACAAGTTTGTTTACCCCCTCAAAGAAATGTAACAGGTTAGTGAGGCAAGATCTTCCCTTACAGAACCCATGCTGAGTCTTCCTCAATAACCCGTGTTCATCAATGTGCCTACTCATTCTGTCCTTGATAATGGTTTCTACCAACTTTCCCGGTATTGAAGTCAGACTGACTGGCCTGTAATTTCCTGGATCTCCTCTGGAACCCTTTTTAAAGATGGGGGTGACATCTTTACATGGTGACATGGGTGTGGTATAATTTTATAAAGTCCATCCTCCAAAGCAGCCATTTTCTCCAGGAGAGCTGAACTCTGCCATCTGGAGATCACCTGTGATTCTGGGAGGTCTCCAGGCCTCACCTGGAGGCTGGCAACCCTGGCAGAGCCAGTGAGCATAGTTCAATCCCAGTATGCCTCAACACATATTGACCCCGTGTTTGATTGCAGTGTGGGACTTCTGAACCAGCCACCATGGATCGAACACTCTCTGGAGCAGGGGTGTCAAACTCATTTGTTATGAGGGCTGGATCTGACATAAATGAGACCTTGAGGGGCCGGGCCATGTAGGGTTGGGCCAAGCCATGCTGGGCCAGGCCATGTGTGTACCTAGTTAAGATTAGGTAGCAGAGATATAAATTCTATAAAGAACACAAACGCAAATATATATACTTTAAAAAAACTTAAAACATGCTTAAAATGTTAACACTCATTGGTCTTAAAGGTGTTTTTTTTTTGTATTTCTGCCATGGGATCCAGGGAACTGGGCAAAGGAAGCTCTGCCTCTTTCCTGCCTTTCCCAGGGGACCAGGATGAGGAGGAGCCTCAGCCAATAGAAGGCTTGGCTCAGTAGCTCTGCTGTGCGGTTGTGATAGCCTGGCAAAGCAAGCTCTTCCTTCCTTCCCAAGGGAGGAGCACCAGCCAAAGTAGAAAATAGAGGTTTTGCTCTATAGCTCCTGTGTGATTGAGGAAGCCTTGCAAAGCAAGCTGTTACAAAGAAGGAAGTAAGAGAGAGAGAGAGAGAGAGAGAGAGAAGGAAGCAGATGCTAGGGGTCCTGATAGAAGCCCTCTGGGGGCCTGATTCGGCCCCTGGGCCAGACGTTTGACATCCCTGATCTAGAGTACTTTCCATATCTCCACGGACAAAAATGTGACTCCACGGTCTCCGTTCATACATCCAGCTGCAAATAATCAGATGTTGAGAAAGCAAGTGCTGGACACATTCCTGTGTGTACTTTGAATTGCCCATTGAGGCCACAGTGGTTTTCACAGAACACAGTTCGAGATTGCTGCACAGAAGAAACTGCACAGTTCCTGAGAATCCTTTGCATCATGCAAAACATCGTGGCAGCTGTTCTTCTTCAAGTTTCCCTGACATTTTCAAGCACTGTCACTTTTACCAGCTTTGCTCGATCCAGCGCGTAGAAATTTTCTATTGCTTAACTAAGCTGGTATGTGGAATCCGCACAGTGTTTTTCTTGGGTTGCTGCGTTATACCGGCAGATAAATATCCCCTGACCACAAAGAGGGAGCTCGTTAAGAGCAACGGGGGGAAAAAAAAGTTCCTTATTCCTTATAAGGCATCGGCGGGCTAGTTGGGTGGCTGCGTTCTTATTGTTCAGTCTATTTCATGCAGGCAACGGACTCCTTGCACTACCAGGAAATTACAGGCAGTTCACAGCAGAACAAGAACGGCGGTTCGAAAAGCAGATTCTCCGGCTAGCCATCAAGGACGTGGCCATGGGAAAGTCAGGTTCGTAAATACTTACATGGAGCTTCTTTGCAATCTCTATAAGCAGATCTCTGCTAAGACCATTTCCCTGTGCTTTTGTGCTTGCTAGAAATCTTAACGGTTATCAGCATGGAAGGAGTTTCACAGAAGCGGCGAAACCCACATAGAGTGTAATTTGTAGCTGTGTTTTATACGCCGTTATTATTTGAACTTAAAAGGCAGAACGTTGTGCAAAAAACTTGACTGGCAGGATGCTTGCAAAATAATTGACTCGAGAATCATGGCGCTTTAAAACCATCCTTTGTGGGTGGATGTTTTACTCTAGCGCATGTATTACCAAGAGCTAAACATTCATTTTGGAGGAGTATGTGATTAATGGAATGCGGGAAGCGAGCAGCTATTAGTGCCAGACTATTTGGCGAGAATGCAAATAGCTTCTTTGAAATGAGTTATTGGGGGGGGGGGGGTCGTGTGATTTTTCCTTTGATTATATTGGCTGCGTTGCTGGACTAGGTGTTCAACAACTGACTCCCTCTCGCATGACATAGTTCCCATGTGGGATGGCCAGACAATAGGACGTGGGGAGAGTGTCAGCGTTCCAGGAGCCATTTGGAAAGAAGGGGTATAATCCTTCGTTTTCTGTAGTAGTTCTACATCTGGTTACCGTACTCCGCAAGGCAAAAGGAAAAGCTTCTGACTCCAGCTCCTGGTCCCAAGTTCAAACCCCGTGTAGTTGCCACCTGTAATTTTTGACAGGTCTTCTGCAGTGTTTAAAAGTGGACATCAGGCAGGAAAATGACAGTTGCAGCTTTTCCAAACATAAGGGGTACAGTGATGGAGGAAACCGTATCTATTATAGTGGGCTGGTTTATGAAGAAGATATTGGATTTATATCCTGCCCTTCACTCCGAATTTCAGCGTCTCAGAGTGGCTCACAATCTCCTTTACCTTCCTCCCCAACAACAGACACCCTGTGAGGTAGGTGGGGCTGAGAGGGCTCTCACAGAGGCTGCCCTTTCAAGGACAACTCTGCGAGAGCTATGGCTGACCCAAGGCTATTCCAGCAGCTGCAGGTGGAGGAGTGGGGAATCAAACCCGGTTCTCCCAGATAAGAGTCTGCACGCTTAACCACTACACCAAACTGGCTCTGTTTTTTGACCATATTACCATATTAATAAGAACTTTGTCACCTATGATGGACCCCATCCACTTCCCTCCCTCAGAGGCGATATCTTCCCTCTGTTTTTTTTCCCTTCACTGAATAGCCCTCGTAATATGTTTTGCTGTCCCACCCTGACAGCAATATATATTTGTTCAGCCCAGGATCCTGAGGGAAGGGATGGCCATCTGACAGCAATAAGGATCCTGTGAATTTAGAGGGAGGTTATTTCTGAGTTTCCTGAACTGTGCAGAAGGCTGGACTAGATGACCCTGGCGGTCCCTTCCAACTCTATGATAGGATCACCCTTTAACTAAAATCCTATTCAAAAATAACAAAAGGTTTAATAACAAAAATTCAAAAATAACAAAAGTTTCCATTTAACTTCAAAAGGAAGGGTCAGGTGAAATCACAAGCACAGCCTTTTGATCTTATATATCAGGCCAGGGAGAGGTTTTTAATTTATTCACAGTTACTTAGATCTTTCTAGGAGCCCCACGGCACAGAGTGGTAAAGCTGCAGTACTGCAGTCGGAGCCCTCTGCTCACGACCCGAGTTCAATCCCAGCAGAAGCTGATTCAGGTAGCCGGCTTGAGGTCGACTCAGCCTTCCATCCTTCCGAGGTCGGTAAAATGAGTTCCCAGCTTGCTGGGGAGAAAGTGTAGATGGCTGGGGAAGGCAATGGCAAACCACCCCGTAAAAAGTCTGCTGTGAAAACGTTGTGAAAGCAACGTCATCCCAGAGTCGAAAATGACTGGTGCTTGCACAGTGGACTGTCTTGACCTTTTTACTTAGATCTTTATAATGAGAGATTTTTGTTCCATTGTTTTCCCAAACACTCTTGTACACTTTGAGTAAGCACTGACTGTTTTAGTGCCCAGAAGGCTGGTACCCTCTTCCCTGTACCCAGCCCCCCTTCTCTTGGAAAACCAATACTTTCCATGAGTTCTTCACTGACTTTTAAGGTCTCTGCAGGTAGTTTCTAATCACACCAAACCAGGGAATTTTGTACTCCTCAGAGAGAACTCTCCCTGTTTGACTGGGTAGGGCATCTTCTTCTTTGGAAGATCTATTCAAGGGATGGCCAAACTTGCTTAACGTAAGAGCCACATAGAATAAACATCAGATGTTGAGCACGCAAGTCATGAACAAATATTGCACACATGTTTTTATTAAAATACTTTGCACAGAAAGATAAAATACATATGTATGCACTTTACAACATGACTGTGCTAGATACTTTTTAAAAAACAAAAGCGAAGAATAACACTCCCCATAAAATCAGCATAGAGAAAGGCTAGGGAATTATTTTTTGGCACCAATGGGAGAAGGAAACAAAACATGTACTGTATAAATCACTGACCACCATTTGCATCTCTCCTTGCCTTGACACCAAAGTTAGTAAATACAGCTCATGCAAGAGCTATGAAACTAAAGGGGAATCCTGGGCTGCCTTCTTTAATTCTGTGACGGAACTGGCCCGATTCTGCCTTCAGACCCGGTCCCGTCAACTCCCTTTTGAGTTGCCATCTCCTGGAGGGAGCTTATCCTCTTCCCACCACTAGGGCACGCTGCCACCACCTGTTCAATTTAGGGGTTCCTGACCGAGAGGAACAGGACTCCCAATCCCCCTTGCCAGTTCTGTGGCCTCAAGGTCACACCAACCCAGCGCTTGATTAACAGAGACCACAGTCCTTCTTTGGGAGACCCCTGGAGGATTGGCACCCTTGCCAACTGCGTGCCTTCCCTGGACTCCCCTCTAACAGTAGTGTGGTCTAAGGCGGTTGGGGAACTTTGGTGGTACAGAGGGACTACCTTTTAAACAAATAAAACATTTATTTAAAACATGCAACTATTTACAGGCATTTCTAAATACAGGGTGAACAGAAGTAATAAATGAAATAAACGCTCCTTCTTTCCCTAATATATAACTGGCCCTGACCATTCCTTCCAGAACCGATTCACCAGTCACCAAGACTCAAATCAAAAACCAACTGACTGTCAGCTTCCCCTGACAACTTTTAACGTTTCCCTCCAAAAACCTCCAATATAAAACCCAGTTCCCACCCATGAACTGGTTTTCCCTCCTGCAGCCTTCTGGGAGAAAGCCTGAAAGACTTCCTGAAAGACTTCCTGTCTCTCTAGGAGGCCTCCTCAGAAGTGCTGCTTCCAGACAGGAGGGGAGGGGGAAGGAGGCATAGACTAGGTTAAAGCCTTGCCTAGAGTTTTATAGACTCCTCTAGCCAACTCCCATACAAGCACAGGCCTAAAATGGTGTTTCTCCACAAATTCCACCACTCTTTCCAATGGGACAGCCTAATGGGAGGAGATAGCTGAGAAAAGGTGCAAAATGTTATCATCACAGAAAAACCAAGGGACACCACAACTTCATTGCCATTTCCGCAGCTGCCCAGAACATGGCAGGAGACTGGTTAATCCACTTACTTCTAAAGCCCAGCTCAGGAGGGGGATGTAGCAGTTCCCCTCTGCTCAGCAAGCCCGCAGACTGGCAACAAGCCAATTTAGTGTAGTGGTTAGGAGGAGCACTAATCTAGAAGGACTGGGTTTGATTCCCCACTCTTCCACATGCAGCTGCTGGTATGACCTTGGGTCAGTCAGAAGTTCTCTCAGCTGTTCTCTCAAGAGACGCTCTCGAAAGAGCACTCTCAGCCCCACCTGCCTCATGGGGTGTCTGTTATGGGGAGGGGAAGGAGAAAGAGAAGGAGATTGTAAGCTGCTCTGAGTGAAAGGTGGGGTATATATGCAATCTCCTCCTCTTCTCCCTCTTCTGACAATGGCTCTCGGCTAGCCACAGCCCCTGGCTCCCAGGTCTCCACCGGCGGAGTGGGCAAGGGAGGGAGGAAGCCTGCTCTGTCAGTTCCACAGCTTGCTTGGCTAGTCCACAGGGTCTGCCATTGGCCATCCCAGTGCACACTGCAGAGGGGTGAGAGCAGTTGTCACCCTCCCCCCCAGTCTCGCCAATGTTGTTGCTCACCAAGCCAAGGGCTGCCACTGGTGCCGGTCCTCTCAGACTCCTTCCCTCACTCACCACTCTGGATCTTATTGCCCTTCTTGGCTGTAGCTGCGTTCAGGTCACTCCATCCATTCATCAGGGAAGGGTGGGTCCCGAGTGCATGTCCAGCTGGACTCGGTGGCGCTGCCGGTGGCTTCCCTCCCCTGTGCACTCACTTTTGTCCCTTGGCTCTTGTGCTCTCTTTCCTAGCTCTAGGCCTTTGGGTGACCTCTGTGGTGGAGAAGAGCTGCCTGTTTCCCCTTCCTTCCCCGTTTCCTGCATGATGGAAATAGTTGCTGAGGGTCAGCACTCAGAGGCTGACTGAGGTCTTGATGCTGCACATGGCCACGAGAATAAGCCTGCATTAAGTTCCTCCTTGACCTCTGCGGGCTGCACAGTGTGGGTGAAAGAGCCTCATGTGGGTCTTGAGCTGCTGTTTGGCCACCCTTGATCTACCCCCTTTCCATTGGCCTCAATGGGAGTCTTTTCTATTACCCAAACTTCTTTGCTGAGCTCTCCCCCAGGTCTCCCTCTGTCTGTGTTCAAACTTCTCTAAGCTAATGCTGAATCCGGACTGTGTTCCGTCGAAGCTGAAATCTGACTCTGTCGTCTTTTTCTGCCAGGGCTGTTCTCTGATGGTCTCAGTACACAACTCTTCTCAGTTAAGACAGGAATCTGACCAAATCCCCTCGGCATCCAGCTCTTTCAAGACTCTTTGTTTGCTCAGCTGATACTGACCAATCAGGTTGCCTGGAGCAGCCTGTCACTCAAAGCTCTCTGGCTCTGTGAAGCATTAACCCTTCACAGTCCTGTACTTGCATGTACAGCACTTCTAAGCCTCTTAAAAATGGAGTCCATCACAACACCTGTATAACATAGTGGATTCAAAGCACAGAAGAGACGAGGTAGCTGTGATCGTAGCTCTTTTATAAAGTACAGCATGGCAATGGCTGAACTCTTAAGACTGGAGAACTGGGCCAGCTACATACACATCAAGGTTCCCGTGCGAGGATTGTTCATTGGATTGTTCAAACCAGCCCATGATTGGACCAGGGCAGCAGGGATTTCGATCCTACTGCCCATTGTTCCTGAGTCCCCAAGCTAGGGTTGCCAAGTCCAATTCAAGAAATATCTGGGGACTTCGGGGGTGGGGCCGGGAGACTTTGGGGGTGGAGCCAGGAGACATTTGGGGCGGAGCCAGGAGCTCGGGTGTGACAAGCAGAATTGAACTCCAAGGGAGTTCTGGCCATCACATTTAAAGGGACAGCACACCATTTAAAATGCCTTCCTTCCATAGAAAATAATGAAGGATAGGGGCACCTTCTTTTGGGGCTCGTAGAACTGGACCCCCTGGTCCAATACTTTTGAAACTTGGGGGGCATTTTGGGAAGAGGCACTAGATGCTATACTGAAAATTTGGCACCTCTACCTCAAAAAACAGCCCCCCCCAGAGCCCCCGATACCCGTGGATCAATTCCCCATCGTTCCTTATGAGAATTGTTCATGGAGGTGCATAATGGCTGTGGGGGTGGGGCTTCCCCCGCCGGCCAGCTGGCTGGGGGAGGGGGGAAGCCTGTAAAACCGGGGGATCCCCCGCTGAGACCTGGGGATTGGGAAGCCTACCCCAAGCTCAGTCCTTAAGGGTCCAATGAGCCAGGCAGAAACACCTTTCATTCTACACAATATTGGTCCACATACACAACCACCTGTTATAGATTCAGGTGGGTAGCTGTGTTGGTCTGAAGCAACAGAACAAAGTGCAGGTCCAGTGGCACCTCTAAGACAAAAGCTTCTACCCTGAATTAAACTTTGTTGGTCTTAAACTTTTTCTGCCAGGGCTGTTCTCTGATGGTCTCAGTACACAACTCTTCTCAGTTAAGGCAGGGATCTGACTGAATCCCCTCGGCATCCAGGAAAATCTGAACTGGAAAAGGGTCTGATTCAAATTTAAATAGATAACATATTTAAATAACGTTCGCAAAACTTAAGGAATGGGAAGACATCCACTAAATGGTCATTTGCAAATGTTCTTGTTACAAGTTCAAAATCCAGTGTGGGCTCGAGGCCTGGCAATTCCCCCACCCTCTGCCCTGCCCCATAGTTCTCCCTTTCGCATGAGAAACAAGAGGAAGAGATTTGCATATCTGCATTCCACATAAATAGTATCCACCATCAATCTCCATGATCTCCGGGGACAGAGATGGTAAGTACAGGTTGTACTCCACCATGTTACCTCCTCTGTTTATTCATATGGAAGGCCTGAGCCTGTGTTTCTGTATACAAACTGGATAGGCAAATAACCTACTGTAATTGCCCATGTTTTAGTCCGGTGGTACCTTTAAGGTCAACAAAGTGCATGCACATAAAAGCTTATATCAGAAATAAAACTTTGTGGGTCTTAAAGGTACCACTGGACTCAAACTTTGTTCTGCAGAACAAAGTAGGAGTCAAGTTTAGGGTTGCCAAGTCCAATTCAATAAATATCTGGGGACTTTAGGGGTGGAGCCAGGAGACTTTGGGGGTGGAGCCAGGATACATTAGGGGTGGTGCCGAGATCAAGGCTGTGACAAGCATCATTGAACTCCAAAGAGAGTTCTGGCTATCACATTTAAAGGGACGGCACACCTTTTCAATTCCTTCCTTCCATAGGAAATAATGAAGGATAGGGGCAGCTTCTTTTGGGGCTCATAGAATTGGACTCCCTGGTCCAATCTTTTTGAAACTTGGGGGGTATTTTGGGGAGAGGCACTAAATGCTATACAGAAAATTTGGTGCCTCTACCCCAAAAAACAGCCTCCCCAGAGCCCCAGATACCCGCAGATCAATTCTCCATGATTTTCTATGGGAATAAATCTCCATAGGGAATAACAGAGTTCCCAGCAGACATTTCCCTCCCCTCCCCCCGCTTTCTGACAACCCTGAAGCGAGGGGAGGGTCTCCAAACCGGGGGATCCCCTGCCCCCACCTGGGGATTGGCAACCCTAGCCAAGTTGCACCTTTAAGATCAACAAGGTTTTATTCAGAATATAAGCTTTCGTATGCATGCATACTTCTTCAGACAAGGGGACAGAGTACAGGGCTGAAATACATGTAGTTCGTGATTCTTAACACACCAACTACATGTATTTCAGCTCTGTACCCCATCCCCTCGGCTGAAGAAGAACGCATGCATACAAAAGCTTACTTTCTGAATAAAACTTTGTTGGTCTTAAAGGTGAGACTTGACTCCTGCTTTGTTCTACTGCTTCAGACCAACATGGCTGCCCACTTGGATCTTTGTTCTGCTGTTTCAAACCAACACAGCTACCTACCTGAATTCAACTGCCCACATGTAAGTGGGGCCAGATGAATTTCTTCATGCAGTACACGACTGTTCCACCAGGCAGGTTTCAGGGTTACTGATGGTCTAAATTCTGCCAAACTTGATCATATCAAGGGAGTGTGCAGATGTACCCAAAACCAAAGTGTGTGGTGCTCAGAAGGTGGACAGACCACGTTGTTTTTAGTCATCGTACCTATTCTTTTCCAGAACTTTGCTCAGAGGAAACTGGTTCTACAGGTTGGAACCAGAATCTCACCTCATTTTCCCCTTGAGTAGTTTGGTAGTTTTAAACAAACAAACCTGTAAGCGTACAAGAGGCACAAAAACTGGAGAGCCCATCTGGGGAATGGTGGGGAAGCCCAAAATGAATAATAAACTCGGCATTTGGCACAAAGTCTGTACCTTACAGAAAAAGGTGGGAGAAGCTGGTTGTCCCCTAGCGGCGGTGGGGGTGCGGGGGGGGGGGGGGGTCCGGAGGGAACCATGTATGATACCAACTCCTGTTTCTGGAGTTGCTTGTTTTCAGCAGCTGTTTTCTGTTACATGACAGGGAATGAGCTCGTTCAGCAGGCAAAGAACAGGATATGAAGGCAGAAGCAAAGAGGGGAAAATGTCTTGCTGGTGATTTCATTTCAGATAATTGCATTTCTGAGAGGGAGAAGGAAGAAGGGATTATTCAATTGAAACACAGCGGTCAGTAATCATTACCCAGAATGAGTAGCAGGGTTAGAAAATCTTCTAAGCAATGCGTAGGAGGATAATGTGGTTCGAACACAAAGGTGAATGTTCAGATAGTCACAAGGACTGGATCGCGCCATGGACCCTCCATCTCACCCAATTCCCCTCCATGCCCCACCCCCCATCCCAGATGGGTTTGGTACACAGACCCCATGGCTCTTAGCAAAGTCTTTCTGGGTGGCCAAATATGATGTCTCCTCCTTTTCTTTTCAGCAAAAAACCTAGTTGGGTCCAGCCCCATACTTCTAACAGCTGCTGCCTCTAGTCCAGGGGTGTCGAACTCATTTTTTGTGAGGGCCGGATCTGACATAAATGAGACCTTGTTGGGCTGGGCCAGGTTGGGTTGGGCCGGGCCATGTGTGTACCTATTTAAGATTAGGTAGCAGAGATATAAATTTTATAAAGAACAGAGTCAAACACAAATATATATATATTTGAAAACTTAAAATATGCTTAAAATGTTAACACTTATTAGTCTTAAAGATACTTTGTATTTCTCCCATGGGATCCAGGGAACTGGGCAAAGGAAGCTCTGGCTCTTTCCTCAGCCAATAGAAGAAAGAGAGGCCTGGCTCAGTAGCTCTGCTGTGCAATTGAGAGAGCCTGGCAAAGCAAACTATTCTTCCCCCCCCCTTCCTCCCAAAGGGAAGAGCCTCAGCCAATGGAGAAAATAGAGGTTTTGCTCTGCAGCTCCTGTGCAATTGAGCAAGCCTTGCAAAGCAAGCTGTGATGCAGAAGGAAGCAAGATATAGGGAGAAGGAAGCAAATGACAGCCAGTTGCTTGGGGGCCTGATAGGAGCCCTCCGGGGGCCTGATTCGACCCCCGAACTGCATGTTTGACACCCCTGCGTGTAGACACTTGTACAGATGATGGCCGTGTTGTTCATTCCATACAGCTGGAAAGGGTATATTGCATGTAAACACTGAGATTATTGTCATTTAGATATTGTGACATAGATACGGACTGGATATAATGGGATGTCCTTACAAGAGAAAGGTATATTTGCAATTCTACAGTTCCACTTTTGAGGCTTCCGCGAGTTCTTAAATTGGTCCGAAAGACATATATAAAGCCTAGACAGGCAACTTCCTTTCTGCATTTGATCCCATATTAACGACATTCACAAGTGACACAAATAGCAAGAGAGAGCTCAGATGCGCTAGTCCCTTGGTAAAGCAGTTTGACTGCAGAAGTTCTTAGTTTGCACTCTTCCTGTTATGTCTGTGAACTAATATGGTAATCAATGGTATTCCTGCCTGGCTCATTGGAGGACAGAGCTTGAGGACTCGGGAACAATGGGCAGGAGGATACAAATCCCTGCTGCCCTGCTCCAATCACAGGCCCCCTGTTAGTTTGAATGATCCAGTAACGTGCCTGAACGGGAACCCTGAGTTGTATATAGCTGGCCCCGTGGGGCCCGTTCTCCATTCTTTGTAGAGCAGCCACCTGCCACGCTGTATCTAATAAAGAGCTGATTATCACTACCACCTCGCCTCTGCAGTGTATCGAACCCACGCTATTCTACTTCCTCTACGCAGAACATGCCTGTTAGAAGTATTTGTGTTTCATCCCACCCCTTTTCTTTACTAGTTTTCCTTTGTTTTTTTTTTACAGCACTCCCACACCATACTTGTGGCACTTGTGCACCTATAGTTTATGTCATTAATATGCAAATATTTATAATATTCAAAATCAAGTATCCTATTTAATGATTATATTTTAAGTGAAATCATTAGTACGACCGAGAAGAGGCACAACTATAGTTTCTTCCCAAGTGAGGAAATCCCAAGCCTTAAGCTGGAAATTTTGGATTGAATCTGTGTGTTTATAAATTCCAGTAACATCGCTTAGGTGGAAGATGGAAGCATCTTCACACATAGCGCCCAAAGTGGATTTTGCTTTGACTGCTTTGTGATGTGAATGCATCATATACATTGGCCAGAATGCTCATATACATTATAAGTGCTCCCCTTATACCTTCTCTTCTTTAATAACACAGTCAGATATTCAGAGATATGCTCAGTGTGAGAGACTCAAAGATGGCTTGAACTCATGAAGCCGCCTTTTACCGAATTAGATCTTCTGGTCCATCAAGATCAGTGTTTTCTATTCCGACTGGTAGGAGTTCTTCAGCAAAGGTCTTTCATGTTACCCTAGTACAGGGATGGGGAAGAGTGGCTCTCCAGATGTTTTTTTGCCTACAACTCCCATCAGCCCCAGCCAGCATGGCCAATGGCTGGGGCTGATGGGAGTTGTAGGCAAAAAAACCATCTGGAGAGCCACTGTTCCCCACCCCTGCCCTAGTACCTGATCCCTTTAACAGGAGACACCAGGGAGCCTGTTTGGTGTAGTGGTTAAGTGTGTGGACTCTTATCTGGGAGAACCGGGCTTGATTCCCCACTCCTCCACTTGCAGCTGCTGGAATGGCCTTGGGTCAGCCATAGCTTTTGCACAGGTTGTCCTTGAAAGGGCAGCTTCTGGGAGGGCTCTCTCAACCCCACCCACTTCACAGGGTGTCTGTTGTGGGGGAAGAAGATAAAGGAGATTGTGAGCTGCTCTGACCCTGACTCTGATTCAGAGTAAAGGGCCAGGTATAAATCTACAGTCTTCTTCTTCTCCTCCTCCCCCTCCTTCTGTGTAGGGGGTTGGACTAGATGAGGTCCCTTCCAACTCTATGATTCTTCTTCTTCTTCTGCATACCAAGCAGATTTTCCACAACTGAGCCGCAGCCCTCATGCCTCATGTATGAACATGCTCCCTATATTCTAAAAATTAACCATAATGCATAAGTAATAGACATTAATATTGATCAGAAACAATGGCTCATCAGCTTACAAACGTCTTAATATCAAGGACACATCGATCCATGACATAAATACTATAAGAAAATCAATTGCATACATATGAAATAGCCACATGGAAGACTGGCCACTTTGAAGTCTGCCAAGCTTTTCCCAGAGCATCTGTAACGTTGCTAATCCTCTTGCTGTTTCCCAACAGCACCTCTAAAGGAGTTATGAAAAGCTCTCTTTAACATTTTTAAAAATATATGTTTTGAGGCAACAAAAATTTCCAGAAATCAAGGGTTTGTGATCTAAAACAGGAAGCTTGCTGGACGAGAAATTAGATCGACCTTTCTCCATGACAGCCCTGACTTGTATTAGCCCAGGTCAGCCTGATCTCATCAGTTATCAGAAGCTAAGTCAAGGCTCCAAGGAGTGCCAGGGGTGTGATGTGGAGGCAGGCCATGGCAAACCACATCTGACGTTCTCTTGTCTTGAAAACCCTACGGCAGGGGTGGCCAGCGGTAGCTCTCCAGATGTTTTTTGCCTACAACTCCCATCAGCCCCAGCCATTGGCCATGCTGGCTGGGGCTGATGGGAGTTGTAGGCAAAAAACATCTGGAGAGCTACCGTTGGCCACCTGTGCCCTATGGGGTGGTCATAAGTGAGCTGTGACTTGATAGCATCTCCCCCCCCCCAAAAAAAAACCCCTCCATGACACAAAACAGCAATTTGGTTAACAACCATTTTTGCTTCTCTTAGTGATTATATACATAAAGGTCAAGCAGCAGACGTTTCTGACTCTGGGGTGACGTCGCATCATAACATTTTCACGGCAGACTTTTTACGGAGTGGTTTGCCATTGCCTTCCCCAACCATCTATACTTTCCCTCAGCAAGCTGGGTCCTCATTTTACCGACCTTGGAAGGCTGAGTCAACCTTAAGCCGGCTACCTGAACCCAGCTTCCGCCGGGATCGAACTCAGGTCGTGAGCAGAGAGCTTGAACTGCAGTACTGCAGCTTTACCACTCTGCGCCACGGGGCTCCTTGATTATACACATACCCTGGTGTTTTGTAGTTAGCAAATTCATTTAAGTCAGATAGCAAAAACTGATTTTTGAACATTTAGGAGCCGTGTCAGACCAGTAAAAAGGTCCCAGATAAAAATAAGTCTTTCTCATGTAATAAGCATTAAAAGGACAGTGGGCAATATCCCCCAACTGTATTCATGCTGTTCATAGGATTGCCGACTTCCATGTGGGGCCTGGAGATCTCCTGGAATTATAATGGATCTCCAGACTACAGAAATCAGTTCCCCTGGAGAAAATGGCTGCTTTGAAGGGTGGCATCTATGGCATTATACCCTGCTGAGGTCCCTTCCCTCCCCCAAATGCCACTCTCCACAGACTCCACCCCCAAATCTCATATGAAGCTGCCTTCTACTGAATCAGACCCTCGGTCCATCAAAGTCAGTCTTGTCTTCTCAGGCTGGCAGTGGCTCTCCAGGGTCTCAAGCTGAGGTTTTTCACACCTATTTGACTGGACCTAGGCTTCCCAACCCCCCCCCCCCCGCCCTGGCGGGGGACCCCCGAAATTGCGTCCTCCTCCCCCGCTCTCAAAGAATCTGGGGGGGGGGGGAGAGAACATACCTTTAGGCACCATGTTGTAAAGCTTCTGATCCGTTTTAAAATGTGTCCCTTTAAGGCTGCACAGGAAACAGGAAGGGCTTCATGGGAAAGTAACAGTTTCCATGGAGAACGGCCCCTCCCTTTCTTTTCCTGTGCTGCCTTGCTTTCGTTTTCAGATCAAGTAAAGTTCTGCAGGAACAAGACCCAGTCAGTATTTGTGTGTGTGTGTGAGAGAGAGGGAGGGGGCAGGGGATTCCCTGGTTTGGAGGCCCTCCCCCCCTTTTAGAAAGCGTGTGGGGGGGGAAATGTCTACTGGGCACTCTATTATTCCCTATGGAGAACAATTCCCTTAGGGAATAATAGGGAATTGATCCGTGGGTATTGGGGGCTCTGGGGGGCTATTTTTTGAGGTAGAGGCACCAGATTTTCAGTATAGCATCTAGTGCCTCTCCCCAAAATACCCCCAAGTTTCAAAATGATTGGACCAGAGGACGATTTCAAAACGATTGGACCAATTCTATGAGCCCCAAAAGATGGTGCCCCTATCCTTAATTATTTCCTATGGAAGAAAGGCATTTAAAAAGGCGTGCTGTCCCTTTATATGAGATGGCCAGAACTCCCTTGGAGTTCAATTATGCTTGTCACATCCTTGTTCCTGGCTCCACCCCCAAAGTCTCCTGGCTCTGCCCCCAAAGTCCCCAGATTTTTCTTTAATTGGACTTGGCAACCCTAACTGGACCCTTTTTAGTTGGAGATGCCGGGGATTGAACCGGGGACCTTTTGCTTACCAAGCAGATGCTCTACCACTGAGCCACTGTCCCTCCCCTTCTCCAGGAATTTCCCAGCTCTGAGTTGGCAACCCTACAGTACAACTATAAATTCTGACTATACTAGCACTGTGAAATGCCAAAGGTGTTGTCTGAAAACATTGCCTAATAAAGAGTTTTCTTGGTCAAGGAAATACCAGTTAATGGAAATAGCTTTGCTAGGTGTGATCTGCTTTGAACTGGTAGTACTGTTTACAAAACCAAATAGACCAGATGATTCCTAGATCAAAAAGTCTGTATCCAAGACTATCTCAGAACAGTTTCCTTGCACTTTGGGGGGAAACCAGATGTGATGCTGGCAGTCATGTTTGGTTGTCCTTGTGTGTGCTTGGTGGATTGTGTGTCTAATCTTAGCATCAAAAGGGCATATTGCTGATTAGGAGAACTGAATTCTGCCCCACCCACACTACAGTCCTTTTACCCCGTGACTCTTGAGCTTACTTAGGAGCCTTTGATGAGGAACTTTCTGGAAGTCAAGGTAAACAACATCTAGGGGTGGAATTCTAGCAAGAGCTCTTTTGCATATTAGGCCACACACCCCTGATGTAGCCTAATATGCTTACAAGGCTCTTGGAGCATTGGCTACATCAGGGGTGTGTGGCCTAAAATGCAAAGGAGCTCTTGCTAGAATTTCACCCCTGACAACATCTGTTGGGTCCCCTTTGCCCACATGTTTGTTCACCCTCTCAAAGAACTCTTAACAGGTTAGTGAGACAAGATCTTCCCTTACAGAACCCATGTTGAGTCTTCCTCAATAACTTTTGTTCATCAATGTGACTCCTAATTCTCTCTTTGATAACGGTTTCCACCAACGTTCCCAGTATTGGAGTCAGACTGACTGACCTGTAATTTCCTGGATCTCTTCTGGAATCCTTTTGAAAGATGGGATCAATAAATGGAAACTTAGTTTTGAAACAAAGACAAGTCTGTTCCTTCTTGAAACTTCAATGCCCCTTCGCTGACAGTGACATTAGCTACCTCCCAGTCCTCAGGAATGGAGGCAGATTTTAATGAAAGATTACATGTTTTTGTCAGGAGATCCATATGTTCACCTTTGAGTTCTTATGTTCTTAATAGCTGTGAGAGAGTTATGATTGATGTAAAGAAGATATTGGATTTATATCCCACCCCGTACCCTGAAGCTCAGAGTCTCAGAGCGGTCACAATCTCCTTTACCTTCTCCTCCCCACAACAGACACCCATGAGGTGGGTGGGGCTGAGAGAGCCCTTACAGTAGCTGCCCTTTCAAGGACAACTGCTATGAGAACTATGGCTGACCCAAGGCCATTCCAGCAGCTGCCAGTGGAGGAGTGGAGAATCAAACCTGGTTTTCCAGATAAAAGTCCATGCATATAACCACTACACCAAACTGACTCTCCAGCAGCTGCATGTGAAGGAGTGGGGAATCAAACCCAGTTCTCCCACATAAGAGTCTGTGCTACCTCACTATACCAAACTGGTTCTCCATTGGCAGAATGGAGCTGTTCCTTGGTTCCTTTTCCAGGCTCTGAAAAGTCTTGTTTCTGTAGTAGGTCCATGGATGGGTTTGCAGAGGTGTTCTTTCTATGTCTGATTTCAAATCTCTTCCTCCATGCATGGATAAACAGCTGAGTCTTGTCTCTTGGCTCTGAAGGATGAGGGCAGAGAAGAAAATATGAGTGAGTCATTGGAGACTCTGCAGTAGATTTCTGAGTCAGAATTCAAAGAAAGGGAAATTGGACCGTTTACCAGAAACTAACTCCCTTGTGATCCTAACCCCAAACAATAGTCTACACAGAGGATTGTTTTAAGTAGTTCTAGATTTTAAAAGGAAAGCAGCAAATTTATTTCAGAAATAAGAGCTGCAGACACCAGAAGAAGCTGAAAGTTAGCTGGCGAAGATTTCCCCTCTACTTGAGTTTCGTGTCTCCAGCTGCTGTCTTAAATTACAGCAGCAGGGCTTGCCAATGTGGCCCTTGCAAACTTAGTAATACTTACAGAGCTTTTTTTTGTAGAAAAGGCCCAGCATTTCAGCATATCATTTGCATATCAGGCCACACCCCTGAGGTCACCATTGTTTCACAAAGGGCTTTTCTGTAGAAAAAGCCCAGCAGGGACTCATTTGCATGTCAGGCCACATCCCCTGACATCACCGTTGTTTCAGGTAGGGCTTTTCTGTAGAAAAAGCCCAGCAGGAACTCGTTTGCATATTAGGCCACACCCCCTGATGCCAAGCCAGCCAGAACTGTGTTCTGGTGCATTCCTGCTACCCCCGCCCCCCCCCCCCCCCCCGCTTATATAGCATTTTACGGGAACTCAGAGCTCTTTGCATACTCTGGGGCTGCAGTTTGTTGAAAGTTAAGTGGAAGGGACTTACTTCTGAATAAATAAGTTTTTCGGGTCACCTCTTTAAAACATATTTATTTATTATTTATTTATTTATTACTTCCCATTTATATCCCGCCCTCTCCGCAAGCGGACTCAGGGCGGCTTACAACATTATTATATAGTGAAATTATGCTTTAGGTTTGCCGGTGTAGTTCAGACTCTCATAACCTTTTCCCTGCAAAGCTTATATTATCAAGCAGCTCTTACTTCTGCTTCCAAGTACAGCTGTTCCCTTTTTTCCTCTCGAGCTTTGAGAAATCCGTCATGCTGACAGTACCAAACCCGACAAAGCGGCCTCTGTGTTTGGATGGCTTTCAGGCTCCAGAGGGGGGGCAGAGACAGGAAGTGAACTCGTCTTTTATTGTTAGCAACAGAGAGTTCGGGTTGCCTAGCGCTGTGACAGTTGCAGCTTTTGAGAGACGTTAGCATCACTTGACCGTTGACCTGGTGACGGAGCTCTGCTTTACGCAGCTGATGGTTTCCATATGTTAGGAGGAATTCCCCATATCTGGAATTGGGGGTGGGGGGAGTGACTGCTGGTTGCTCATGTATTTTTATAACAGCGGAAACAGATTTAGAATTGCACGTTCCTTTTCACATGGGCTGAGTTTTTTAAAAATCCAGTTTATTGGCAAATATGCATAGCAGCTCTCAAATGTCAAAGGTCTAGTATGAGATCATGTACATTCCGTATGGATGCAACAGAACGACATACCGCTAAGCAAAAAAGATGTGTTGCATTTATGATAGTGTCACGCTCTCCCTTGGCGAGTGAGTGCCTGGGCATCAGGAGAGCTGGTCTCCAGGTTGAGGGAATTGTAAGAAGGAGACTGCAGATTTATACCCCGCCCTTCTCTCTGAATCAGAGACTCAGAGCGGCTTACAATCTCCTATGTCTTCTTCCCCCACAACAGACACCCTGTGAGGTGGGTGGGGCTGAGAGGGCTCTCGCAGCAGCTGCTCTTTCAAGGACAACTCCTGCGATACCTATGGCTGACCCAAGGCCATTCCAGCAGCTGTAAGTGGAAGAGTGGAGAATCAAACCCAGTTCTCCCAGATAAGAGTTCATGCACTTAACCAGTACACCAAACTGGGGAAGAAGAAGATATTGGATTTATATCCCACTCTATACTCTGAATCTCAGAATCTCAGAGCGGCTTACAATCTCCTTTATCTCCTTCCCCCACAACAGACACCCTGTGAGGTAGGTGGGGCTGAGAGCTCTCCCAGAAGCTGCCTTTTCAAGGACAGCTCCTACAAGAGCTATGGCTGACCCAAGGCCATTCCAGAAGCTTCAAGTGGAAGAGTGGGGGATCAAACCCGGTTCTCCCAGATAAGAGTCTGCGCACTTAACCATTACGCCAAACTGGGGAAGAAGATATTTGATTTATATCCCACTCTATACTCTGAATTTCAGAGTCTCAGAACGGCTCACAATCTCCTTTACATTTCCCACACACACAATAGACACCTTGTGAGGTGGGTGGGGCTGAGAGGACTCTCACAGCTGCTGCCCTTTCAAGGACAACTCCTGCGAGAGCTCTGGCTGACCCAAGGTCATTCCAGCAGGTGCAAGTGAAGGAGTGGGGAATCAAACCCAGTTCTCCCAGATAAGAGTCTGCGCACTTCACCACGACACCAAACTGGCTCTCAGCTGATTCAGCGGAGTCTCAGACCATCCGAGAAAGGCAATTATCAGCACCAGCAACGCTCCTCTCATGCCTCGGGTATTATTTTCTGGGCAAGCCAGACCAGGATCTCTCTGTCTCTCTCTGCTTGTCTGCCTCCATTCTGCTAACCCAAGCGTCTCCTCCTCAACATCTTCCTTTTTACTCCCTTCTTTCCCTGGACCACTCTCCTGAACTAATCCCACCACCCCCTCCTTGACCTCAGCTGGTGCCTGGGAGCTACAACATGTGCACTTCCGTGGGGACAGAATGCGGCTGGTGTCGGTTGTCCTCCCGTGGGGTTCTGACATCCTGCTTCACTGAGAACCCTCCTCTGTGGATGGCTTGTGTGCCTGGGTCCAGGCAGGTTTTAGGGTTGCCAAGGCCAATTCAAGAAATAGCTGGGGATGTTGGGGGTGGAGCCAGGAGACTTTAGGGGTGGAGCCAGGAGACATCGGGGGTGGAGCCAGAAGTAAGGTTGTGACAAGCACAATTGAACTCCAAAGGGAGTTTTCTGGCCATCACTTTTCAAGGGACCGCACATCTTTTAAATGTCTTCCCTCCATTAGAAATAATGGATAGGGGCACCTTCTTTTGGTGCTCAAAGAATTGGACTCCCTGGTCCAATCCTTTTGAAACTTGGAGGGTGTTTTGAGGAGAGGCATTAGATGCGGTGCTGCAAATTTGGTGCCTCTAGCTCAAAAAACAGCCCCCCCCAGAGCACCAGATATCCATAGATCAATTTTCCATTATACCCTATGGGGATGCATCTCCATAGGGAATAATGGAGTGCCCCACAGACATTTCCCTTCCCCCCACCCTGCTTTCTGATGACCCTGAAGCGGGGGGGGGGGAGGGCCTCCAAACTGGGAGATCCCCTGCCCCCACCAGGGGACTAAAAATTAAAGGTACATAACCCACCGTGAAAACCAGCTTCTGTTATCAAATTATACAAGGTCAACAAAATTAAACACACTCATATACAAATTCCACCATCATAAATTACAAAACAACCATAACTTTTAGTCCTTAATAAAAAAGGAAGCAATAGCACCAAGAGTCCTTCTTTTCATCCTGTGGTAAAACTTCCCATCTCGTTCAATGAAATCCTAGAGTAGTACTCCAGATGTTTAATGTCTGTCCACAAATGCAGCCAAGAATCCAAATTTCCAAGGACAAGGTCGTACTGAACCCTTGTTTCGCGTGAGCTTCTTCAAGCTGCAGTGAGCCTCTTCGAGCTGCAATAATCCTCTTTGTCATGCCTGCCCCTGACTCAGCACCTTCTAGCTCAGAGCAGGCGCCTTTAACAACCCTGGACGTAAGTCCTGAGGAGGCAAGCTGGCAGCAGGAGCCACCTGGAACTGATCAGGCCACGCCGGGCCCCAGCTCATCCCCTCCTGAATCTCCACCACCTGTTAGCCGGCTCCGTGAAAGGAGACGGCAGGAGATTAGAAACAGAAGGAGTGAAGCACGCATGCGGGGGAGAAGAGATCTAAGCCCGGCATACTAATGGGTTAACAAGCCAGCACAGTATATCTGCAATCCTGGCCCTTTGGCAAACTGTGCTGGCAACGAACCATCCTCCTGGGACGTGACCACGCTCTGCACCCTCTTGACTCCTGTGAGAACCCGCATATTTCTGACCCGGCTTGGACCTTGGACCTCGGAACTCTGGACTGTGACTCTGATCTGTGGACTTGCTTTGGTAATTTGACTTCATTCGGCTTTGCTCCCTCTGGGTACCCGACCCTCGGCATTCCTGTGTTTACGCTCTCTGTCTCATCCCTTGGCTCGGACTGATTTATGGTTTTGACTAATTGGACTGTTTAAGATAACCTGTGCTGCTCCCTGAAAACCTCAGCCGGCTGCAAGAGTTCTGGCTGACTGCCGGGACGCCAGCAGCCGTTGCCTACCCGAGGCTCGAGTCGTGACACTCTTAGCAATTTCTAGGGTTGCCAAGTCCAATTCAAGAAATATCTGGGGACTTTGGGGGTGGAGCCAGGAGACATTAGGGGTGGAGCCAAGATCAAGGCTGTGACAAGCATAACTGAACTCCAAAGGGAGTTCTGGCCATCACATTTAAAGGGACGGCACACCTTTTCAATGCCTTCCTTCCATAAGAAGTAATGAAGGATAGGGGCACCTCCTTTTGGGGCTCATAGAATTGGACCCTCTGGTCCAATCTTTTTGAAACTTGGGGAGTATTTTGGGGAGAGGCCCTAGATGCTATACTGAAAATTTGGTGCCTCTACCCCAAAAAACAGCCCCCCAGAGCCCCAGATACCCGTGGATCAATTTGCCATGATTTCCTATGAGAATAAATCTCCATAGGGAATAACAGAGTTCCCAGCAGACATTTCCCTCCCCTCCCCCCGCTTTCTGACGACCCTGAAGCGGGGGAGGGCCTCCAAACCAGGGGATCCCCTGCCCCCACCTGGGGATTGGCAACCCTAGCAATTTCTCGTAAGTGTTAGGCCAAACAGCCAGCATGTTTGAAGGAACTGGCAGCCCGAGCCACCAGCTGTGCCCGTCAGGCCCTCAGGCTCCCACCAGTCGGGCTGGGGCTTGCCAGGTACCAACCCTGCTGAGATATGCCTGGCCTCTGGCATCATGGCTCTGGTAGGGGGTGGCACACCAGAGGTGGACCCTGGTAGGGAAGTGGGGCTTGGGGCCCTGGGGGAAACGCTCAAGTCTGATTCCAGCAAGCCGGGAGCCAGACAGATAGTTAAAATGTGCCTTCTGGAGCAGAAGTTAGTGCTCGAAGATAATAAGTAATGTTTGGCAAGCCATGCTGTAGTGAAGCTCCCATTAGGTGTATATGCTTTGCATGCTTTCAGGTAGGCAGCTGTGTCGGTCTGCAACAGAAAAGCAAGATTTGAGTTCAGTTGCATTTGAAAGATCAACAAGATTTCCAGGGCACAACCTTTTCAAAAACGTGTACCTTGTAAATCTTGTTAGCCTTCAAGGTGCTGCTGGACACAGCTCTTGCTGTTGTTTTGCATGCTCAAAGTCCTAAACCAATGGGAAAGCCACTGCCAGATGGATTAGAAACTAGAAGCCGGGGGAGCACACTTGGACCTCGGCCTTCAATTTGGAGATCCAAAGGCTGTTGGAAGATGGCACCCTGTCTTTCCTGGGATGAAAACTGGCAAGGCAAGATCAGCTTGCCTCCAACTGGAGAGGAATCTCTTATCTTTTCTTCCACACCCCTTCCCATGTGAGTCACTTCGGGAGAATTTCTCTCGAAAGTGTGACATAAATGAAGTCATCGATAGAAAGACCCTTGGTCTGCCTTCTTATGTTTGCATGCTATCAGACTTGCTCACTATTGCCTAATCAGCCTTCTAACACAGGGGTCCCCAGTACCGGTCCGTGAGTCGTATAATCATGTAGTGATAATAATAATATTAAGATGACATTGGATTTATATCCTGCCCTCCACTCCCACTCTCAGAGTGGCTCACAATCTTCTTTATCTTCCTCCCCCACAACAGACACCCTGTGAGGTGGGTGGGGCTAAGAGAGCTCTCCCAGAAGCTGCCCTTTCAAGGACAACTCTGCGAGAGTTAAGGCTGACCTAAAGCCATTCCAGCAGCAGCAAGTGGAAAAGTGGGAAATCAAACCTGTCTCCCCCCCCCCCCCGATAAGAGTCCACACATTTAACCACCACACTTGTCAAGTCGGCAGATTCAATAACGAGTCGTTGTTGATACAAAGAAACTACTTTATTGATACTGATACTTGAGGCTAGGCCAGCATTGAAAAGACTAAAGAATAACCTGTAGATACATTGCATATAAGGGACACTTCAAAGTGATTCCTACGGGGGAAGGATTATGCAGGGCACATTCACACATTGATGTTACCAATTCGTTCTCAGGCTTTCATGGCCTTGATCGTAGTGGGCTCCTGACTCCCTTCCGAGAGCCAGGCCTGAGAAGGCACAGATAAGACTTTCACATCTTTCCATTTCAAAGCAAGGACACTCACTACAGGAAGGGAGGGGTAGGAGAGACATGAGCTAGCAGCATTTGAATATACTTTGGTTCTACCCAGAATGCTCTTTGACTGAGCCAGAGCTACAGACAGAGTTGGCAATGCTAAAATAAAGTGCACAATTGTATCATTCTGAAACTATTCCCCTCATGCCACCACCCCCGGTCCATGGAAAAATTGTCTTCCACAAAGCTGGTCCCTGGTGCCAAAAGGGTTGGGGATCACTGTTCTAACAGACGTACAACAGGGATGGCTGTTTTAAATAGTGGAAGAGTCATTTCCTCGGGGGGGGGGGGGAGGGAAGCCTGCTACGAGGAAGCCCTCTTGCCCTCGGTGCTGTGAAGCAGCAGCAACGGGGAAACCACCCAGGCCGGTAGTGCTGTTGTGGAAACCACCCACCATGTATCAAACCAGTAAAAAGAAGCAAAACAATCATAAGCAGAGTATCCGTTTCCTGTTAAAAAATTGGCTCTGTGCTGTTAGAAATGCTGGCATTCATTTCTGGTCAGCATCCTTTTCAGAGATTGAAGGTGGTGCTGTATTTGCCCAAAGCAAACTAGCAGGGAAGATTAGTCCTGATGGCCAGAACTCCTTTTGGAGTCCAGTTATGCTTGTCATAACCTTTCTCCTGGCTCCACCCCCCAAAGTCCCCAGATATTTCTTGAATTGGACTTGGCAACCCTACCCTGTAAGGCTTTCAAGGCATGAGACTATCAGAGATGGTTAGACATTGCCTGCCTCTGTAATGCAACCCTTGACTTCCTTGGTGCTCTCCCATCCAAGCGCTAGCCGGGACCAACCCTGCTTAGCGTCCAAGATGAGGGGATACAGCAGAAGGCAGCAAGTCCACTCTTCATGAGGACCTGGGTTATAAACGAGGCTTGCCAATCTCCAGGCCCTTGGTGGTCCCCTTTTGTGTGACATGAACAGATGACCGTTTTGCTGTATTAATGTTGCTCTTCATATGGCCGAGGACCTGCCTTCCTCAGGGACCGCCTCTCTCCATATGTTCCCCAGAGAGCACTGCGTTCCAGTTCACAAAATCTCTTGGAAATCCGTGGGCCTAAGGAGGCCAAACTTAAAACAACCAGGGAGCTGGCCTTCTCTATAAAAGCTCCCCAATGGTGGAATCAGCTGCCAGAAGAGGTGCAGGCCCTGTGGGACCTCAATCAGTTCCGCAGGGCCTGCAAAACTGCCCATTCCAAGAAGCCTTTAAGATGTAACCAGAATAAATATTACGCTGCCGGATAAATAGAGACTGTAGCACCACTGTATTGTTTTAACTTTTTAAAATTAATTTATATTAGTATTTATATTGTTGATTGATTTTATCTATTATTGCGATATCATGATTTCGTATCATGTTGTGTAAGCCGCCCTGAGCCTGCCTTGGCGGGGAGGGCGGGGTATAGATAAAAATTTACTTACTTACTTACTGCAACTACCTCAAAGTATTACTACTGTCAAACTGGTTTCCATTGAAAGCCCTAGTTTATAAGTGAAGTGGCATGAGCATAACAGTATTCTCACATGAAAAACAGCAGATGCAAAGCAGAACATACAAATAAACTACCTTGTTTGGTAGTTAATTCAGATAAAAATGGGGGGAAATTCTTGAATTTTAGATATAAAACGAATGAATCAAAACAGCATATCAGATTAATTGTAAGGGCAGTAAGTGAAATCTGAGCATTTGTACTGATGATCACTGAGATTAATATATGTTAGGTAGTATAGAAGTGAAGAGATTTTCAAAATTCATCGTAATGGTTTGATGTTCATTACATTATTAATGCTATAAATATATTTTGGTGCCTTTTACTCTTTTCATTGTGGTGCTGAATGTTGAAATGCCTTCTCCTTTTCTGTTCGTACAACCAAGTAGAGTGTTCCAATAAGCCGGTAAAACTGTTTAAAAATCTTTTTTAGACAGTTAATAAAATAGAATATGGATTTATTTATTTTTTGCAATAGGCACTATTTGTGTGTGCAACAGAAACTGGCAACGTTTAACGCTATAATTGTTTTATACTGTTGTAGCTTCCAAACAGTTTGCAGAAGAGGTCTTAAAAGCTCACAATGACTACAGAAAGAAGCATGGCATTCCCCCTCTAAAACTCTGCAAAAAGTTAAACAGGGATGCGCAGCAGTGAGTACAACTTTTCCTTGTTTCTGTAGGAACATGCAAGTATTTCAGTATCTGGATTGGGTACTCTGATTTTTTAGTACTTATGGCCTTCATGACACATCTCTTAGGATGATACCTCTGAGGCAGGACCTCTCTGGTAAGGTAATAATGATGGCTTTCTAGTGCCATCTTCTGGAACACGGCTGGGAGCATCCCACAATTCCCCTCTTCATGGTAGTTTTTATAGTTCGTGGTAGTTTCCCTCTTCCCACAATTCCCCTCTTCATGGTAGTTTTTATAGTTCGTGGTAGTTTCCCTCTTCCCACAATTCCCCTCTTCATGGTAGTTTTTATAGTTCATGGTAGTTTCCCTCTTCCCACAATTCCCCTCTTCTTGGTAGTTTTTATAGTTCGTGGTAGTTTCCCTCTTCCCACAATTTCCCTCTTCATGGTAGTTTTTATAACATTGATATTGGGTAGGAAGAGAAAATGAAAGGTTTATGTGACTTGTTATAACTCCCTCAGAATTTTATAGCCATCTATATGAACAACAGCATTTCTTGGTGGGTCAGTTCACACTGGATGGAGAGTAGAAGATCCCTGTCAATCTCTCATTTTTTTTTATCCTACCTTTTCTTCAGGAAGCTCAGGTACGGGCTTCTTCCTTCCCTGTTTTATCCTCACAAAAACTCTCTGACTAGGCTTGCCAAGTCCCCCGTGGCCTCCAGCGGGGGACTTTTTTCACATGCGCTTTGAACGTGTGGTGTGATAACGTCACCCGCAAGTGACATCGCGCCAGCAACATTGCGCGCCAGCCACTCTAGGCATTTCCAGGAAAACGCTATAGCCGTTTTCCCACACAGCTTACTTCGGAGTGACGTCCCTCTTCACTGCGCAGTGTCTGCTTGGATTTCCCACCAACTGCTCCGCAGAAGCAGGAAGTGCCGCGGCTTTAACGTAAACTGGGTTTTAGCGATTTACATTTGCAACGCAAAAGCCCCGGCACTTCCTGCTTCTGCGGAGCAGTTGGTGGGAAATCCGAGCAGACGCTGCGTGGTGAAGAGAGACGTCACTCCGAAGTAAGCTGTGTGGGAAAACGGCTATAGTGTTTTTCTGGAAATGCCTGACGCGCAACGTTGCTGGTGCGATGTAGGGGTCCCAACCCTCCCGCCCTGGCGGGGGACCCCAGGATTTCCCCCCTCTTCCCCCGCTCCCCCCAAAAATGGAAGCGGGGGGAGAGGGGGGAAATGGCGAGCCGCCGCTGCTGCCCCCTCCCCGCCCAGTGAGGCCGTAGGCGGCGGGCCCGCCGGCGCCCAGCAGCAGGAGGAGGTGGCGGTGGAGGAGCTGTTGGCCGAGGGTCTGGCCGGCGGCGCTGGCGCAGCAGGAGCGCGGCGAGGAGGATGGGCGCGGCGGAGCCAGGCACGGCCCAGGGCGCTGAGGGAGCTCCACAGCACAGCCCCGCTCTCCATGCACAGAGGCGCAGCAGAGGGGCAGAAGGAGCGTGGTGAGGAGGACGGGCGCAGCGGAGGCGGCAGAGCCAGGCGCGGCCCAGGGCGGTGAGGGAGCTCTGCAGCACAGCCCCGCTTCTCCACGCGCGGCAGCGCTGGTGGCCGAGGAGGAGGTCCCGAGCCCCCGGCCCCACTCTCCATGCCCGCGCTACCTGCTTCACCCAGGCCTTCAGCCTCAGGCGGCCGCCGAGGGGCGGGGAGAACGAGCGGGAGGAGGAGGGAGGGACAGTGCGGCGCGGGAACCTCCGGCGCTTGTCACAGCCTAGATATTGGCTCCACCCCTAACATCTCCTGGCTCCACCCCCAAAGTCTCCTGGCTCCACCCCCAAAGTCCCCAGCTATTTCTTCCATTGGACTTGGCAATCCTAGTGCGATGTCACTTGCGGGTGACGTTATCACACCACACGTTCAAAGCGCATGTGAAAAAAGTCCCCCGCTGGATGCCACGGTGAAGAGGGACGTCACTCCGAAGTAAGCCGTGTGGGAAAATGGTATACGGTTTTCCCAGATCCTCTAGCAATTTGGGAGGGGAAAACTCTATGGTACCTATTGTACCATAAAGTTTTCCCTCCCACATTGCTAGAGCGTCTGGGAAAACCATATTCCCGGAAACGCCTAGAGTAGCTGGTGTGCTATATTGCATATTAGGCCACGCCTGCTGATGTAACCAATCCTCCAAGAGCTTATTACAGGGCCTACTGTAAGCTCCAAGAGAATTAGCTACTTGAGGGGTGTGTGGCCTAATAGGCAAAGGAGTTCCTGCTTCAAAAAAAAGCCCTGTATAGGTCACTTAGGAAAAGCAGTGTAGGGTAATAGGATTCTCCACTATTGACGATGTTATGCCTTCACAGTGTAAAACTGGGAATATCTGAGGAGCCTTAACAGATAATTCCCATGAAAGAACTCTGCAGGGAAAACACTGCATGTAGTGCTCTCATTCTTCTCCATGCAAATGCAAAATGTTTGAGGCAGACACCCTGGTTGGCTACTCCTGGATATAGGGGGCCTCTTATTTTCTCTCTTCTGTGGATGCACAATGTGATAAACTGCTGACCTAGAATCTTCTGCCCTAGTGCGTTTGCATATTCACAAAGCTAACTATTGTCTGCTTGTTGGTCCATAATGGAATTGCAATTGTTTTATTATAGGTATTCAGAGGCACTCGCTAGCACAAGAATCCTCAAGCATAGTTCTGAGTCTAGTAATGGAAAATACGGAGAAAATTTAGCATGGGCTTCTTACGATCAGTCAGGTAAGCTGGGTTCTTAATGGAGACACTTAAAAGGCATTGCTCAAATATTTTTCTCTCCCCGAAGAACAAGAATTGCAAGTTAAGGTGCTATATCCATGACCGTTGGTGGGACCGTATTGGTTTTTAAAAATCATGTAGGCAGTCTAGCCCAATCTCATCAGATGTTCCAAGCTAAGCAGGGTCGAACGTGAATAGTAATTGGATGGGAGACCACCAAGGTTCCCTGTTGCTACGCAGAGGCAAGCGATGGCGCGTCTGAATGTCGCTTGCCTTGAAAACACTAATTAGTTGCCATAAGCTGGCTGTGACTTGATGATACTTTCCACCAGGGCTTTTTTTGCGCAACGACACACCTGAACACAGCTCCGGATGGCTTGGTGTCAGGGGGTGTGGCTTAATATGCAAATAGTTCCTGCTGGGCTTTTTCTACAAAAAAAACCCTTGTGCAAAACAATGGTGGTGTCAGGGTGTGGCCTAATATGCAAATAGTTCCTGCTGGGCTTTTTCTACAAAAAAACCCCTTGTGCAAAACGATGGTGGTGTCAGGGGGTGTGGCTTAATATGCAAATAGTTCCTGTTGGACTTTTTCTACAAAAACCCCTTGTGCAAAACAATGGTGGTGTCAGGGGGTGTGGCTTAATATGCAAATAGTTCCTGCTGGGCTTTTTCTAAAAAAAAAACCCCTTGTGCAAAACAATGGTGGTGTCGGGGTGTGGCCTAATATGCAAATAGGCGCCTGCTGAGCTTTTTCTACCCAAAAAGCCCTACTTTCCACTCCCACCTAGCAGTACTGATGGCTTGTATACTGCCCTTGGGTCATCCAAGCCTTCCTCTAGGAAGAAGAGGCTGTCCTGCCAGCTTTCCTTCGAGGGCCAAAAATTGCTTCATTCTGTAAAATGTTCCCTTCCCGCCTGTGGCGCACCTTATTTTGTTTTATTGTTCTTGGTTTGCCAATTTTATTGTATTGTTTGAGACTTAAATTGTAGGTTTTTATTGTTGTTCACCCTCGAACCTGGGCAGTGTAATAAAAAGTAGAGACATCACCCTGCCAACAAAAGTCTGTATAGTCAAAGCGATGGTATTCCCAGTAGTCATGTATGGCTGTGAGAGCTGGACCATCAAGAAGGCCGAGCGCAGAAGAATAGATCCTTTTGAGCTGTGGTGCTGGAGAAGAATCTAGAGAGTCCCTTGGACTGCAAGAAGATCAAATCAGTCAGTCCTAAGGGAAATCAACCCTGACTGTTCCCTGGAAGGTCAGATGCTGAAGCTGAAGCTCAAATACTTTGGCCACCCAATGAGAAGGGAGCACTCCCTGGAGAAGATCCTGATGCTGGGAAAGACAGAAGGCAAAAGAAGAAGGGGACTGCAAAAGATGAGATGGCCGGACAGCTTTACTGATGTAACAAACACGCATTTGAGCAGACTTCGGACGATGGTGAAAGACAGGAGAGCCTGGCGTGACTTTGTCCACGGGGTCGCAAAGAGTTGGACTTGACTGTGCGACTGAACAACAACCACACATTGTTGTTCAGTTTATGTTGTGCTCCGCCCTGAGCCCGTTATGGGAAAGGGTGGAATATAAGCCTACTAAATAAAAAAATAAGCTTTGGAAGTCTCTTCTGCATTTGGCTGTGCACATGCAGTCCCCAGTATGGGACTGCACAGAAGCGATGAACGTCTAGTTTGGTTCATAGTCCATTCGGATCAGTGATTCTTTTTGGAATGACGATCGATAAGTCCAAATTTACCAGGTACAGTGCCCCACTAAAACCAAAGCACACACAGATCAATAAAACTCTAAAAGCCTTTCACAGACTTCATTTTTTTGGATTGGAGAATGCTGGTTTAGATAATCTCAGCAAAATGACATTCAGGTTGTAACGTATGTAAGTATTGCAGGCAAGGGAAATTCATATTCTGAATTTTCTCAGCACCACTATTAGGGTCAGCAGCACCAAGAAGTCCACATCTCTGAAATCTGACCCAAGTTGGCAGGATACCTAAAGCAGAGGAACCAGCTCCCATATCCTGGTTCTCACCCATACCATCAGCACAGTGTCAATTAAAGTGTTCATGATGCAGGATCGGCTCTGGTTAGCACTTACCTGGAAGACCACCAAGGAAGTCTAAGGTTGCTAGGTAAAGGTAGTCCCCTGTGCAAGCACTAGTCGTTTCCGACTCTGGGGTGACGTTGCTTTCACAACCAGAGGCGTCACTAGGGTGGGTTGCACCCTGGGGTGTAACTGATTCAAGTCACCCCCCCATTGGGCATCACCCCTTTTGGAGGGCTGCGTCACCCCCTCCGCACACAACCCCGCCCACTTCACATGGCCCCTCCCTCATCCGTAATCCAAGATACCAGTTTTGCAGCATTTAAGTTTCCCCCACTCACCCACACGCTTTTAGCTGAGCCGGCGACAGTGCGGCCCCGGTTTCAGAATCCCGGCCAGCCCACACACAGCAGCAGCGTTCTAGTCCCAGGGCCAGCCCCTTCCTGTTGGGGGGGACCATGGGTCAGTGCCTGGGGCCAATGAGAATGCTCTGGGGGAGGGCCGATGGCCCCCTTGGCCCCGCCCTAGTGACGCCGCTGTTCACAACGTTTTTGACTTTTGACGGGGTGCTTTGCCATTGCCTTCCCCAGTCATCTACACTTTCCCCCTAAGCAAGCTGGGGACTCATTTTACCGACCTCGGAAGGATGGAGTCAACCTGGAGCCGGCTACCTGAACCAGCTTCCGCTGGGATCGAACTAAGGTCGTGAGCAAAGGGCTCCGACTGCAGTACTGCAGCTTTAGCACTCTGCACCACGGAGCTCTTAGGGTTGCTATATAGAGGCAGACAATGGCAAACCACTTCTGAATGTCTCTTTCCTTGAAAGACCTCTGAGAGGTTGCCGAAAGTAAGCTGCGACGTTCCACCACCATAATACCAGACGTTGACTTGACCGCTGTGCTCAGCCAAGTTTGACTCCTTCCTCTGGAGTAGGTGGCCTGTCTCCATTAGAAGAGCCGTGCCATAATGAAGCGTGATGTCACAACAAGGCGGCCAACTGATGGAAATAGTAGCTGGAATAGGACACCCGCTGCCTCAAAAGGAAGTTTCCTTCTTCCCTTGACACCTTCCCACCAAAATGATCACATGACCAGGAGGAAGGGGGCTACTTCCTCAGTTCACACTGTGCTGCCAGTGGAGACCCCAAGAAACTAAGGATCCACAGAGTTCACATCAGGGCAGGAGGGAGGGATATGTGTCTGAAGAAAAAGGCGAAGCCAGTGGTATAAAATTAGGTTAAATATATATTTTATTACTCAGTTAAAATTCCCTATGCATTTGCCAACGGGCTTTGTCAGGGGGATCTGTAATATATAATATATAATTGCACCATTGAGCTTACATAAATAATGGTATAGTTATGAATAAGACATTATATTAAAGGTCAAAATCCAGGTCATAAAATATAAAACCTGCTGCCAGCAGAAAGGGGGTAAAATGGCTTGGAGTTATCTAAACCCCTACTTTTTTTGCCAACCGTGGCTTTTCACAGGGAACATTAGGCTGGGGGTTTAAAATTCAAATGACTCATGACCAATATGAGTTGGTTCATGGTTTGGTTTGTGATTCAGCCACGAACCAAACCAAACTGCAGAAATGCAGTTTCTGCCCATTCCTAGTGGTGAGAGCCTGCTCGTGGCCATCCGCCCCCTACTTCCGCCCCTATCCCGGATGGCCTCCTAAAAGAAAGGATAAGTATGTGGCCCAGATGAGCCTGAGTTTGTCAGATCTCAGAAGCTAAGCCGGGTTGGCCCTGGTTAGTGCTTGGATGGGAGATCACCAAGGAAGCCCAGGGTTGCTACGCAGAGAGGCACCTCTATTTGTCTCTTGTCTTGAAAGCTCTTTGAAGGGTTGCCGTAAGTCAGCTGCGACTTGATGGCATTTTCCAACACCATTTAAGTCTCTAATCCTTTATGGCCAAAACGTGCTTTTTGTTTTTAATTCATATTTTGAAACTTCAGATTCTCACTAATGTAATTCCAGCTTGGTTTGCGCAGTTCCGCGGGGCCCGCAAGACCGTTCTCTTCCGGCTGGCATTTAACTGACACGGCCCCTGTATCTCCGGGAACTGAAGAAATGCCGTTGCCGCTGAAATAGCACTATGTTAATATTCTGTTTTAACTGTCGAAGGTGTAATTTTTAATATTTATCGATATTTATTGAATTGTTTGCTGTGATTTTATATTGTGAGCCGCCCTGAGCCTGCTTCGGCGGGGAGGGTGGGATATAAATCAAATCAATAAATAATAAATGAATTAATTAGAAGAATGTCCTGATAACCCCCGAGCTGGAGACAAAAACAGGCCGGTAATACTTCTTGCAGAGTTCACTACTTGCACTGTGATTCCACAGCATAATTCTATGATTTTTGTCTTGTAGGGAAAGAAGTAGCTGACAGATGGTATAGCGAAATAAAAAATTACAACTTTCAGAGTCCAGGATTTTCCTCTAACACAGGTGAGTGTGGGGGGTCTGGTATTGCTTATTTGCTGACCGACAGTAGAGAAGGGAACTTTTTATTTTCCCATCATCATTCCAAAATCAGGCCTTTGCATGCACATTTCAGGGTAGTGGGATAGAGGAAGAAGAGCATGCTGTGCAACTTTGACAGGAAGATCCAAGTGGGCAGCCGTGTTGGTCTGAAGCAGTAGAACAAAGTAGGAGTCAAGTTTCACCTTTAAGACCAACAAAGTTTTATTCAGAATGTGAGCTTGCATGTGAATGCACACTTCTTTAAACGAGGGGATGGAGTACAGTGAGCTGAAATACATGTAGTTGGTAGGTTAAGAGTGTAAAAGAAAGGTAAAGGTAGTCCCCTGTGCAAGCACCAGTCGTTTCCGACTCTGGGGTGATGTTGCTTTCACAACGTTTTCACGGCAGACTTTTTACGGGGTGGTTTGCCATTGCCTTCCCCAGTCCTCTACGCTTCCCCCCAGCAAGCTGGGTACTCATTTGACCGACCTCGGAAGGATGGAAGGCTGAGTCAACCTGAGCTGGCTACCTGAAGCCAGCTTCCACTGGGATCGAACTCAAGTCGTGAGCAGAGAGTTCAGACTGCAGTACTGCAGCTTTACCACTCTGCGCCACGGGGGTAAGAGTGTAAACTGATACAAAGGATCAAATGGCAAAATAGTGTAATAAATTGGAAGACCGTTTGGTCAGGATAGCAATAAAAGGTTATGTCAAGACCCCCACAGTTCAATGATCACAAACAGTCCACTTCAGAAATGGATGTTTATTGATACATGACAGCTGAAGGCAGGACGAACTTTGTGAAAACTGACTTGGCGGGCTTTTTGCCCCTCTATTATAGGCTTATCCCAAACCGTTACAAGTTTAAAGAAAAGCGGGAATCAGCAATCCCTCCCCACAAGTCCTTCCCAGGCCCTTTTGCAGGTACACATAATCTTGGAAGAGCAACCTTGGTTGCCCCTGGTAATGCTTCAAACTAGGCAGAATCAATGTGATAACTGTTACATAGAGAGAGGCATAATGCAAGCTGAGAAACAGGAAAGTAAAAGCACTTCAGTAACTAGAAACATGGCAAGGCATCTTGACAGGTAATAAAAGTTGTGTGTTAATTGATGTTGCTGAAAGTCTTTTTAACATCATCCTATACAATTTAACATCATCCTATAGAATGATGTTAAAAAGTAAATTGGGTGGACAAGAACTAGGAAGTACATGTCCTTTTGTTTTACCTAGACTTGCAGCAACAGCAATTAACAGGCAACTTTTATTACCTTTTATTGCTATCCAGACCAAATGGTCTTCCAATTTATTGCACTGTTTTGCCATTTGATCCTAACTTTGTATCAGTTTACACGCTTAACCTACCAACTACATGCATTTCAGCCCGCTGTACTCTATCCCCTCGTCTGAAGAAGTGTGCATGCATATGAAAGCTTACATTCTGAATAAAACTTGGTTGGTCTTAAAGGTACCACTTGACTCCTACTTTGTGTCAAGCATTGGTATTTCGAATAAACAAGCAGTTGTTGGATACAAAGGCTCGTTTTATTGATAATCCGTTGATGGCTCAAGGTAGGATACCTGGAGAGTGATACAGAGTTTCACACAGCATAGTGTTTTAAGGAATACTTCAAAGGCAATAGCTTCAAGTCATAACATACATATGTGAATTGCTACAGATATTCAGAAATACTACCAGCTGCTATCATGCAGTTACAACTTCCCTGGTTCCCATACATTCTTGCCTCTCTTGATAAGTGGCATGAATGGGAACGATTCGGGGGAGGCGCCTCTTTTCTTTCTATCATCAAAGTTACTTACCAAAGATTTCAGGTTTTCATGGCTGGTAACATCATTAGGGTTTGCAGAATCTTTGGGGCTCAAGTGCCGTGTTCTACTGGAGAAAGCTTTCCTTCCAGACGTTTCGTTCTCAGCTGCGGAGAACATCCTCAGTGGCGTTGCAGCCGGAGCAGGCGCTCTGACCTTCTTGGCTGCTGTACGTTGAGTGGGACATGTATTTATCCCACTCAACGCACAGCAGCCAAGAAGGTCAGAGCGCCTGCTCCGGCTGCAACGCCACTGAGGATGTTCTCCGCAGCTGAGAACGAAACGTCTGGAAGGAAAGCTTTCTCCAGTAGAACACGGCACTTGAGCCCCAAAGATTCTACAAACCCTAATAAAGTTACTTACATTCCTACATTTTCTACCCAGAGGTGTGAAAGGAAAAGAAAGGCGAGAAAAAGGGAGGGGGGGGGGAGTTGCTTCGAAGGGCAACTCTGGGAAAGAGGAGATTTTAGAACAGAGAGAGAGGGATTGGATTCCAATAATGGTATTGATCTAATACACAGAAATCGCATACTTGACACTTCGTTCTACTTTGACAGGAAGTTTGCCTTCCAGTATTGCTTTGCTTGAGTTCCCACGCCTGAAAATGAAACCCTTTGGTATCTCTTTGGTTGTACTCAACTTGTCTTGGGGATGGATGGTGGCTCAGTGGTCGAGCATCTGCTTGGTAAACAGAAGGTCCCAGGTTCAATCCCTGGCATCTCCAAAAAAGGGTCCAGGCAAATAGGTGTGAAAAACCTCAGCTTGAGGCCCTGGAGAGCCGCTGCCAGTCTGAGAAGACAATACTGACTTTGATGGACCGAGGGTCTGATTCAGTATAAGGCAGCTTCATATGTTCATATGTCCATATGTCTTGCAAACCTGGTCTCATACTAATAGGGTTTGTTTTGGGTTTCCCTTTTAGGACACTTCACAGCAATGGTTTGGAAGAACACCAAAAAGATGGGAGTCGGAAAGGCAGCAGCAAGTGACGGCTCCACATTCGTGGTGGCCAGATACGAGCCAGCTGGCAATATCGTCAACCCTGGTCACTACGAGCAGAACGTTCTTCCCCCCAAGAAATAATTTTGTCGGGTGCAGAGAGGGGGGAAAGGGAAAAAGGACTATTGAAGCAGCAAATGCCAAGCGAAGCTGCGGATTGGGTGAGAGCAGGCTGACCTTTCATAGAAAACAAAGCTGAATGGAATTTCATTCTTGATGGTACTTGGAACTTAAGACAGAACTAACTGCTGTGATCACGTTTAACAAAGAGTTGGAATCGGTACAGAGGAGGTAGAGCAAGCCCAAAACATGAGATATGCAAAAATAAGTTAATATGGTTTGTAGCACTTTGAATCTGTGCAAGACATTTGTACGCTTTCATTAAAACATGACAGATTGAAGAGTATGCGTTAATAGGTTCAGATTTTCCAATGTGTAGAACTAGAAAAGCCCCGTGGCGCAGAGCGGAAAAGCTGCAGTGCTGCAGTCTGAGCTCTCTGCTCACGACCTGAGTTTGATCCCAGCGGAAGCTGTGTTCAGGTAGCTGGCTCAAGGTTGACTCGGCCTTCCATCCTTCCGAGGTCGGTAAAATGAGTTCCCAGCTTGCTGAAGAGAAAGTGAGGGAGGGACTGGGGAAGGCAATGGCAAGCCACCCCGTAAAAAGTCTGCCGTGTAAACGTGATGCAACGTCACCCCAGAGTCAGAAACGACTGGTGCTTGCACAGGGGACTACCTTAACCTTTTTACCTTTTTTACAACTAGGAAATAAATTGTCAGGCTCATGTCAGAAGAGTTTAGTTGCTTAAAAATTGCATTCATCTCCACAGTTCTCACTTTGTCATGGCACTTCCAAGTATTTCTTTATGCCCGTTGCATAGTTAAGCTCAGCAGGGTCAGAACTTGGAAGGGAGATCACCAAGGAAGGCTCTGCAGAGGTTAGAAAACGGCAACTGTCTCTTGCCATGAAAGCCCCTTGGCTGGGATGGCCATAATTCGGCTGCCACTTGCCGGCACTCTACACAAGCGTCTTTGTCTCCAGCCCTGATGCAAGCTGACCCTATGGTGTTGTATGGCGCATCATGCGGGCTGTTATACGTGACCATAGGCAACATTTGGAACACTCCTGGTGAGAAATGAACTCTGCAGTCTACTCTATAAAAAGAATACGGTGCAAAGTTGGCATGAAAAGTTTTCCATTTAGCTGGAATTTTAAGGAAATCATGATGCAGATTGTAACAATGAGTAGTTAAAATGTGGCTACTGAAAAAATGTGATGCTGAGTAGAGAACTCAATTGCCAGAGAACAGGGCTTTTTTTGAGCAGGAACGGACAGGAACGCAGTTCTGGCTGGCTTGGTGCCAGGCGTGTGGCCTAATATGCAAATGAGTTCCTGCTGAGCTTTTTCTACTTAAAGCCCTATGTGAACAATGGTGATGTCAAGGGGTGTGGCCTAATATGCAAATGAGTTCCCGCTGAGCTTCTTCTACCTAAAGCCCTATGTGAACAATGGTGATGTCAGGGGGTGTGGCCTAATATGCAAATGAGTTCCCGCTGGGCTTCTTCTACAAAGAAAGCCCTGCCAGAGAGTCTCTGCTTTTAGTCTTAAAAGTCAAAGTAGTTTCTGATTCTTGCATGCTGGAAACTTGTGCAGACAATCCTCACTGAAATGTGCAGCTTTTAAGTGCCTTGCGTAACTCCTTTGCCCTTCTTCATGACTAGCAGGACCAAAACAGTAAATGCTGCAGAACGAAAGCATGCCGATTGGTCAAATGTCCTTAATTTATACAGGTAGTAGAATTCACTTTTCTTGGTGTGGAATAAAGTGCCCCCTTTCAGTTTCATAGGAGATCTAGCTGAGGAACATTGCCTCCCTGGGGTGAAAGAGAAGACAGTGATACTCTGTATTCTTGGTGCTTGGGAGGGCTTCTGGAGTACTGACCTTGCTGGTGGACCTTCTGATTTTGGCCACTGTGTGACTCAGAGTGTTGGACTGGATGGACCATTGGCCTGATCCAACATGGCTTCTTTTACGTTCATGTCTGGGGCAGTGATGCTCTGTATTCTTGGTGCTTGTGGGGGGCAAGAGTGGGAGGGCTACTGCAGTTCTGGCCCCACTGGTGCACCTCCTGATGAGACACCTGGGTTTTGGCCATTGTGTGACAGAGTGTTGGACTGGTTGGGCCATTGACCTGGTCCAACATGGCTTCTCTTATGACAGCTGCAGCTTGCCTTGGCAGAAGCCTTCATATGGTGGGTGACCCAGAGAGGCTATCCAGGATATTCGAGCACAGAAGTCTGACAGAGACAATGATCCAGCAGTAGCCCCTTCTCTGCCAGTTGCTTCTTCGTATGCTTTTCATAGAGAAGAAATAGTGATACAGTGAATAGAGTAATATAAGAACCAATATTATTAATACCTGACACAGAGCTATTCCCCCAAGCACTCTGTTCTCAACGACATAACCAACAGCACAAAAGGAGGCATTGCTTTATTATTATTAATTACATCGCTGCCTATAGTGGAAGCTCTCTGGGTGGCTTCCAAGTCTAAAACAATATAATTTGCTGTTGTCGTCGTTCAGTCGCACAGTCAAGTCCAACTCTTTGTGACCCCATGGACCAAGTCACGCCAGGCCCACCATCCTCCAAAGTCTGCTCAAATTCATGTTAGTTACATCAATAACGCTGTCCAGCCCTCTCATCTTTTGCCGTCTTCTTCTTCTTTTACCTTCAGTCTTTCCCAGCATGAGGGTCTTCTCCGGGGAGTGCTTCCTTCTCATTTGGGGGCCAAAGTATTGGAGCTTCAGCTTCATCATCTGATCTTCCAGGGAACAGTCAGGGTTGATTTCCTCTAGGATTGACTGATTTGATCTCCTTTCCGTGCAATAGAATATAATAGATTAAAAGGTCAAACATTAATAATTAATTTATGATAACATAAATACATTAAAAATAGACCTGACCCAATTTTTTGTTTCAGTGGATATTCTTATAAGTGAATGTTGCTTCAGTGCTGTCATTAGGCACAACTGGAGACGGGCCCAGAGGCTGCTGCTTTCCTGAGTTCCGTGCGCCAAGAGGAAACAGAAGAAAATGCTGTGTCTATCATTGTGGTGATTTTCTTCCTTCCTTTCATATTACTGTTCATTCGACTCAGTGGTCTTGAAGAGCTGCTGAGAGATGTGGTGTTTTTCATTTCTTCAGGAGTCCCATTTGTGATGGAGTGGGCAATGAGATTGCCAGGTTTGTGAGCATAAGAGCATAAGAGAAGCCATATTGGATCAGGCCAATGGTCTGTCCAGTCCAACACCCGGTGTCACACATAAGAGAAGCCATGTTGGATCAGGCCAATGGCCCATCCAGTCCAACACTCTGTGTCACACAGTGGCCAAAAAAACCAGGTGCCATCAGGAGGTCCATCAGTGGGGCCAGGACACTGGAAGCCCTCCCACTGTGCCCCCCACCCCAAGCACCAAGAATACAGAACATCACTGCCCCAGACAGAGAGTTCCATCAATACCCTATGGCTAATAGCCACTGTAGACCTTTGCTCCATATGTTTATCCAATCCCCTCTTGAAGCTTTCTACTCCGATTTGGCAGTGGCGCTCCAGGGTCTCACACAGAGGCCTTTCACATCACCTCCTACCTGATACTTTCCACTGGAGATACCAGGGATTGAACCCTGGGACCTTCTGCAAGCCAAACAGAGGCTCTAGCACTGAGCCATGCTCCCTCCCCTGTGTGAAGCTGCCTTGTATTGAATCATTACAATAGAAAATATGGGGAAACACAGTGTAACAATTATCAAAACCAACAGAAAAACTATCTTGTAATGCTGCCTTCCAATAAAGAACATAAGAGAAGCCATGTTGGTTCAGGCCAGTGGCCCATCCAGTCCAACACCTGTGTCACACAGTGGCTAAAAAACCAGGTGCCATCAGGAGGCCATCAGTGGGACCATAACACTAGACGCCCTCACACTGTCCCCCCCACCAAGCACCCAGAATACAGAGCATCACTGCCCCAGACAGAGAATTCCATCAATAGGCTGTGACTGATAGCCACTGATGGACCTCTGTTCCAGATGTTTATCAAATCCCCTCTTGAAGCTGTCTATGCATAGCACTGTAGATCAGGGGTGGCCAAGGGTAGTTCTCCAGATGTTTTTTGCCTACAACTCTCATCAGCCCCAGCCAGCATGGCCAATGGCTGGGGCTGATGGAAGTTGTAGGCAAAAAACATCTGGAGAGCTACCATTGGCCACCCCTGCTGTAGATGCTACAGGCAACCTCAAGAATGCAGAGGAGAATGGACCCAACGATGGCTCCTTGTAGCCCCAGGTGATACGCTCCACCTGCTACAGCCAGCCCAGTTAAGTATGGATGTCCTCGTTCTGATATATCTGAATAAATCCTTCCTTTTCAGAAGCCAGAGGGAAACAAGCTGTCCCACAGTCTGGGGTGGGGGGTGGGGATTTCTGTGTTCTGACGATAACAAAATAAAAATGCCAGATAGCAAAATTGCAGAATAAATGACACAAAAGAAGCGTTCATGAAAATTGCTCAATTTATACAGGACACAAAACTCTACTTGTCTTGGTATGGAATTTCCTTTTCTTTTTTGGTATGGAATATGCACAACCCTGAACAGCAACGTCACCCTCATGTACGAAGCAATGGCTATTCTTTTGCTTAAATTACCTGTTTTCGTTGGGATTCATCATCCAGAACTAGGGCGGGGGTTGCAGGTCAATTTATGGTTCATACCAGAGCGGAGAACTGCATTTGATTGTACGTGGGCAAGATTTTTAATTCCATTTGTGTGAAACTGGGATTCGTTATTTTCACCCTGCCCTGCAAACTGTGTAATCTCTTAGCCGTGTTCAGTAGCATCCAGTTTCATGAACACTCAGCTTGCATTTATAAAAAAAAATGGAAAATGCCACCCCAAATAATACAAACGAGTTTGGCTTCTGTAACTGGCATAATATTGATTTGTTCTAGTGTGATGTACGCTGTATGTTGAGTCCCATTAAATGTAACCGAGACTTCAACATGGCCTAATTAACATCAGACAAAATAAAGTATTTTTCAAACGAAATATTTACCCCTGTTTTAAAACAGATCTCCGTCACTCGAGCTGTAATTCAGAAGTGTCGCCGGTTCCTCGAGCACTAATTTGACAAGGGAAGAGAAAAGTGTCGAGGCTGTTCAGCGAGCGAGAACATATGTGTAAATCGTTGGGCAGGTCACATATGCCTTGCGATGTTGGATTGATGTTAGTGACTGGCAGATTGTCAAGGCCCTTTGAGAAGAACAGGAAATGGGTGGAATCTTGTCTCGGGGCTCTGATCACACACGAAACGATGCACTTTCAACCCCCTTCCAATGCAGTTTGCAACTGGATTTTGCCAGTTCAGACGGTACAACCCAGTTGGGAAGGGCACTGAAAGTGGATTGAAAGTGCATTATTTAGCATGTGTGACTGCAGCCCTAGTGGAGAAAATATCTTGGGAGGGTCGTGGAAAAGAAGCAAGTTGGCAGATTTCTGATTAGAAAAGGCGGAGCTGGCGTCAGGGGCTGGATTAAACCCTGTGGAGGCCCCTAGGCAGTCAAAATCTCGGGGCGCCCCCCCCCCCCCCGCAGAGGATCTCAGAGTTTGGAGCGGCCACCCTGCCTTCTGTGGCTCCTGCTGCACCTTCTCAAAGCTGCCCCTTTAACAAAGCTGCGGGGGAGAGGCAATTAGGGTTGCCAAGTCCAATTCAAGAAATATCTGGGGACTTTGTGGGGTGGAGCCGGGAGACATTGGGGGTGGAGCCAGGAGCAAGGTTCTGACAAGCAGAATTAAAAGGGAGTTCTGGCCATCACATTTAAAGGGACTGCACACCTTTTAAAATGCCTTCCTTCCATAGAAAATAATGGATAGGGGCACCTTTTTGGGGGGCTCATAGAATTGGACCCCCTGGTCCAATCCTTTTGAAACTTGGGAGGTATTTTGGGGAGAGGCACTAGATGCTATACTGAAAATTTGGCACCTCTACCTCAAAAAGCAGCCCCCCCCAGAGCCCCCGATACCCGCGGATCAATTCCTCATCATTCCCTATGGGAATCATTCATGGAGGTGCATAATGGCTGTGGGGGCGGGGATTCCCCTGCCAGCCAGCTGGCTGGGGGCGAGGGGAAGCCTGTAAAACCGGGGGATCCCCCGCTGGGACCTGGGGATTGGGAAGCCTAGAGGCAACCTTGGCGATGATGCCAGCATCAGCCGCACCAGGCAGGTTGGGCAAAGAGCGGCTCAGTTGCTGGCTGCATGCAGGGGGGAACCCGGGGAGGGGGAAGCCGCCTGGGGCCCCACAGGCCAGTGTCTCCTTGGCCTAATTGTGAATCCAGCTCTGCGTCGTAGGGCAGCTGCCAAGACCCAAGAGACTCAGAAGGGTCCGTTGAGGACTCCTTCCTCAAGACTGTCCAGCAGCCACTTCCTGCGCCTGTCGTCTTGTACTACCTGCTGGTGGCAGAACAGAACACCCTCCAAGCTAACTCAGGTGACCAAGCAGCGATGGCCGCTCAGATGAGCAGCAGCTGCCCCACCCCCAGCCACCTTTCCTGCTCCCTCACTCCGGATGAATCAGAGGAGGAAGAAGAGCTCACACCACTCGCCTCCCACCACCCGCCACCGTCTGCTTTTTTGCCTGAATGAGATGGGGACAACTGGGTCGGAAGATGAAGAGAAAGGTTAGGTTTTAATACCCCGGTTTCCTCTATCTTAAGGAGTCCCAAAGCACTTACAATGGCCTTTCCTTCTGTTCCCCATAACAGGCACCTTGTGAGGTAGGTGGGGCTGAGAGGGCTCTGAGAGAACTGCGATTGACCCAAGATCACCCAGCGGGCTTCGTGAAGTGCAAACAGCATTGCTGCCACAGATGTCTTTATGTTGTGGTGTGACAGGTTCCCTCCCACCCCCTTCTTCCATTATATTTGTACTTCCTAGGAGTAAGGCCCATTGTGAAGAAAAAATACAACAGGCTCTAGAAGGAGGCTCTGGGCTAGTGCCTTGCTGTCTTCCCACCCAACCAAGTGAAGGCATTAACTTCCTCCCACCTCAAAGAGAGCTCAGCTCTGCTATCTAGAGAGCCGTTGTAAATCTGAGTGATCTCCAGTGGTTCCCTAGGAGGAAATTGCATTTTACCTGTCTGCGGTCCCACCCTTCTACAGGCCGCATCTTCTACAGGTCCCACCCCTTAAATATCCATGAATTTCCTAACCTGGAGTTGGCAACCCTATCACCATCCCTTTACCTGCCCCTCTGACTTTAGCTTTCCATCTCCTTGCCCCTCCCTGCAGCCTCTACATAGGCTGTCTTTCTCCACCGGGGCGGGGTGGTGGGAGGGGACCAAAGCAGCTTGCATCATTCTTCTCTCACAACCCTGTGAGGTAGGCTAGACGGGAAGTCTGTGACTGGTCCAAAATCACTCAGTCAGGTTCCACAGCAAGGAGCTGGGTGCAGCAGACCCCACTCTGAAGACCTAACCCCTATGCCCTCAAACTCCACCACAGAATCTCCAGGAATTTCTCACCAACCTGGAACTGGCAGCTGCAGTCAGGAGTGGTCCCAATGAGTTCTACCTCAGAGGCCTGTAGTGAGAAGAAGAAGAAGAAGATACTGGATTTACCCTCCACTCCGAATCTCAGAGTCTCAGAGCGGCTCACGATCTCCTTTACCTTCCTCCCCCACAACAGACACCCTGTGAGGCGGGTGGGACTGAGAGGGCTCTCCCAGCAGCTGCCCTTTCAAGGACAACCTCTGCCAGAGCTATGGCTGACCCAAAGCCATTCCAGCAGCTGCAAGTGGAGGAGCGGGGAATCAAGCCAGGTTCTCCCAGATAAGAGTTTGCGCACTTCACCACTACACCAAACTGGCTCTCCAAACTGAGACCTTTCAAGACCAACGGTCTTATCTCGGACAGACTGTTTAATAGGGAGGAGTCGTCAGCCGTTCCATCAACTTACAGCATTCTCCTCTCCTCTCCCCCCTTTGATCTGAGCAACAACAACCCCGTGAGGCAGGTTAGGCGGGTATGAAATCACCCAGTCAGCTTCTACAGCCCTCACCTAGAGATTGGCGGCTCTGGAAAGTGGCATCAAGCCGCAGTTGATGTACGACGACTCTGTAGGGCAGGGGTCCTCAAACTATGGCCAGATGCGGCCCGCTGAGGACATTTATGCGGCCCGCCGGGTTATGGCAAAATCAGACCAGAAGTGACGTTCGACCTAAACTCGCGTTAGCAATGCACACTTCCGGCACTGGGCTGAGGCGGCAGAGACAGAGTGTGAGGCGATACCGAGGTGAGGTGAGTTCCCAGGCTGGGGTGTGTGGTGTGGGGAAGGGAGAGAGATGCAGAAGACGGAGAACTGACGGCCCGCAGCCTTGTACAGTAACGGCAGCCGCCACAACAGTCCGGCCCTCCAACAGTCTGAGGGACAGTGAACTGGCCCCCTATTTAAAAAGTTTGAGGACCCCTGCTGTAGGGTGTTCAAGGCAAGCGATGTTCAGAGGTGGTTTGCCATTGCCTCCCTCTGTGCAGTGACCCCACACTCTCTTGGGGGTTGCCCCTTCAAGGACTAACCAGGGCTAACCCTGCTTTTGCTTCCAAGAGCTGATGCGATTGGACTAGCTGGATCAAGGCAAACGCCCAGTGACTTCATGCAAAATGACTTCATATATTCCTTAAGCGGTATGTGCGAGCAGGGATAAAAATATCAGAATTATTTTTTTTTAAAAGCAAGAATACCTTCTGGGACAAAAACGTTTGGATGGTATAATTCCTAATACAATCCAGTGAAGTCCAAGTGCGGAAGTGGAGAAGGGTTGCCAGGTCCTATTCAAGAAATATTTGGGGACTTTGGGGGTGGAGTCAGGAGACATTGGGGGGTGGAGCCAGGATCAAGGTTGTGACAACCATAACTGAACTCCAAAGGGAGTTCTGGCCATCACGTTTAAAGGGACCGCACACCTTTTAAATGCCTCCCCTCCATTGGAAATAATGAAGAATAGGGGCACCTTCTTTTGGGGCTCATAAAATAGGACCCTCTGGTCCAATCTTTTTGAAACTTGGAGGGTATTTTGGGGAGAGGCACCGGATGCTATGCTGAAAACTTGGTGCCTCTACCTCAAAAAACAGCCCCCCGAGCCCCAGATATCCAGATATCCATTCTCCATGATACCCTATGGGAATCGGTCTCCACAGACTACAACGGAGTGCCCTGCAGATATTCCCCTTCCCTGCTTTCTGATGCCCTTGAAAAGTGGGAGGGAGAGGGATCCCCTGCCCCTAGCTGGGGATTGGCAACCCTAAAGGGCCCGCCTCAGCACCGGCACAGTAAGTTGGCTACCAACCCAGGGACAGCGCATGGGAGTAGGTTGATAGGTTTATTAGATTTAAATCCTGCCCTCCCCGTCGAAGCAGGCTCAGGGCGGCTCACAAGCGATAAAATCACAATAAATAAAAGCCAATGAGAGCAGTTGCCTAAGCACAGGTTCCTAGCATAAATACGCAGCCCGTTGAAGTTTAAATGAAACACGGGAATAGCCGGAATCGTGTCGCTAAACCTGGTGGATAAGCGGACTGCTGCCTGAAAAGAAAGGGATTTGAATACATGGTACTTCCTGCGAGTAAAAGTCACACTGGACAGCAGGCGTTGGTATCTTACAACGAAATTTGGCATCCAAGAATGGATGGAACCCTGCAAGACTACCCTTTTCCAAATGGCCTTCACTTAATGTGGATTGGTCCACTATATCATAAACTACTGAGGAGAACATCTAGCATATAGCACTGTAAATGTTAGTTTTAATTGTAATTTTATGGTTTTAATTATAATGGTTTTAATTAGTAAATTATATATATCCTTTTGAGATAATGTTTTATATTGTAATTTGTAATTCTTACATGTCGTGAGCTGCCCTGAGCCTGCTTCGGCGGGGAGGGCGGGATATAAATAAAATATATTATTATTATTTTGATTTTGTGTTATGAAATGGACTGTGAAGGATTCCGAAAAAACTCATAAGGACAGAAGTGTCTGAAAGAAGAAAAAGGTTATATAAAGAAATGGTGCTCAGTGGTGCTTGTCACACCCTTGCTCCTGGCCCAACCCCCAGAAGTCTCCTGGCTCCACCCCCAAAGTCCCCAGATATTTCTTGAATTGCACATGGCAACCCTAGGGGGGGTGACAGTGATGTCGTCGTGACGTCATCTGGGAGTGTACGCTTCGTGCACACTAATATATCAGGGTGGAGGAGTGGGGTTTGACCTAGGAGCTTAGGCACCCCTAGTCCTGGGCCTGACCTGACCCCAAGAAAGCCTGCTCCTCCCTCCTTTTGGGGGGCCATCTTTGCCTCCCAGTCTGCTCTGGGCGAGGAGGGGAACAGAAGCAGGGCACGGGGCAGATGCAATCAGCTGTGTGGTGGTCAGAGAGTAAAGTTGCCACCTCCAGGTGGGGAAATTCTTGGAGATTTGGGGGTGGAATCTGGGGACTCTGTGTTTGCAGAGGGGATGGGCCTCCATGGAGTCTAATGCCATAGAGTCCACCTTCCAAAGCGGCTCTTTTTTCCAAGGCAACTGATCCCTGTTGTCTGGAGAACAACTATAATTACAAGAGACCTCCAGGCCCCACTGGGTGATTGGCAACTCTTAAGCTTTGACTTGTGGGTCTAGGTTTGTTTTTCCTCAAGACGGGTGTTGTAAATAGGGTTGCCAGGTCCAACTTAAGAAATCTCTGGGGACTTTGGGGGTGGAGTCAGGAGACATTGGGGGTGGAGCCAGGAGCAAGGGTCTGACAAGCATGATTGAACTCCAATAGGAGTTCTGGCCATCACATTTAAAGGGACCGCACCCCTTTTAAATGCCTTCCCTCCATTTGGAATATGAGCCCTGTGGCGCTGAGTGGTAAAGCTGCAGTACTGCAGATGGAGTCCTCTGATCACGACCTGAGTTTGATCCCAGCGGAAGCTGGTTCAGGTAGCCGGCTGCAGGTTGACTCAGCCTTCCATCCTTCTGAGGTCACTAAAATGAGTCCCCAGCTTGCTGGGGGGAAAGTGTAGCTGACTGGGGAAGGCAATGGCAAACCACCCCGTAAAAAGTCTGCCATGAAAAAGTTGTGAAAGCAATGTCACCCCAGAGTCGAAAACGACTGGTGCTTGCACAGGGGACTGACTACCTTTACCTTTTTATCATTTGGAATAATGAAGGATAGGGGCACCATCTTTTGGGGCTCACAGAATTGGAGCCCCTGGTCCAATCCCTTTGAAACTTGGAAGGTTTTGAGGAGAGGCACTGGATGCTATGCTGCAAATTTGGTGCCTCTACCTTAAAAAACAGCCTCCCAGAGCCCCAGATATTCACAGATCAAATCTCCATTATGTCCTGTGGGAATCGGACTCCATAAATAATGGAGTGTACAGCGGGCATCCCCCCCGCACTTTCTGATGACCCTGAAGCGGTGGGGAGAGCCTCCAAACCGGGGGATCCCCTGTCCCCACCTGGGGATTGGCAACCCAAGTAGGAAGGGAACCCTATTTCGACGCTTGCCGCTCAGGCACCGCTCTCGCTGCAGCGCATGAGCTCTTCTCCATTAGATGGCGCTGTTGCTCTTCTGCGTGGCATCAGCGAGCTTCTTGGAGAGCTTCGGCCTCGAATTGAGCGCTCCTCTCGGCAGAAAGTACAAAACGGAGGACTTAATGGAATTGGGTAATTTTATATAATGGTAAAACGTTTAAAGAGGAAGCTGTGTGAAAGTTCCCTTTTTTCTCTTATAGCACCATTGCTCACATTTGGAGGGAAGCTTGGAAAAAGGAGGAGGGGGATTCTATAGGATTTCATAAAGGTGAGCTTATTGGTGTCACGTGGGTTGCCCTGATCCAGATAGGCCAGGCCAGGCTAGCCCAATCTTACCTGCTCTTGGGAGGATAAGCGGGGTGCGCCCTGGTTAGTATTGGGATGGGAGACCAGCGAGAGTGCCCAGGGCTGCTGTGCAGGGGCAGGTAGCGGGCAGCCACCTCTGGAAGTCTGAAAAACTACATGGGGTTGCCTTCAGTCAACATGAGGAGGAAGAAAAATCAAGCTGGTACCCAGCCTGAAAACTGATTGTTAATGAGAATTAACAATCAGGCCCTTATCAAGGGTAAACTTAGGGTGTTTTCGCACTCACGTTTTACTGGCGCCACGACCCTCCTGACGCCGGCGAATCTGCATGGATTTCGCACCAGAAGCGCCGGCGCACCCAGAAGCGCCGGCTACTTCCGTCGCTAAGCCAGCGCAAACGTTTTCCTGCATCTTTGCGATTTGCGTTTGCGCTGGCTTAGCGACGGAAGTAGCCGGCGCTTCTGGGTGCGCCGGCGCTTCTGGTGCGAAATCCATGCAGATTCGCCGGCGTCAGGAGGGTCGTGGCGCCAGTAAAACGTGAGTGCGAAAACGGCCTTAGTTTAGGGATTCACTGAGCCAATGCAGCCTTGCTTGCCTCTGGGGAACACCCGCAGTTCTGCCAAGGACTAGAAGCACAAATTGCTTCTTGTTTAACATGTGAACAGAAAGATTGACTTGGGGCTTTTGTTGTAGAAAAAGCCCAGCAGGAACTCATTTGTATATTAGGCAACAGTCCCTGACATCACCATTGTTCCCCGCAGGGCTTTTTAAATAGAAAAGGCCCAGCAGGAACTCATTTGCATATTAGGCCACAGCCCCTGACATCACCATTGTTTCCCGCAGGGCTTTTTAAATAGAAAAGGCCCAGCAGGAACTCATTTGCATATTAGGCCACAGTCCTTGACATCACCATTGCTTCCCGCAAAGCTTTTTAAATAGAAAAGGCCCAGCAGGAACTCATTTGCATATTAGGCCACACCCTGACATTACCATTGTTTCACTTGGGGAGTTTTGTAGAAAAAGCACAGCAGGAACTCATTTGTATATTAGGTCACACCCCCTGACCACCATAGTCTCACATGGGGGGGTTCGAAGAAAAAGCACAGCAGGAACTCATTTGCATATTAGGCCACACCCCTGACATCACCATTGTTTCACGTGGTTTTTTTTTAAGAAAAAGCCCGGCGTGAACTCATTTGCATATTAGGCCACACCCCTGACATCACCATTGTTTCTGCTGAGGAACATTGGTAAACCCCTTCTCTAGATTTGCTTTCATGATAAAACTGTATAAGGCCTTTTTTGTAGAAAAAGCCCAGCGGGAACTTATTTGCATATTGGGCCACAACCTCTGACATCACCATTGTATCACACAGGGCTGTTTGTAGAAAAGACCCAGCAGGAACTCATTTGCATATTAGGCCACACCCCTGACATCACCATTGTTTCACGTGGGTTTTTTTTTTAGAAAAAGCCCGGCATGAACTCATTTGCATATTAGGCCACACCCCTGACATCACCATTGTTTCACATGGGGGTTTTTTTTAAGAAGAAGCCTGGCATGAACTCATTTGCATATTAGGCCACACCCCATGACATCACCATTGTTTCACACAGGGCTTTTTTAAATAGAAAAGGCCCAGCAGGAACTCATTTGCAGATTAGATCACACGGCTGATGCCAAGCCAGCCGGAACTGCGCTCCCGAATTCCCCAATTCCAGCAGAAGAGTGACCCATCAATGAAATGCTGACCAGAGCTGCCCCAACACAGAGAAAGATAAGCAGGGAAATTTTTCCATTATTCTACACTCATTAAAAATAATTCTTTATCGCCTTTCTATTGTAAAACTAATACACATTTTAATACACGCAGCCAATAAGACTACTTCCTTTGCGCCCGAGGCCAGGCTTCTGATGTTACTCACTGCTAACTGAGAGGTTACATCTCTGGCAGCCACATTTTTTCATTCAAAAGTATGATGAAGCCTGACATGAACCGTCAAGAAATTCTTTGGAGTTGTGTGTTGGCTCAGAGCTGGGGTGGGGCGTGAGAGTGGCAGAGCAGCAGCTTCCCCTAGGGTCAGATTTGAACTCAGGTCCAGTCCTTGATGCTGCATTCTCAAATATTAATATCACATTTGGTCAGAGCTGGAGTGTTTCCCCTTTCGTTTTATAGATTGAAGCCACCAGACTTTTTCTTCACAAGGTAGGATTGATTTCCACAAGATGGAGTTCACAGCATGGGGTCCCTGGACGTGGATGGGGCCCCCAAATCCAACCTGTGGCATCAAAGAGCCAGTTTGGTGTAGTGGTTAAGTGTGCGGACTCTTATCTGGAAAAACTGGGTTTGATTCCCCACTCTTCCACTTGCAGCTGTTGGAATGGCCTTGGGTCAGCCATAGGTCTCGTGGGAGTTGTCCTTGAAAGGGCAGCTTCTGGGAGAGCTCTCTCAGCCCCAGAGTGTCTGTTGTGGGGGGAGAAGATATAGGAGATACTGTTCTGAGTCTCTGATTCAGAGAGAAGGGCGGGGTGTAAATCTGCAGTCTTCTCCTCCTCCTTCTCTTCCTTCTTCTCCTCCTTCTCCTCTTCCTCCCCCTCCTTCTCCTCCTTCTCTTCCTTCTTCTCCTCCTTCTCCTCTTCCTCCTCCTCCTTCTCCTCCTTCTCTTCCTTCTTCTCCTTCTCATCTTTCTCCTCTTCCTTCTTCTCCTCCTTCTTCTCCTTCTCCTCTTCCTTCTTCTCCTCCTCCTTCTCTCCTCCTCCTTCTCCTCCTTCTCTTCCTTCTTCTTCTCCTTCTCCTCCTCCTCCTTCATCTCCTCTTCCTCCTCCTCCTCCTCTTCCTTTTTCTCCTTCTCCTCCTTCTTCTCTTCCTTCTTCTCCTCCTTAATCTCCTCCTCCTCCTCCTTCTCCTCCTCTTCCTCCTCCTTCTCCTCTTCCTCCTCCTCCTTCTTCTCCTCCTCCTTCTTGTTCCAGCTCCAGTTGGGACTGTGGCCACATGCCGGAAGGAGCTTTAACCTCCCCCTCCCCCCGCTGATCCCCCCAAGAAAAAAGGTTTGAGGAAAGAATTGTTTGGAATAATTTCTGCAGCTGGCCAAATTACCCCTCCCCTAGACTGTTCCTGTTCAGGTTAATACTAGGTCACGGGGAAGGTGAAACCTCCATCTGTCTGCTGCCGTGGTCCCAACCCAGGCTGAAACAAATGTGCACAAAGAACAGAAGAGAACACACAAGTAACCGATGTCTGACAAATACACAAGGCTCCTGCCTTGTGAAATCCATCTGGTGGAAACTGACCTTAATCACTTCTATGCTGTAGATCAGGGGTGGTCACACTGTAGCTCTTTCACACGTATCGTGTGGCTCTCGACGCTCCCACCACCCTGCCAGCCAGCTTGGAGAAGGCATTTCTTCCTTTGAATCGCTTCTCCAAGCCAAGCCAGCTGGCAGCTTGGAGAGTGCATTTGAAGTGAAAGTTGCTTTCTTTCCGCCTCCACCTCCCCCCACCTTATTTGCCTTCCTTTCTTGTGGCTCTCATACATCTGACACTCATGTCTTGTGGCTCTCAAACATCTGACATTTATTCTGTGCGGTTCTTATGTTAAGCAAGTTTGGCCACCCAGTTGCAGATGTTCATGCATGTCGGTTGTGACTGGAGCTTCTCATGCACGGTTGCCGGGGGAATCGTTCCTCAGTGATTCAGTGGCCAAGTTGAGTATTTGCTAATAGTGGACCAGTTGTTCCTGCCATTTCATTTAATTACTGAATCTACAGAATGGCGATCCTGGATAGGTCTCCACTTCCATATAACCTTTCCTTTTCTCTAAGAAGTCCCAGGAATTGCAGCTCAGTGGGCCCTTTGCAATCTCTAAAGGTGAATTTACAGCACACTCACTAAATAGGGTTGCCACTTGCCAGGTGGAGCCTGGAGACCTACTGGAATTACAGCTCATCTCCAGATGGCACAGTTCCCTTAGAGAACTGGCTGCTTCAGAGGGTTGAATCTATGCCGTTATATCCCACTGAGATCCCTCCCTAGACCCCGCCTTCAAATCTCCAGGAATTTCCCAACCCAGAGCTGACAACCCTGTCACTAAACTACACTTCCCAGGATTCTCCGGGGGACATCATGACATTTAAACTAATGCAATTTGCAGAACAGATCCTAGAGTTGCCAGCCTCCAGGTGGGACCTGGAGATTTCCCTCTTTTACGACTGATCTTCAGCCGGCAGAGATCAGCTCCCCTGGAGAAAATGTGCCGCTTGAAGGGCACTGGGTGTGTAATTAGTCAACTGATCAAAGCCACCCAGTATTACACCGTCTTTCAGTTTGCAAAGAGCCCGATGTTCACACTGAAATGAGAAGCTTAATGGTGTGATTAGAGAATGTAGAACAGGGTTCCTAAATAATTACGCCGTCAAGCTGAAGAAAGAATTGAAATGTCATCAAAATCTAGAGAGACGTCTTTTTAAGAAAGCGGCTGCATTGAAGCTACACTCCTCAGAAGCACCCACCTTGTGAATTTCAGTTGGACTATTTCCAAGTTTGGACATATATCTATTCATTTGGAGATGGGTTTGTTTGGCCCCTTGGGGTTTTCTGCTACTTTCAAAGGCACCAGCACCGCCGGCCTCTATCAGTATTGTATTGTCTATTATGTGTTGTACACAATCCTTATAATATATTTTTGCAAACTGAACGACGGTGTAATACTTGGTGGATTTGGTCAGTTGGCCCCTGGAGAAAATGGCTGCATTGGTGGACTCCAGGGCATCGTACCCTGCTGAGGCCTCTTGCCTCCCCAAACCCCACCTTCTTCTGGATCCACCCCCAAAGTATCCAGGAATTATTATCACAGACCTGGCAACCCTAGCTCCCCGCTAACTAACTTGAACTGCAGCAACAGCAGGTTGACACTGCCCATGTCCAAAATGGTCTTGATGAACAGTAGAAGAAGATGACTGCAGATTTATACCCCGCCTTTCTCTCTGAATCAGAGACTCAGAGCAGCTTACAATATCCTATATCTTCTTCCCCCAAAACAGACACCCTGTGAGATGGGTGGGGCTGAGAGGGCTCTCACAGCAGCTGCCCTTTCAAGGACAACCTCTGCCAGAGCTCTGGCTGACCCAAGGCCATTCCAGCAGCTGTAAGTGGAGGAGTGGGGAATCAAACCCGGTTCTCCCAGATAATAGAATTTTAATTAAACTCTTAAATTAGTATTGTTAAATACTGTACAATGTATGTATCGACTTGTGTTGTTAGCCACCCTGAGCTTGCTTCGGCGGGGAGGGCGGGATATGAATAAAATTGATGATGATGATGATGATGATGATGATGATGATGATGATGATGATGATGATGATGATGATGATAAAGCACACTTAACCACTACACCAAGCTTGCAAGGCTAGATACCTTGCAAAATTTCTCCATGCCCATCACATAGGCTTCCCAATCCCCTGGTCCCAGCAGGGGATCCCCCCTGGTTTTACAGGCTTCCTCCCGCCCCCAGCCAGCTAGCCGGTGGGGGGAAGCCACGCCCCCACAGCCACCAGTACCTCTAGATCTCCTGCAAGTTAAGAAACCTGCAAACAGGTCCCGTTTTAAAATGCCTCTTTGTGTGTGTGCCCCTTTAAAGTTGAGCAGGAAGCAGGAAGTACGTACTTCATGAGGAAGGGTCAGAAGCAGAGCCTCTGTTTGTTTTGCTTTCATTTCACAGCCAGTAATAGTGAGTGTGTGTGTGAGAGACAGAGAGCAGTGTAGCCCCTGTAATTATCAGATGTTGTTGTGGAGGAACCAGACCCAGTGAGAGAGAGAGAGAGAGAGAGAGTACTTTTCAGAAGTCTTTGTGGGGGAGGCTGTGATAGTGTGTGTCTGTCTCTGTGCTTGTTTTGCATGGTTTTCAGAGTCTCTGTATAGGAGCCTGTTTATGGGCTGGAGGAAAACTCCACCTCTCTCTCTTTTATTTGCCTGTGTTAGGCTGAAGAACAGCAGCTCCTGTGAGTAAAGCCCCAGGGAGATCACAAAAATGTGTGCTTGCAAACTCTGTGCATTTTGGCTGCTTTTTGTGTGTTTACACTTTCGTTTACTAGAATTGCAGCTATTGGGGGATGAGGAAATGATGACACTAAATTGTTCAGGGGGTGAGAACCAGAGAGGATTGTGAGTCACTCCAAAGGGATCTGTTGAGGCTGGGTGAGTGGGCGTCAACGTGGCAGATGAGGTTCAATGTGGCCAAGTGCAAAGTAATGCACATTGGGGCCAAGAATCCCAGCTACAAATACAAGTTGATGGGGTGTGAACTGGCAGAGACTGACCAAGAGAAAGATCTTGGGGTTGTGGTAGATAACTCAATGAAAATGTCAAGACAGTGTGCGATTGCAATAAAAAAGGCCAACACCATGCTGGGAATTATTAGGAAGGGAATTGATAACAAATCAGCCAGTATCATAATGCCCCTGTATAAATCGATGGTGCGGTCTCACTTGGAATTCTGTGTGCAGTTCTGGTCGCCGCACCTCAAAAAGGATATTATAGCATTGGAGAAAGCGCAGAAAAGGGCAACTAGAATGATTAAAGGGTTGGAACACTTTCCCTATGAAGAAAGGTTAAAACGCTTGGGGCTCTTTAGCTTGGAGAAACGTCGACTACGGGGTGACATGATAGAGGTTTACAAGATTATGCATGGGATGGAGAAGGTAGAGAAAGAAGTCCTTTTCTCCCTTTCTCACAATACAAGAACTCATGGGCATTTGATGAAATTGCTGAGCAGTCAGGTTAAAACGGATAAAAGGAAGTACTTCTTCACCCAAAGGGTGATTAACATGTGGAATTCACTGCACAGGAGGTGGTGGTGGCTACAAGCAGAGCGAGCTTCAAGAGGGGATTGGATAAAAATATGGAGCAGAGGTCCATTAGTGGCTATTAGCCACAGTGTGTGCGTGTGTGTATATATATAATTTTTTTTGGCTTCTCTTATGTTCTTATGTGACACAGAGTGTTGGACTGGATGGGCCATTGGCCTGATCCAACAGGGCTTCTCTTATGTTCTTATGTGACACAGAGTGTTGGACTGGAGGAGCCATTGGCCTGATCTAACATGGCTTCCCTTATGTTCTTCTGTGACACAGAGTGTTGGACTGAATGGGCCATTGGCCTGATCCAACAGGACTTCTCTTATGTTCTTATGTGACACAGACTGTTGGACTGGAGGGGCCATTGGCCTGATCTAACAGGGCTTCTCTTATGTTCTTCTGTGACACAGAGTGTTGGACTGGATGGGCCACTGGCCTGATCCAACATGGCTTCTCTTATGTGACACAGAGTGTTCCCACCCTGCGCCACCTGCCGGAAGCAGGAAGTGACATCACTTCCTGTGACATCATTTCCCCAAAATGACATTTCCCTCCAATGCCACTGCCGGAAACAGGAAGTGACGTCACTTCCGGTGACATCATGCCACAGCCAGAAACAGGAAGTGACATCACTTCGTGTGACATCATTTCCCCCATGCCACTGCTGGAAGCAGGAAGTGACATCACTTCCTATGATATCATTTCCCTCAAATGACATCATCCCCCCAATGCCCCTGCCGGAAGCAGGAAGTGACATCACTTCCTGTGACATAATTTCCCCCCGCGCCACCTGCCAGAAGCACGAAGTGACATCACTTCCTGTGACATCATTTCCCCCGTGCCACCTGTTGGAAGCAGGAAGTGACATCACTTCCTGTGACATCATTTCCCCCAAATGACATCATTTCCCCCATGCCACTGCCGGAAGCAGGAAGTGACATCACTTCCTATGACATCATTTCCCTCAAATGACATCATCCCCCCCAATGCCACTGCCGGAAGCAGGAATTGACGTCACTTCCTGTGACATCATCCCCCCCCCCCGCGCCACCTGCCGGAAGCAGGAAGTGACATCACTTCCTGTGACATCATTTCCCCCACGCCACCTGCCGGAAGCAGGAAGTGACATCACTTCCTGTGACATCATTTCCCCCAATGACATTTCCTCCAATGCCACTGCCGAAAACAGGAAGTGGTCACTTCCAGTGACGTCATGCCACCGCCGGAAACAGGAAGTGACATCACTTCGTGTGACATCATCCCCCCCCCCGCGCCACCTGCCGGAAGCAGGAAGTGACATCACTTCCTGTGACATCATTTCCCCCCCCCCGCGCCACCTGCCGGAAGGGGGCCGGCACGCTGAAGCAGCCTGTCGGTCACTTCCGGGTTCCTGTCCTGCATCTCGACCTGTGTTATTAGTGACAGGCTGCTTCGGCGTGCCGCTGCGCCGGCCCCCTGGGTCCCACAATGATGGGACCGATGCCACAGGGACGGGCTCGAAACACTCTATAACCTCTCAAAAGAACAGCAGTCTAGCTCGCTTCCCCCGAGCCCTGCCGCCATAAGCCTCAAGGGGGCTCATTTTGCGGCATCTCCCGGCGGGAGGGTGGCACCCGCACGGGACACATATCAAATGAAAGAGGGGGCGCAGGGCTATCAGAAACAGCCGGCGGAGGGAGTCGGGAGACCACCCCACTGGGGGATCCACACCCCGAAAGTGATGAAGGTGGCGCAGATAGAGCCAACAGAGCAAACAGGACAAAATAAATAGGCTGCATTATGCAGCACAGTTGAGAAAGTGCCTTATCCCATATACTGATGAAGTATATACAGGATTTGAGAACAAAATTGTTTCCGGCGGTGATATTTGGGGGATTTTTGGGGACGTCACAGGAAGTGCTGTGAAGTCACTTCCTGTTTCTGGCAGTGGCATTTGGGGGAAATGATGTCATTTGGGGGAAGTGATGTCACAGGAAGTGATGTCACTTCCCGTTTCCGGCAGATGACGTGGGGGAAATGATGTCACAGGAAGTGGTGTCACTTCCTGCTTCTGGCGGTGGCATGACGTCACCGGAAGAGACGTCACCGGAAGTGACGTCACTTCCTGTTTCCGGCGGCACCCGCGCTTCGCGCGCGTGCACCCCTACCTCCCCCCCCCCCAAAGGTGTCCCTGGCTGGCCTTCAGACATTATGGTCACCCTAGTCAAAGGATTACTGAAGGAGGATGGGAAATGGCTGAGAAGCTGAATGCATTTTTTGCCTCCATCTTCACTATGGAAGATGAGAAGTGTTTGCGTGTTCCAGAACCACTAAATTTGGAAGGAGTGTTGAAAGACCTGAGTCAGATTGAGGTGACAAGAGAGGAGGTCCTACAACTGATTGACGAATTAAAAACTAATAAGTCACCAGGTCCAGATGGCATACATCCAAGAGTTCTGAAAGAACTCAAAGGTGAACTTGTGGATCTCCTGACAAAAATATGTAATCTTTCATTGAAATATGCCTCCGTTCCTGAGGACTGGAAGGTAGCAAATGTCACCCTCATCTTTAAAAAGGGTTCCAGAGGAGATCCGGGAAATTACAGGCCAGTCAGTCTGACTTCAATACCGGGAAAGTTGGTAGAAACCATTATCAAGGACAGAATGAGTAGGCACATTGATGAACACAAGTTATTGAGGAAGACTCAGCATGGGTTCTGTAAGGGAAGATCTTGCCTCACTAACCTGTTACAGTTCTTTGAGGGGGTGAACAAACATGTGGACAAAGGAAACCCAATAGATATTGTTTACCGTGACTTCCAGAAAGCTTTTGATAAAGTTCCTCATCAAAGGCTCCCTAGTAAGCTCAAGAGTCATGGAGTAAAAGGACAGGTCCTCTTGTGGATCAAAAACTGGCTAATTAATAGGAAGCAGAGAGTGAGTATAAAAGGGCAGTCTTCGCAGTGGAGGACGGTAAGCAGTGGGGTGCCACAGGGCTCAGTACTGGGTCCCATGCTCTTTAACTTGTTCATTAATGATTTGGAGTTGGGAGTAAGCAGTGAAGTGGCCAAGTTTGCGGATGACACTAAATTGTTCAGGGTGGTGAGAACCAGAGAGGTGAGGCACTCCAAAGGGATCTGTTGAGGCTGGGTGAGTGGCTGTCAACGTGGCAGATGAGGTTCAGTGTGGCTAAGTGCAAAGTAATGCACATTGGGGCCAAGAATCCCAGCTACAATACAAGTTGATGGGTTGTGAACTGGCAGAGACTGACAGAGAGATCTTGGGGTCGTGGTAGATAACTCACTGAAAATGTCAAGACAATGTGCGATTGCAATAAAAAAGGCCATCGCCTGTTAAGCCGAATGCCCTAAAAACGAGGTTGGGGAATTAGTTAGGTGGGCACCCGGCTTAATAGGAATCTTTTTACCAAATGTATACCAGGCTCAATCATCCAGAGAGTGAATGCTCAATAAAATGGACTCTAATTCAATAAAAACTAATTGTAATTTATTTAGAATAATAATTCTTTCACACAAGGATAAAATACAAACAATCACACATTCACACAGGTCTAAGGAAATACAGATAGATCGATAGGGGTACATATAAGGATAAACAGACAGGGTGATACTACCTCTCGCAGACTCCAAGGAAGACTCCGATGGCGACGAATGAGGGAATGGGGGAGGACCCGAAACTGATCAGGAATCGGGGATGTATCTACACAGCGGGAAATGGGGGTTGCTGAATAGAAAGCACACCTGTGGGTAGCTAGTCCACAGGTTATAAAGAGTCACCTAAGTCCCGAGGGGATGGGAGGTGACTGGGAGGAGAGATGGGAGGTTCTGCTGATGACCTCGAAGGCTGGACATCGGCTGAACCAATGGTGAGTCTTTGGCGACACCTGATTGGGTGTATGCTTTGACCAATGAACGTCACCTTTGTCCTGGGCATCCTGGAAACTTCCAGGTTGCGACAGGGCCTGGGGCGGCTCCAGTGATATCAGTATGGAAATGGCTGGGTGCTTGGGATGAGATGGGATTATCTGGGAATGTGACACTAGGGAATCAGATATTGACCTAGATATCCCCGGTGTAGACAAAAGGCTTGGATGTGACAGGAGAGATCCTTCCTCTTTTCTCCTCAGCTCCTAGACCAGAGCTACTGTTCATGATATTACAGAGCAATTAGGATCAACAGTCGAACTATTAATCCATTCATGGAACGGATGGGTTGCTTGCGGGCTAGGACTGACTCAGGGTGTGTACGTGAGATTCCCATTGAGAAGGAATGAAGTCCAACCAGGCAGGAAGATGGCTACAAGTGGTGTTAGCGAAGCACAGTGGCTTCCATGCTTAGCGCTTCAACACCGGTCGCCTGGACAGCTCCGTGGCGGCGCAGCCTTTTCCTCACCATGGCGGACTCCACGCAGTAGTGGGGAAACGTCCGTGCATGTTGGCAAGCACTCTGTGCCTGTTCAGAACACTTATACACTTAGGCTGCTTGTACACATGAGTCCCATTTAGTTCCTGGATAGCTTTGCTCGCACTCTCTGGCCAGACGGGTGCAAGCTCACTTCTCCAGGCTCCCTGGCAACCATGTTTGTGACTATAACATTGGGAAAAGAGGGGTCATTTCCTCACAGTTGTGCTGGGAATTATTAGGAAGGGAATTGAAAACAAATCAGCCAGTATCATAATGCCCCTGTATAAATTGATGGTGCAGTCACATTTGGAATACTGTGTACAATTCTGGTCACCGTACCTCAAAAAGGATATTATAGCATTGGAAAAAATCCAGAAAAGGGCAAATAGAATGATTAAAGGTTTGGAACACTTTCCCTATGAAGAAAGGTTAAAACGCTTGGGGCTCTTTAGCTTGGAGAAACGTCGACTGCGGGGTGACATGATAGAGGTTTACAAAATTATGCATGGGATGGAGAAAGTAGAGAAAGAAGTCCTTTTCTCCCTTTCTCACAATACAAGAACTGGTGGGCATTCAATGAAATTGCTGAGCAGTCCGGTTAAAACGGATAAAAGGAAGTCCTTCTTCACCCAAAGGGTGATTAACATGTGGAATTCACTGCCACAGGAGGTGGCGGCGGCTACAAGCATAGCCAGCTTCAAGAGGGGATTGTATAAAAATATGGAGCAGAGGTCAATCAGTGGCTATTAGCCACAGTGTGTGTGTGTGTGTATATATTGGCCACTGTGTGCTGCAGAGTGTTGGACTGGATGGGCCATTGGCCTGATCCAACATGGCTTCTCTTATGTTCTTATGAGGCCTGCTTGGGCTGGCTGGATCTCTAGCCAGCCCAAGCAGACCTCGCTCGCCAGGGGCTCTCCTTTCTTGCATTGGATTGCTTTTGGCTGGCGGGGGGAGGGGCATATGCTGATGAATTATGATGAGCTCCACCACCTGTTTTTCTACAAAATGACCCGTCTGGGATGGTCGTCCTCTTCCACCAAACCTGCAGCTTTGGGAGGGACGCACATGGAGCGGTGAGGGAGGTAGGAGACACCTACCTACCCAGCCAGATCAGCCGAATCAACCCTGGCAATCAGTGGGGTGACAGAGGTCACCCCCAGATCGCCCTCAAATTTCAATATGTCTGCATATTTTCAAATAATGTAATTACTTTTGTGGAAGGAGAAGGTAGGTAGCTTTTGTTTCTTTCTCTTGTAAGTTAAATGCTCATGTTGGAATATGGTCGACAGCTTGCAGTTAGGAAATGCCTGGGGATTTTCGGGATGGAGGCTGGGAAGGGATCTCAGCATGGCATAATGCCATAGCATCTACCCTTCAAAGCAGCCATTTAGTCCAGGTGAACTGATCTTGGTTGTCTGGAGATCAGCTGCAATAGCGAAGGAGCTCCAGGTGCCACCAGGAGGTTGGGAACCCTACGTTGGAAGGAAAGGCCATCTTTTGATTTTTGTAATCATTCGCTTTCATTAATAATCTACAAAACTAGATCCGAAACACGCCAATCAATCTAACAAGGGCTTGTTTTGAGTGGGAATGCACTTCCAGGATCGCAGTTCCAGCTGGTTTGACATCGGGGAGGGTAGCCTAATATGCAAATGAGTTCCTGCTGGACTTCTACAAAAAAGCCCTATGTGAAACAATGGTGATGTCTGGGGTGTGTGGCCTAATATGCAAATGAGTTCCTGCTGGACTTCTACAAAAAAGCCCTATGCGAAACAATGGTGATGTCTGGGGTGTGTGGCCTAATATGCAAATGAGTTCTTGCTGGGCTTTTTCTTCAAAAAAGCCTTATGTGAAACAATGGTGATGTCTGGGGTGTGTGGCCTAATATGCAAATGAGTTCCTGCTGGACTTCTACAAAAAAGCCCTATGTGAAACAATGGTGATGTCTGGGGTGTGTGGCCTAATATGCAAATGAGTTCCTGCTGGGCCTCTACAAAAAAGCTCTATGCGAAACAATGGTGATGTCTGGGGTGTGTGGCCTAATATGCAAATGAGTTCCTGCCGGACTTCTAAAAAAAAGCCCTGTGTGAAACAATGGTGATGCCTGGGGTGTGTGGCCTAATATGCAAATGAGATCCTGCTGAGCTTTTTCTACAAAAAAGCCCTATGTGAAACAATGGTGATGTCTGGGGTGTGAGGCCTAATATGCAAATGAGTTCCTGCTGGACTTCTAAAAAAAAAAAGCCCTATGTGAAACAATGGTGATTTCTGGGGTGTGAGGCCTAATATGCAAATGAGTTCCTGCTGGACTTCTACAAAAAAAGCCCTATGTGAAACAATGGTGATGTCTGGGGTGTGTGGCCTAATATGCAAATGAGTCCCTGCCGGGCTTTTTCTACAACAAAAGCCCTGCTGGGTATTGTCCATTACTCTCTATGTTTATTATTTTGCTGCCTTTGTGCCTGCATATGCGTTTGCAAAGACACACATGCGCACACAGTGTTTTATGGTGGTGGACAGTTCCATCAACTTGCAGCCGACTTACGGCAACTCCTTAGGGGTTTTCAAGGGAAGACATGTTCAGAGGTGGCTTGCCATTGCCTGCCTCAGTGGCCTTGGACTTCCTTAGTCGTCTCCCATCCAAGAACTCACCAGCACCCATGGGTGAATACATCTTTCAGTAAATAGATCCCACAGAAAGGCTTTACGCTGAAGTGTATTTTTGTTATCAAGCTCAACAAACATGTGCACGCATGAACTACTTAGATAACAAAGCAAAATCCTTGTTGCCTCCTAACCACACCTACTGCTGACTTGCAGTTGCCACCCTGTTTGTGGAAAGCAGGGAAAAGGCAATAACCTCAATGACCTCTTCTTAGCACTTGCATGATTTGTCGGCAACACTAGACTTGCATGTCTAGCGCTGTACCTGTGACACTGCAGACCCAGAGTGATTTGCACAGAAGTGGGGCTAGGAGCAGGAGGCCAGCTCCACCTGTGTGCATTCGCCCCAGTGCATGAGCATAGCAAATACATGAAAATGATATGTGAGTAGAGTAGACCCTAACTTCATGATTGGGAACATTAAAAAGCAGTGTTCCCAGTGGCGAAAACGGAGCCTGTATGCCTTGCAGTTTATATGCGTGAAGGTGCTCTGCTGACATCAGGCGAATGTGTGTAGGTGGAAGCCAAGAGCCTAGGGTTGCCAACTCTGGGTTGGGAAATTCCTAGAGGTTTAGGGGTAGAGCCTAGGAGGGTGGGGTTTGGGGAAGGGAGAAATCTTCGTGTGGTATAATTTTATAAAGTCCATCCTTCAAAGCAGCCATTTTCTCCAGGAGAGCTGAACTCTGCCATCTGGAGATCACCTGTGATTCTGGGAGATCTCCAGGCCTCACCTGGAGGCTGGCAACCCTGGCAGAGCCAGTGAGCATAGTTCAATCCCAGTCTGCCTCAACACATATTGACCCCGTGTATGATTGCAGTGTGGGACTTCTGAACCAGCCACCATGGGTCGAACACTCTCTGGAGCAGGGGTGTCAAACTCATTTGTTATGAGGGCCAGATCTGACATAAATGAGACCTTGTTGGGCCGGGCCATGTAGGATTGGGCCAAGCCATGCTGGGCCAGGCCATGTGTGTACCTAGTTAAGATTAGGTAGCAGAGATATAAATTCTATAAAGAACACAAACACAAATATATATACTTTAAAAAACTTAAAACATGCTTAAAACGTTAACACTCATTGGCCTTAAAGGTGGTTTTTTTTGGATTTCTGCCATGGGATCCAGGGAACTGGGCAAAGGAAGACAGCACTCTGTCTTAAGACCCTCCAAGTGCTGTGGCCAGAAATCCTATTCTCTCGTCCCTCTTTTGTCTTTGGGTCGGTGGCAGACGTGAGGTAGAAGGCCTCTTCTGCTGGATGGATGATCATGCCATTGGGGAAAATATTGGTTGAATTTTGATTTTATTGCCTGAGTACCTCCGTTCTTGGGTCTCAGAATGAATCTGCCGCAAGTTTGGCACCTTAAAGACCAACACAGCTTAATTCTGGTTATGAGCTTTTGTGTGCAGGCGCACTTCTTCAGGTATCTGATGAAGTGTGCCTGCCTGCACACAAAAGCTTACACCCAGAATTCAACTGTGCTACAAGCATAGACAGCTTCAAGAGGGGATTGGATAAGCATATGGAGCAGAGGTCCATCAGTGGCTATTAGCCACAGCATATTGTTGGAACTCTGTCTGGGGCAGTGATGCTTGCTCTTTATTCTTGGTGTTTGGGTGGGGGACACAGTGGAAGGACTTCTACCCACTGGTGGACCTCCTGATGGCACTTTGCTTTTTTGGCCACTGTGTGACACAGAGTGTTGGACTGGATGGGCCATTGGCCTGATCCAACATGGCTTATCTTATGTTCTTATGTTCTTAAGCTCCGGCTCTTTCCTGCCTTTCCCAGGGGACCAGGATGAGGAGGAGCCTCAGCCAATAGAAGGCTTGGCTCAGTAGCTCTGCTGTGCGGTTGTGATAGCCTGGCAAAGCAAGCTCTTCCTTCCTCCCCAAGGGAGGTGCACCAGCCAAAGTAGAAAATAGAGGTTTTGCTCTATAGCTCCTGTGTGATTGAGGAAGCCTTGCAAAGCAAGCTGTTACACAGAAGGAAGTAAGAGAGAGAGAGAGAAGGAAGCAGATGCTTGGGGTCCTGATAGAAGCCCTCTGGGGGCCTGATTCGGCCCCTGGGCCAGACGTTTGACATCCCTGATCTAGAGTACTTTCCTATCTCCACGGGCAAAAATGTGTCTCCCCGGTCTCCGTTCATACATCCAGCTGCAAATAATCAGATGTTGAGAAAGCAAGTGCTGGACGGTGGACACATTCCTGTGTGTACTTTGAATTGCCCATTGAGGCCACAGTGGTTTTCGCAGAACGCAGTTCGAGATTGCTGCGCAGAAGAAACTGCACAGGTCCTGAGAATCCTTTGCATCATGCAAAACATCGTGGCAGCTGTTCTTCTTCTTCTTCAAGTTTCCGTGACATTTTCAAGCACTATCACTTTTACCAGCTTTGCTCGATCCAGCGCGTAGAAATTTTCTATTGCTTAACTAAGCTGGTATGTGGAATCCGCACAGTGTTTTCCTTGGGTTGCTGCGTTATACCGGCAGATCAATATCCCCTGACCACAAAGAGGGAGCTCGTTAAGAGCAACGGGGGGGGGGGGGGAGTTCCTTATTCCTTATAAGGCATCGCCGGGCTACTTGAGTACTGCTGGGTGGCTGCGTTCTTATTGTTCAGTCTATTGCATGCAGGCAACGGACTCCTAGCGCTACCAGGAAATTACAGGCAGTTCACAGCGAAACAAGAACGGCGGTTCGAAAAGCGGATTCTCCGGCTAGCCATCAAGGACGTGGCCATGGGAAAGTCAGGTTCGTAAAATACTTACATGAAGCTTCTTCGCAATCTCTATAAGCAGATCTCTGCTAAGACCATTTTCCTGTGCTTTTGTGCTCGCTATAAATCTTATCGGTGATCAGCACGGAAGGAGTTTCTTGGAAGCGGTGAAACCCACATAGAGTGTAATTTGTAGCTGTGTTTGATATGCCGTTATTATTTGAACTTAAAGGCAGAACGTCGTGCAAAAAACTTGACTGGCAGGATGCTTGCAAAATAATTGACTCGAGAATCATGGCGCTTTAAAACCATCCTTTGTGGGTGGATGTTTTACTCTAGCGCATGTATTACCAAGAGCTAAACATTCATTTTGGAGGAGTATGTGATTAATGGAATGCGGGAAGCAAGCAGCTATTAGTACCAGACTATTTGGCAAGAATGCAAATAGCTTCTTTGGAATGAGTTATTTTTTGGGGGGGGGGTCGTGTGATTTTCCTTTGATTATATTGGCTGCGTTGCTGGACTAGGTGTTCAACAACTGTCTCTCTCTCTCTCTCGCATGACATAGTTCCCATGTGGGATGGGCAGACAATAGGACGTGGGGAGAGTGTCAGCGTTCCAGGAGCCATTTGGAAAGAAGGGGTATAATCCTTCGTTTTCTGTAGTAGTTCTAGATCTGGTTACCCTACTCCACAAGGCAAAAGGAAAAGCTTCTGACTCCAGCTCCTGGTCCCAAGTTCAAATCCCGTGTAGTTGTCACCTGTAATTTTTGGCAGGTCTTCTGCAGTGTTTAAAAGTGGACATCAGGCAGGAAAATGACAGCTGCAGCTTTTCCAAACATAAGGGGTACAGTGATGGAGGAAACCGTATCAATTATAGTGGGCTGGTTTATGAAGAAGAAGATATTGGATTTATATCCTGCCCTTCACTCCGAATTTCAGAGTCTCAGAGTGGCTCACAATCTCCTTTACCTTCCTCCCCAACAACAGATACCCTGCGAGGTAGGTGGGGCTGAGAGGGCTCTCGCAGAGGCTGCCCTTTCAAGGACAACTCCTACAAGAGCTATGGCTGACCCAAGATCATTCCAGCAGCTGCAGGTGGAGGAGTGGGGAATCAAACCCGGTTCTCCCAGATAAGAGTCTGCACACTTAACCACTACATCAAACTGGCTCTCTGTTTTTTGACCGTATTAATTACCATATTAATAAGAACTTTGTCACCTCTGATGGACCCCATCCACTTCTCTCCCTCAGAGGCTAGATCTTCCCTCCGTTTTCTTTCCCTTCACTGAGTAGCCCTCGTAATATGTTTTGCTGTCCCACCCTGTGTCAGCCCAGGAACCTGAGGGAAAGGATGGCCATCTGACAGCAATAAGGATCCTGTGAATTTAGAGGGAGGTTATTTCTGAGTTTCCTGAACTGTGCAGAAGGCTGGACTAGATGACCCTGGCGGTCCCTTCCAACTCTATGATAGGATCACCCTTTAACTAAAATCCTATTCAAAAATAACAAACGGTTTAATAACATAAATTAAAAAATAACAAAAGTTTCCATTTAACCTCAAAAGGAAGGGTCAGGTGAAATCACAAGCACAGCCTTTTGATCTTATATATCAGGCCAGGGAGAGGTTTTTAATTTATTCACAGTTACTTAGATCTTTTTAGGAGCCCCATGGCACAGAGTGGTAAAGCTGCAGTACTGCAGTCAGAGCCCTCTGCTCACGACCTGAGTTCGATCCCAGCAGAAGCTGGTTCAGGTAGCCGGCTTGAGGTCGATTCAGCCTTCCATCCTTCCGAGGTCGGTCAAATGAGTCCCCAGCTTGCAGGGGAGAAAGTGTAGATGACTGGGGAAGGCAATGGCAAACCACCCCGTAAAAAGTCTGCCGTGAAAACGTGAAAGCAACGTCATCCCAGAGTCGAAAATGACTGGTGCTGGCACAGGGGACCTTTTTACTTAGATCTTTATAATGAGAGATCTTGACCTTTTTACTTAGATCTTTATAATGAGAGATTTTTGTTCCAGTGTTTTCCCAAACACTCTTGTACACTTTGAGTAAGCACTGACTGTTTTAGTGCCCAGAAGGCTGGTACCCTCTTCCCTGTACCCAACCCCCCTTCTCTTGGAAAACCAATACTTTCCATAAGTTCTTCACTGACTTTTAAGGTCTCTGCAGGTAGTTTCTAATCACACCAAACCAGGGAATTTTGTACTCCTCAGAGAGAACTCTCCATGTTTGACTGGGTAGGGCATCTTCTTCTTTGGAAGATCTATTCAAGGGATGGCCAAACTTGCTTAACGTAAGAGCCACATAGAATAAACATCAAATGTTGAGAGCTGCAAGTCATGAACAAATATTGCACACATGTTTTTATTAAAATACTTTGCACAGAAAGATAAAATACATATGTATGCACTTTACAACATGACTGTTCTAGATACTTTTTAAAAAACAAAAGCGAAGAATAACACTCCCCATAAAATCAGCATAGAGAAAGGCTAGGGAATTATTTTTTGGCACCAATGGGAGAAGGAAACAAAACATGTACCGTATAAATCACTGACCACCATTTGCATCTCTCCTTGCCTTGACACCAAAGTTAGTAAATACAGCTCATGCAAGAGCTATGAAACTAAAGGGGAACCCTGGGCTGCCTTCTTTAATTCTGTGACGGAACTGGCCCGATTCTGCCTTCAGACCCGGTCCCGTCAACTCCCTTTTGAGTTGCCATCTCCTGGAGGGAGCTTATCCTCTTCCCACCACTAGGGCACGCTGCCACCACCTGTTCAATGTAGGGGTTCCTGACCGAGAGGAACAGGACTCCCAATCCCCCTTGCCAGTTCTGTGGCCTCAAGGTCCTCTGCCAACCCAGCACCTGATTAACAGAGACCACAGTCCTTCTTTGGGAGACCCCTGGAGGATTGGCACCCTTGCCAACAGTGTGCCTTCCCTGGACTCCCCTCTAACAGTAGTGTGGTCTAAGGCGGTTGGGGAACCTTGGTGGTACAGAGGGACTACCTTTTAAACAAATAAAACATTTATTTAAAACATGCAACTATTTACAGGCATTTCTAAATACAGGGTGAACAGAAGTAATAAATGAAATAAACGCTCCTTCTTTCCCTAATATATAACTGGCCCTGACCATTCCTTCCAGAACCGACTCACCAGTCACCAAAACCAACTGACTGTCAGCTTCCCCTGACAACTTAACGTTTCCCTCCAAAAACCTCCAATATCAAACCCAGTTTCCGCCCAGGAACTGGTTTTCCCTCCTGCAGCCTTCTGGGAGACCAGCGTGAAAGACTTATTTATTTATTTATGTGTTCGATTTATATCCCGCCCTACCCCACCAAAGCGGGCTCAGGGCAGCTTACAATACAGAATGCTAACAGTAAATCGGTTTAAAATACATTAATGATTATACAATAAAATACATAAAAATACATAAAACTCACATCAATATACTACTATGCTATGCTACCTCTTCCTTAAGTCAATTTCAAGTATTCCAGTGTTCAAAATTCTGATGTTCATAAGTTTAAATATTCAGGCATCCCGATCTCAATCAGATGTATGTATGCCAACCGGAAGAGGGCTGTTTTACAGGCCCTGCGGAACTGTTCAAGGTCTTGCAGGGCCCTCACCTCCTCCAGGAGCTGGTTCCACCAACAGGGGGCTGCAATCGGAAAGGCCCTGTCTCTGGTCGCTTTCAGACGGGCCTCCTTTGGACCAGGTATTATAAGGAGGTTCTGAGACCCCGATCTCAGCACTCTCTGGTAGGGTTGCCAAGTCCAATTCAAGAAATATCTGGGGACTTTGGGGGTGGAGCCAGGAGACTTTGGGGGTGGAGCCAGGAGACATTAGGGGTGGAGCCAAGATCAAGGCTGTGACAAGCATAATTGAACTCCAAAGGGAGTTCTGGCCATCACATTGAAAGGGACCTTTTCAATTCCTTCCTTCCATAGGAAATCATGAAGGATAGGGGCACCTTCTTTTGGGGCTCACAGAATTGGACCCCCTGGTCCAATCTTTTTGAAACTTGGGGGGTATTTTGGGGAGAGGCACTAGATGCTATACTGAAAATTTGGTGCATCTACTCCAAAAAACAGCCCCCCCAGAGCCCCAGATACCCGCGGATCAATTCTCCATGATTTTCTATGGGAATAAATCTCCATAGGGAATAACAGAGTTCCCAGAAGACATTTCCCTCCCCTCCTCCCGCTTTCTGACGACCCTGAAGGGGGGGGGGGGAGGGCCTCCAAACCGGGGAATCCCCTGCCACCACCTGGGGATTGGCAACCCTAGGGGTGGGGTGGGGGTAGTCTGCCCCCACTATTGCCAGTCCTTCTTTCTATCTTGTGGGGGAGGGAATTATGTGGTCCATTAAATCATGCAATTGGATTACCCTGCAGAAACAGCTGCAATACAGAACAGCTTAAAAACCTTGTTTTGTCATTCAGAGGTATAATGTCTCTGAACATGGGGGTTCCCTTTAGTTACTATGTCTGACAGCTGCTCAAAGATCTCTCTCCCTGTCTATAAAAATCTTTGCTGCCTAGATGAAAGACTTTAACTTGAGCTCTTAAGAACAAGAAGATCATTAAATGGCGCCCAACAGAAATTATTGAAAGAATAAATTTCCCTTAAAACAATGTTGTGTTATGTTTTATTAGTTACACTCTCTTAGCTAGAAATTTAAACTTAAATTTAAACTACAGTTTCTATACCATCTTTGTCAGCCCAGTAACATGAAAGACTGTTACAGGAATTGTTATTACCCATTCCTAGGAGATCATCAGCTTGATGCAAACAGTAATTTAATGCCTAGCACTGCACCAGGAGGACAGTAAGAACCTGACACATACCCCACCTTCTTGTTAGTGTATGTATTAAAAAGGCAGGGCCAATTAATCAGAATAAAAGAAAGACTTTTCTGCGTGGGAGATGATTGTTTCATTGGAAGGTACGGAGAAGCACCTTTTCAGATAGTGAATAACTTTCTTGTGAACCTCACTGCCATTGGATATAGGGACAGTTGTTAGCCTAGAAAGCATTAAAAGGACATTAGACAAATTCATGGGAAAAGAGTCAGTGGCTATCAGTTATGAAGACTGAAGTGGGCCTCCGTCTTCAGAGCATACCTCGGATGTCAGTTGCTGGTGGGCCATAGCAGCAGCGGAAGGAAGGCTTTTCTGGGCCATCATTGTGCAGAATAGGATTATGGTCCGCAGCGCTGGTGTTGCTGCTGCTGCGGCGGCGGGCGGCAGCTGCGCCTTGCCCTGGACCGGAGGAGCTGTTGCTGCTGCTGCGGCGGCGGGCGGGCGCGGGCGGCTGCGCCTTGCCCTAGGCCGGAGGAGCTGGTGTTCCTGCTGCTGCTGCGGCAGGCGGGCGCGGGCGGGCAGCAGCTGCGCCTTGCCCTGGGCCGGAGGAGCTGTTGCTGCTGTGGCGGTGGCCGGCGGGCGGGCGGCGGCTGCGCCTTGCCCTGGGCCGGAGGAGCTGGTGTTCCTGCTGCTGCTGTGGCGGGCGGGCGCGGGCGGGCGGCAGCTGCGCCTTGCCCTGGGCCGGAGGAGCTGGTGTTGCTGCTGCTGCGGCAGCAGCGGCGGGCGGGCGCCGGCGGCAGCTGCGCCTTGCCCTGGGCCGGAGGAGCTGTTGCTGCTGTGGCGGCGGCCGGCGGGCGGGCGGCGGCTGCGCCTTGCCCTGGGCCGGAGGAGCTGGTGTTGTTGCTGCTGCAGTGGCGGCGGGCGGCAGCTGCGCCTTGCCCTGGGCCGACAGCGCTGGTGCTGGTGTTGCTGCTGCTGCGGCGGTGGGCGGCAGCTGCGCCTGGGCCTGGGCGCCATTTCCCCTCTCCCGCTATCGGATTTTTTGAGAGCGGGGGAGGAAGCGGCAAATTCGGGGGTCCCCCGCCAGGGCGGGGGAGTTGGGAAGCCTACTCTCTGGGGAACATGTGGGGAGAGACGGTCCCTAGGCAGGTAGGCAGGTCCTAGGCCATAAAGACTTCCTCTTTCTCTAGGAGGCCTCCTCAGAAGTGCTGCTTCCAGACAGGAGGGGAGGGGGAAGGAGGCATAGACTAGGCCAAAGCCTTGCCTAGAGTTTTATAGACTCCTCTAGCCAACTCCCAGACAAGCACAGGCCTAAAATGTTGTTTCTCCACAAATTCCACCACTCTTTCCAGTGGGACGGCCTAATGGGGGGAGATAGCTGAGAAAAGGTGCGAAGCGTTATCATCACAGACAAACCAAGGGACACCACAACCTCATTGCCACTTCTGCAGCTGCCCAGAACATGGCAGGAGACTGGTTAATCCACTTACTTCTAAAGCCCAGCTCAGGAGGGGGATGTAGCAGTTCCCCTATGCTCAGCAAGCCCGCAGACTGGCAAGAGCCAATTTAGTGTAGTGGTTAGGAGGAGCACTAATCTAGAAGGACTGGGTTTGATTCCCCACTCTTCCACATGAGGCTGCTGGTATGACCTTGGGTCAGTCAGAAGTTCTCTCAGCTGTTCCCTCAAGAGCAGCTCTTCAAAGAGCACTCTCAGCCCCACCTGCCTCATGGGGTGTCTGTTGTGGGGAGGGGAAGGAGAAGGAGATTGTAAGCTGCTCTGAGTGAAAGGTGGGGTATATATGCAATCTCCTCCTCTTCTCCCTCTTCTGACAATGGCTCTCGGCTAGCCGCAGCCCCTGGCTCCCAGGTCTCCACTGGCGGAGTGGGCAAGGGAGGGAGGAAGCCTGCTCTGTCAGTTCCACAGCTTGCTTGGCTAGTCCACAGGGTCTGCCATTGGCCATCCCAGTGCACACTGCAGAGGGGTGAGAGCAATTGTCACCCTCCCCCCCAGTCTCGCCAATGTTGTTGCTCGCCAAGCCAAGGGCTGCCTCCGGCACCGGTCCTCTCAGACTCCTTCCCTCACTCACCACTCTGGATCTTGTTGGCCTTCTTGGCTGTAGCTGCGTTCAGGTCACTCCGTCCATTCAGCAGGGAAGGGCGGGTCCCGAGTGCATGTCCAGCTGGACTCGGTGGCGCTGCCGGTGGCTTCCCTCCCCTGTGCGCTCACTTTTGTCCCTTGGCTCTGGTGCTCTCTTTCCTAGCTCTAGGTCTTTGGGTGACCTCTATGGTGGAGAAGAGCTGCCTGTTTCCCCTTCCTTCCCCGTTTCATGCATGGTGGAAATAGTTGCTGAGGGTCAGCACTCAGAGGCTGACTGAGGTCTTGATGCTGCACATGGCCACGAGAATAAGCCTGCATTAAGTTCCTCCTTGACCACTGCGGGCTGCACAGTGTGTGTGAAAGAGCCTCATGTGGGTCTTGAGCTGCTCTTTGGCCACCCTTGATCTACCCCCTTTCCATTGGCCTCAATGGGAGTCTTTTCTATTACCCAAACTTCTTTGCTGAGCTCTCCCCCAGGTCTCCATCTGTCTGTGTTCAAACTTCTCTAAGCTAATGCTGATTCCGGACTGTGTTCAGTCAAAACTGAAATCTGACTCTGTGGTCACTAAACACTTTTTCTGCCAGGGCTGTTCCCTGATGGTCTCAGTACACAACTCTTCTCAGTTAAGGCAGGAATCTGACTGAATCCCCTCGGCATCCAGCTCTTTCAAGACTCTTTGTTTGCTCAACTGATACTGACCAATCAGGTTGCCTGGAGCAGCCTGTCACTCAAAGCTCTCTGGCTCTGTGAAGCATTAACCCTTCACAGTCCTGTACTTGCATGTACAGCACTTCTAAGCCTCTTAAAAATGGAGTCCATCACAACACCTGTATAACATAGTGGGTTCAAAGCACAGAAGAGATGAGGTAGCTGTGATCGTAGCTCTTTTATAAAGTACAGCATGGCAATGGCTGAACTCTAAGACCGGAGAACTGGGCCAGCTACATACACATCAAGGTTCCCGTGCAAGGATTGTTCATTGGATTGTTCAAACCAGACCATGATTGGACCAGGGCAGCAGGGATTTCGATCCTACTGCCCATTAGGGTTGCCAAGTCCAATTCAAGAAATATCTGGGGACTTTGGGGGTGGAGCCAGGAGACATTGGGGGTGGAGCCAGAAACAAGGGTGTGACAAGCATAATTGAACTCCAAGGGAGTTCTGGTCATCACATTTAAAGGGACAGCACACCTTTTTAAATGTCTTTTTTCCGTAGGAAATAATGAAGGATAGGGGCACCTTCTTTTGGGGCTCATAGAACTGGACCCCCTGGTCCAATCGTTTTGAAACTTGGGGGGTATTTTGGGGAGAGGCACTACCGTCCTCCACTGTGAAGACTGCCCATTTATACTCACTCTCTGATTCCTATTACTCAGCCAGTTTTTGATCCACAAGAGGACCTTCCTTTTACTCCATGACTCTCAAGCTTTCTAAGGAGCCTTTGATGAGGAACTTTATCAAAAGCTTTCTGGAAGTCAAGGTAAACAACATCTATTGGGTCCCCTTTGTCCACCCCCTCAAAGAACTGTAACAGGTTAGTGAGGCAAGATCTTCCCTTACAGAACCGATGCTGAGTCTTCCTCAATAACCCGTGTTCATCAATGTGCCTGCTCATTCTGTCCTTGATAATGGTTTCTAACAACTTTCCCGGTATTAAAGTCAGACTGATTGGCCTGTAATTTCCTGGAAATCCTCTGGAACCCTTTTTAAAGATGGGGGTGACATTTGCTACCGTCCAGTTTTCAGGAACGAAGGCAGATTTCAATGAAAGATTACATATTTTTGTCAGAAGATCAACAAGTTCAACTTTGAGTTCTTTCAGAACTCTTGGATGTATGCCATCTGGACCTGGTGACTTATTAGTTTTTAATTTGTCTATCAGTTGTAGGACCTCCTCTCTTGTCACCTCAATCTGACTCAGGTCTTTTAACACCCCTTCCAAAATTAGTGGTTCTGGAGCAGGCAAACACTTCTCGTCTTCCACAGTGAAGACAAAAAATGCATTCAACTTCTCAGCCATTTCCCTACCCCTGATGTAGCCCATCTTTGTATTCAGGTACTCATGATGTTATACATGGTTTACTAGCCTTCCCCTTTAAATCCGCACAACCTTGTGCAGTAGGTGGGGCTGATAGACACAGCACCATCCTTAGGAGATCTAACTCAGACTCTCACGCAGGTCTATGCAACTGGGCTGCATAGGGAAATGGCTTTAGGATTGCGCTGATAGTGACTGATTGAAATCAGCCTGTGAGCTTTGCAGGAATCTGACCTTCAGTCTTCCCAGTCCAGAATTCTGATTGCAACAAATCTTAAGAACATAAGAACATAAGAGAAGCCATGTTAGATCAGGCCAATGGCCCATCCAGTCCAACATTCTGTGTCACACAGCGGCCAAATATATATATATATATATACATACACACACACACTGTGGCTAATAGCCACTGATGGACCTCTGCTCCATATTTTTATCTAACCCCTTCTTGAAGGTGGCTATGCTTGTGGACGCCACCACCTCCTGTGGCAGTGAATTCCACATGTTAATCACCCTTTGGGTGAAGAAGTACTTCCTTTTATCCATTTTAACCTGTCTGCTCAGCAATTTCATCGAATGCCCACGAGTTCTTGTATTGTGAGAAAGGGAGAAAAGTACTTCTTTCTCTACTTTCTCCATCCCATGCATTATCTTGTAAACTTCTATCATGTCACCCCTCAGTCGACGTTTCTCCAAGCTAAAGAGCCCTAAGCGTTTCAACCTTTCTTCATAGGGAAGGTGTTCCAGCCCTTTAATCATTTTAGTTGCCCTTTTCTGAACTTTCTCCAATGCTATAATATCCTTTTTGAGGTGCGGCGACCAGAACTGCACACAGTACTCCAAATGAGACCGCACCATCGATTTATACAGAGGCATTATGATACTGGCTGATTTGTTTTCAATTCCCTTCCTAATAATTCCTAGCATGGCGTTGGCCTTTTTTATTGCAAACGCACACTGTCTTGACATTTTCAGTGAATTATCTACCATGACCCCAAGATCTCTCTCTTGGTCTGTCTCTGCCAGTTCACACCCCATCAACTTGTATTTGTAGCTGGGATTCTTGGCCCCAATGTGCATTACTTTGCACTTGGCCACATTGAACCGCATCTGCCACGTTGACGCCCACTCACCCAGCCTCAACAGATCCCTTTGGAGTTCCTCACAATCCTCTCTGGTTCTCACCACCCTGAACAATTTAGTGTCATCCGCAAATTTGGCCACTTCACTGCTCACTCCCAACTCTAAATCATTTATGAACAAGTTAAAGAGGATGGGACCCAGTACCGAGCCCTGCGGCACCCCACTGCTTACCGTCCTCCACTGCGAAGACTGCCCATTTATACTCACTCTCTGCTTCCTATTACTCAGCCAGTTTTTGATCCACAAGAGGACCTGTCCTTTTACTCCATGACTCTCAAGCTTTCTAAGGAGCCTTTGATGAGGAACTTTATCAAAAGCTTTCTGGAAGTCAAGGTAAACAACATCTATCGGGTCTCCTTTGTCCACATGTTTGTTCACCCCCTCAAAGAAATGTAACAGGTTAGTGAGGCAAGATCTTCCCTTGCAGAACCCATGCTGAGTCTTCCTCAATAACCCGTGTTCATCAATGTGCCTACTCATTCTGTCCTTGATAATGGTTTCTACCAACTTTCCCGGTATTGAAGTCAGACTGACTGGCCTGTAATTTCCCGGATCTCCTCTGGAACCCTTTTTAAAGATGGGGGTGACATTTGCTACCTTCCAGTCCTCAGGAACGGAGGCAGATTTCAATGAAAGATTACAGATTTTTGTTAGAAGATCCACAAGTTCAACTTTGAGTTCTTTCAGAACTCTCGGATGTATGCCATCCGGACCCGGTGACTTATTAGTTTTTAATTTGTCTATTAGTTGTAGGACCTCCTCTTTTGTCACCTCAATCTGACTCAGGTCTTTCAACACCCCTTCCAATATTAGTGGTTCTGGGGCGGGCAAACACTTCTCATCTTCCACGGTGAAGATGGAGGCAAAAAATGCATTCAGCTTCTCAGCCATTTCCCCATCCTCCTTCAGTAATCCTTTTACCCCATGGTCATCCAAGGGCCCCACTGCTTCCCTGGCTGGTTTCCTACTTCTAATATATTTGAAGAAATTTTTATTGTTGGTCTTTATGTTTTTTGCAATATGCTCCTCATAGTCCCTTTTTGCCTGCCTGATCACAGTCTTGCATTTGATTTGCCACTGCCTGTGTTCCCTTTTATTAATCTCACTTGGACTGGTTTTCCACCGCTTAAAGGAGTCCTTCTTACCTTTTACAGCTTCCATTACTTTGTTTGTTAACCATGCTGGCCTCTTCTTATACCTGTTTGTGCCTTTCCTAACTTGTGGTATGTATTTTATCTGAGCTTCTAGGATTATAGTTTTAAATAGTCTCCAAGCTTCCCCAAGGGTTTTGACCGTATTTACCTTTCCTTTCAGTTTCCTCCTCACATGCCTCCTCGTCTCAGAGAATTTACCCCTTTTAAAGTTAAATGTGGTTGTGGCGGTCTTTTTGGGCAACTCCCTATTTATACAAATGGTGAAATCAATAACATTATGGTCACTGTTCCCAAGCGGCGCAATCACTTTTACGTCTCTCACCAAGTCTTGGGCATTACTTAGGACCAGATCCAGGATCGCCCCACCCCTGGTAGGTTCTGAGACCATCTGCTCCATAGCACAGTCATTGAGAGCATCAAGAAACTCAATCTCTTTCTCTCGACCAGAACACATATTGACCCAATCAATCTGCGGGTAGTTAAAATCACCTATTACGACACAGTTTTTACGTTTAGCCGCTATCTTTAATCCCTCCATCATATTATAATCGTCCTCTCTCTTTTGATTTTTGATTTTGATTTTGATCTTGGCTTCTTGGCTTCTTCTTCTGGCCAATTAAATAAAACACGATTGCTCCTAACTTTGAACAATTTGAACAATTGCTTTGAACAATTTTGAGGAAGAGAAGAAGAAGAAGAAAAAGAAGACCATAGATTTATACCCCACTCTTCTCTCTGAATCAGTCTCAGAGTGGCTTACAATTTCCATTATCTTCTTCCCCCACAACTGACTCCCTGTGAGGTAGGTGGAGCTGAGAGAGCTCTTCCAGAAGCTGCTCTTTCAAAGACAACCTCTGCAAGAACTATAGCTGACCCAAGGCCATTCCAGCAGCTGCAAGTGGAGGAGTGGGGAATAAAACCCAGTTCTTCCAGACAAGAGTCCGCACACTTCACCACCACAACAAACTGGCTCTTGATAGAAAGGATAAACAGGATAGAAACCTGGTAAACTAGTCACTAACTGCTGTTAATACACCTATGTCCTTAGTAATGTTTGATTTTTTCCCTCTTCAGTGTTGGATCCAACCATTTTCTCGCCATAAATACCAACAACTGTCCATAACAATATAATTCCCAGGGTCCTGGGTGGGACGGGCCAAAAAAGTACCTTTTCAGGTTCAGGTATATTGGACTGGGAATATATTGGTAATTCCAATATTCCTGAATTCCAGATACCTGTATGGTAATTGGATTTGGAGGGTCCCCCCCCCCCATTTCCAGTTTTTTCAGGACCATTATTCTGTATGGGAATGGCTGGGGAAATGGAACAGTTGTTTTGAAAGATTTCCAGGTGGCCGGGGGAGTGAGGCTGTGTGGGTGGGCAAAAGGGGTGGTGGAGCAAGCCTGCTCTCCTCTATGCCTGTCTCTGTGTCTGTATCTTTGTTACTGTGAAGAAGCTGGCTGGTGAGTAGAGAGCCAATCCCCTACATCAGATTTGCGAGAAGGGGGTATGTGGAGGAGAGGGAAACGTCGTCATTATTCCCTATGTGAAATATTTCTCATAGGGTATAATGGGGAATTGATCTGGAGGTTTCGGGGGCTCTGGGGGAGCTATTTTTTGAGGTAGAGGCACCAAATTTTCAGTATAGTATCTAGTGCCTCTCCCCAAAATACCCCCCAAGTTTCTTTTTTCCCCCATTATTATAATATTTATTTTAATCATCCATACATACATAGAAACAAAACATTAATACCTGAAACATAATAACAAAACAAAAAATATATAATACATAAACAAACCTTAATTAAGAACACCAAATCTAAAACAACACATTCAAACCACATATAGAATTATAGGATTACCGTCATCCTATAACAACATTCACTCTTCCCGATTAGGATGGTACTGTGGCATAAGAATCCCAAATCTAAACTTGATATCTTTCTTTTCTTTCTAAAGAAAAGTCATCACTGATGTTAATAATACTGAAATTATTAGACAATTATAATAATAATTAAGTTATCCTGTTACCTTTAGTTTTTGCCTAACCATAAATATACTTTTCCCATCTTTTTATTGCATCTTCCTTCAATTTACCTTGTATCGTATTAGCCAATATATCCGTTTCGGACAACTGCATGATTTTGTGAATTAATTCTTCCCTCTTTGGTAGGGCTTTGGATTTCCAGTTTTGGGCAAATAATATTCTAGCCGCCGTTATAATATAAACTGCAATAAATTCGTCCTCACGGGGAACCATCTCTCTGACTAGCGATAATAGCATACACTCCGGTTTAAAAGGAAAGTTAACCTTCAGTATATCTACCAATATCTTATGAATACCTTTCCAATATCTTTTGGACACATTACATGTCCACCATAAGTGATAATAAGTTCCTGCCCTCACTCCACATTTCCAGCAATTGGGTGGAATATCATGGTTGATTTTATTTAATAAAACCGGTGTAATGTGCCACCTGTGGAAGAGTTTAAAAAAATTTTCCCGGTAGTTGACAGGTTTTATGATCTTATAGTTATTTCTCCATGACGTCTCCCATTGTTCCAACATTATGTTAACCTCTAAGTTCTTTGACCATTTTAACATTACATTTTTGACCGTTTCATCCTCCAATTTTATTTGTAATAAATAATTATAAACCTTTTTTTTTTCCAAAAGAACAAGTTTATTATTGCAAAAAACAATATCCAGTACAAATGATCTCAAACAATACACAAACAGATAGGTTTTCCTGCAGTTATTCACAACGTATAAACATAATATAAACATAAGTGTCCTCATAAGTACAACCTATCCCCCAATATTCCATATGGGGTTGAGTGTGGTATCATCAAACTTTATCAAACATTCCTTATAACCAATATATTCTTCTTATTTGTAATAGCACTAACATTTCCATTTACCTCTAATTATCTCTGTCTTGCCTCTTTCTTTAACCAAATATAAAATTTTTCCCACTTTTTAGTTGCTTCGGCTTTAGAAACCCCTTTTAACATGTTCGATAAAATGTCCATTTCCGCTGCTTGAAATATTTTATCTATAACTTCCTCTAAATCTGGTAATTCTTTTTGTCTCCAGTGGCTGGCGTATACAATTCTTGCTGCCGTTAACACATATATTGTGAGATATTCGTCCTCCTTAGGGACTTCCTTCCTTACTAAGGAGAGTAGCATGGTTTCAGGTTTAAACTGCCAATTTATGTTTAACATCCTTTTTAGCATCTCAAATATTTTCACCCAGAACTCTTTTGCTTGTTTACAAGTCCACCATAAATGGAAAAATGAGCCTGGTTTTGTCCCGCATTTCCAACAATTAGGGGGAGTGGTGTCGTTAATCTTATTAAGTTGAACAGGGGTGATATACCACCTGTGGAATAGCTTAAAGAAGTTTTCTCTAAAGTTGATCGGCTTGATTACTTTATAATTCAATTTCCAAAAACTGGACCAAGTTTCTAAGTCTATATTCTTCATCAGATTCTTGGACCACTTCAACATCGCTTCCTTAACAACTTCGTCCTCCATTTTCATTTGCATTATATAGCCATAAGTTCTCTTAATTACCTTGTCCACCTTATTTGTTAAAATCTTATCAAAATCAAATTTAGGACTAGTAAATCCTGTCAGTTTATCCTTATTATATTTAGCCAATACCAAAGTCATGGTCCACCAGTCTAACTTTATACCTCTCGTCTCCAATTCCTCCTTCCCGTGTATTCTATCCTTTTCGTCTAATAAGTCCTGATATTTAAATACATTTGAATCATCTATTAATTGTGGTTGTATTGTAGCTTCGCTAGGTGATATCCACCTTGGCACTTTGTTGTAAATTTTCTTTCTAAGTTTCTGCCAGACACTGTATATCCCCTTGCGTACCAGGTGATTAACAAAATACTTCTGTTCTTTTTCTGCATACCATAAGTTATAATGCCAACCATTATGTATGCCATAACCTTCTAAGGTTAATACTCTTTTATTTTGGAGACCTATCCAATCACGTAGCCAGATCACACCACATGCCAATTGATAATTTTCCCAGTCTGGCAACCCCAACCCTCCATTATCCCTAGAGTCCATTAAGATTTTCCATTTAATTCTTGGTTTTTTGTCTAACCAGATAAAGGATCTGATTAGTTCCATAGTTTTAAACAAACAAACCTGTAAACGTACAGGAGGCACAAAAACTGGAGAGCCCATCTGGGGAATGGTGGGGAAGCCCAAAATGAATAATAAACTCGGCATTTGGCACAAAGTCTGTACCTTACAGAAAAAGGTGGGAGAAGCTGGTTGTCCCCTACCGGGGGGGGGGGGGTAACTATGTATGATACCAACTCCTGTTTCTGGAGTTGCTTGTTTTCAGCAGCTGTTTCCTGTTACATGGCAGGGAATGAGCTCGTCCAGCAGGCAAAGAACAGGATATGAAAGCAGAAGCAAAGAGGGGAAAATGTCTTGCTGGTGATTTCATTTCAGAGAATTGCATTTCTGAGAGGGAAAAGGAAGAAGGGATTATTCAATTGAAACACAGCGGTCAGTAATCATTACCCAGAATGAGAAGCAGGGTTAGAAAATCTTCTAAGCAATGCTTAGGAGGATAATGTGGTTCGAACACAAAGGTGAATGTTCAGGTAGTCACAAGGACTGGATCACGCCATGGACCCTCCATCTCACCCAATTCCCCTCCATGCCCCAACCCTCATCCCAGATGGGTTTGGTACACAGACCCCATGGCTCTTAGCAAAGTCTTTCTGGGTGGCCAAATATGATGTCTCCTCCTTTTCTTTTCAGCAGAAAACCTAGTTGGGTCCAGCCCCATACTTCTAACAGCTGCTGCCTCTAGACCAGGGGTGTCGAACTCATTTTTTGTGAGGGCCGGATCTGACATAAATGAGACCTTGTTGGGCTGGGCCAGGTTGGGTTGGGCCGGGCCATGTAAGGCCAGGCCATGTGTGTATCTATTTAAGATTAGGTAGCAAATATATATATTTGAAAACTTAAAATATGCTTAAAATGTTAACACTTATTAGTCTTAAAGATACTTTGTATTTCTCCCATGGGATCCAGGGAACTGGGCAAAGGAAGCTCTGGCTCTTTCCTCAGCCAATAGAAGAAAGAGAGGCCTGGCTCAGTAGCTCTGCTGTGCAATTGAGAGAGCCCGTCCCTGTTTGAAAGTCACTTGGTAGACTTTGAGGTGCTACAAGATTCCTGTCTGTTTTATTTGGATACAGAGCCATTATAAAAACATTCAAATTGGTAAAAACAACGTACAGCTTTGGTTTAGGCACTTTCGGGGTGTGGATCCCCCAGTGGGGTGGGCTCCCGACTCCCTCCGCCGGCTGTTTCTGATAGCCCTGCGCCCCCTCTTTCATTTGATATGTGTCCCGTGCGGGTGCCACCCTCCTGCCGGGAGATGCCGCAAAATGAGCCCTCTTGAGGCTTATGGCGGCAGGGCTCGGGGGAAGTGAGCTAGACTGCTGTTCTTTTGAGGGGTTATAGAGTGTTTCGAGCTCGTCCCTATGGCATCGGTCCCATCATTGTGGGACCCAGGGGGCCGGCGCAGCGGCCTGCTGAAGCAGCCTGTCGGTCACTTCCGGGTTCCTGTCCTGCATCTCGACCTGTGTTATTAGTGACAGGCTGCTTCTCCAGTTTGGTGTAAAATCTGCTGTTTTGTGTCATGGAGGGGTTTTTTTTGGGGGGGGGAGATGCTATCAAGTCACAGCTCACTTATGACCACCCCATAGGGCGGAGGTGGCCAACGGTAGCTCTCCAGATGTTTTTTGCCTACAACTCCCATCAGCCCCAGCCAGCATGGCCAATAGCTGGGGCTGATGGGAGTTGTAGGCAAAAAACATCTGGAGAGCTACCGCTGGCCACCCCTGCCATAGGGTTTTCAAGACAAGAGAACGTCAGCTGTGGTTTGCCATGGCCTGCCTCCACATCACACCCCTGGCACTCCTTGGATATCTCTCATTTGAATACAAGCCAGGGCCAGCCTTGACTTAGCGTCTGATAACTGATGAGATCAGGCTGACCTGGGCTAATACAAGTCAGGGCTGTCATGGAGAAAGTTAGTTACCATAGACCTTTATTGGCATTAATACAAAAATACAGTATACTTTAAAACCAACAGTGACGCTATAGAATATAATAAAACCTTAAAAAACCAGCAAAAGTTAAATGACATAAAACAGCAGTAGGCTATGCACGAGTAAAAGCCTCTCTGATTTGGATCGCAACCTGTAAAAAGCAAGCAACGTGAGTAGTGACAAAGTTGTGTTTCCCGTGGAGTAAAAAACGAACCTTGGCATTGTCAGAAAGGTCTTGATGGTCAGAAAGCAGTGGATCTAGATATCTTGCACGTGGACTGCTATAAAAAGGGCAGTCCAAAAGAACATGAGGGAACGTTCCGATGACTCCTTGACTACAAGGGCATCGTCTAAGATTGCGGGGGATTCTGTGGTATCTTCCAAAAAGGATGGCCGATGGTAATGCATTAAATCCAGCCAGCATGAATGCTCTTCTTTGGGGAGGATCAGTTAAAAAGAGGAAATAGGGAGCTAAAAGCCCAGGAAAGGTCGATCTAATTTCTCGTCCAGCAAGCTTCCTGTTTTAGATCACAAACCCTTGATTTCTGGAAATTTTTGTTGCCTCAAAACATATATTTTTAAAAATGTTAAAGAGAGCTTTTCATAACTCCTTTAGAGGTGCTGTTGGGAGACAGCAAGAGGATTAGCAACGTTACAGATGCTCTGGGAAAAGCTTGGCTGACTTCAAAGTGGCCAGTCTTCCATGTGGCTATTTCATATGTATGCAATTGATTTTCTTATAGTATTTATGTCATGGATCGATGTGCCCTTGATATTAAGACGTTTGTAAGCTGATGAGCCATTGTTTCTGATCAATATTAATGTCTATTACTTATGCATTATGGTTAATTTTTAGAATACAGGGAGCATGTTCATACATGAGGCATGAGGGCTGCGGCTCAGTTGTGGAAAATCTGCTTGGTATGCAGAAGAAGAAGAATCATAGAGTTGGAAGGGACCTCATCTAGTCCAACCCCCTACACAGAAGGAGGGGGAGGAGGAGGAGAAGAAGACTGTAGATTTATACCTGGCCCTTTACTGTGAATCAGAGTCAGGGTCAGAGCAGCTCACAATCTCCTTTACCTTCTTCCCCCACAACAGACACCCTGTTAAGTGGGTGGGGTTGAGAGAGCTCTCCCAGAAGCTACACCAAACAGGCTCCCTGGTGTCTCCTGTTCAAGGGATCAGGTACTAGGGCAGGGGTGGGGAACAGTGGCTCTCCAGATGGTTTTTTTGCCTACAACTCCCATCAGCCCCAGCCATTGGCCATGCTGGCTGGGGCTGATGGGAGTTGTAGGCAAAAAAAACATCTGGAGAGCCACTCTTCCCCACCCCTGTACTAGGGTAACATGAAAGACCTCTGCTGAAGAACTCCTACCAGTCGGAATAGAAAATACTGATCTTGATGGACCAGAAGATCTAATTCGGTAAAAGGCGGCTTCATGAGTTCAAGCCATCTTTGAGTCTCTCACATTGAGCATAGCTCTGAATATCTGACTGTGTTGTTAAAGAAGAGAAGGTATAAGGGGAGCACTTATAATGTATATGAGCATTCTGGCCAATGTATATGATGCATTCACATCACAAAGCAGTCAAAGCAAAATCCACTTTGGGCGCTATGTGTGAAGATGCTTCCATCTTCCACCTAAGCGATGTTACTGGAATTTATAAACACACAGATTCAATTCAAAATTCCCAGCTTAAGGCTTGGGATTTCCTCACTTGGGAAGAAACTATAGTCGTGCCTCTTCTCGGTCATACTAGTGATTTCACTTAACAAAATATAATCATTAAATAGGATACTTGATTTTGAATATTATAAATATTTGCATGTTAATGACATAAACTATAGGTGCACAAGTGCCACAAGTATGGTGTGGGAGTGCTGTAAAAAACAAACAAAGGAAAACTAGTAAAGAAAAGGGGTGGGATGAAACACAAATACTTCTAACAGGCATGTTCTGCGTAGAGGAAGCAGAATATCGTGGGTTTGATACACTGAAGAGGCGAGGTGGTAGTGATAATCAGCTCTTTATTAGATACAGCGTGGCAGGTGGCTGCTCTACAAAGAATGGAGAACAGGCCCCACGGGGCCAGCTATATACAACTCAGGGTTCCCGTTCAAGCACGTTACTGGATCATTCAAACTAACAGGGGGCCTGTGATTGGAGCAGGGCAGCAGGGATTTGCATCCTACTGCCCATTGTTCCTGAGTCCCCAAGCTCTGTCCTCCAATGAGCCAGGCAGGAATACCATTGATTACCATATTAGTTCACAGACATAACAGGAAGAGTGCAAACTAAGAACTTCTGCAGTCAAACTGCTTTACCAAGGGACTTAAAAAGTGCGTCTGAGCTCTCTCTTGCTATTTGTGTCACTTGTGAATGCTGTTAATATGGGATCAAATGCAGAAAGGAAGTTGAATTCTAGCCTGTCTAGGCTTTATATCTGTCTTTTGGACCAATTTAAGAACTTGCGGAAGCCTCAAAAGTGGAACTGTAGAATTGCAAATATACCTTTCTCTTGTAAGGACATTCCATTATATCCAGTCCGTATCTATGTCACAATATCTAAATGACAATAATCTCAGTGTTTAGATGCAATATACCCTTTCCACCTGTATGGAATGGACAACACGGCCATCATCTGTACAAGTGTCTACACGCAGGGGTGTCAAACATGCAGTTCGGGGGTCGAATCAGGCCCCCGGAAGGCTCCTATCAGGCCCCCAAGCAACTGGCTGTCATTTGCTTCCTTCTCCCTATATCTTGCTTCCTTCTGCATCACAGCTTGCTTTGCAAGGCTTGCTCAATTGCACAGGAGCTGCAGAGCAAAACCTCTATTTTCTCCATTGGTTGAGGCTCCTCCCTTTGGGAGGAAGGGGGGGGAAGAATAGTTTGCTTTGCCAGGCTCTCTCAATTGCACAGCAGAGCTACTGAGCCAGGCCTCTCTTTCTTCTATTGGCTGAGGAAAGAGCCAGAGTTTCCTTTGCCCAGTTCCCTGGATCCCATGGGAGAAATACAAAGTATGTGACTCTGTTCTTTATAAAATGTATATCTCTGCTACCTAATCTTAAATAGGTACACACATGGCCTGGCCTTACATGGCCCGGCCCAACCCAACATGGCCCAGCCCAACGAGGTCTCATTTATGTCAGATCCGGCCCTCACAAAAAATGAGTTCGACACCCCTGGTCTAGAGGCAGCAGCTGTTAGAAGTATGGGGCTGGACCCAACTAGGTTTTCTGCTGAAAAGAAAAGGAGGAGACATCATATTTGGCCACCCAGAAAGACTTTGCTAAGAGCCATGGGGTCTGTGTACCAAACCCATCTGGGATGGGGGTTGGGGCATGGAGGGGAATTGGGTGAGATGGAGGGTCCATGGCGTGATCCAGTCCTTGTGACTATCTGAAAATTCACCTTTGTGTTCGAACCACATTATCCTCCTACGCATTGCTTAGAAGATTTTCTAACCCTGCTTCTCATTCTGGGTAATGATTACTGGCTGCTGTGTTTCAATTGAATAATCCCTTCTTCCTTCTCCCTCTCAGAAATGCAATTCTCTGAAATGAAATCACCAGCAAGACATTTTCCCCTCTTTGCTTCTGCTTTCATATCCTGTTCTTTGCCTGCTGGACGAGCTCATTCCCTGTCATGTTGGTCTGAAGCAGAAAACAGCTGCTGAAAACAAGCAACTCCAGAAACAGGAGTTGGTATCATACATAGTTACCCCCCCCCCGGTAGGGGACAACCAGCTTCTCCCACCTTTTTCTGTAAGGTACAGACTTTGTGCCAAATGCCGAGTTTATTATTCATTTTGGGCTTCCCCACCATTCCCCAGATGGGCTCTCCAGTTTTTGTGCCTCCTGTACGTTTACAGGTTTGTTTGTTTAAAACTACGAAACTACTCAAGGGGAAAATGAGGTGAGATTCTGGTTCCAACCTGTAGAACCAGTTTCCTCTGAGCAAAGTTCTGGAAAAGAATAGGTACGATGACTAAAAACAACGTGGTCTGTCCACCTTCTGAGCACCACACACTTTGGTTTTGGGTACATCTGCACACTCCCTTGACATGATCAAGTTTGGCAGAATTTAGACCATCAGTAACCCTGAAACCTGCCTGGCGGAACAGTCGTGTACTGCATGAAGAAATGCATCTGACCCCACTTACGCGTGGGCAGTTGAATTCAGGTAGGTAGCTATGTTGGTTTGAAACAGCAGAACAAAGATCAAAGTGGGCGGCCATGTTGGTCTAGGGTTGCCAAGTCCAACCCCAGAAATATCTGGGGACTTTGGGGGTGGAGCTAGGAGACACTGGGGTGGAGCTAGGGGGGAGGAGGGGAAACGGCGCCGGGGAGCGTGGTGAGCCGCCCCATCTCAGAGCGGGCGACGCCGCTGCGCCGCTGCCGCCTCTTCTCCGCTCGCCGTGGCTGCTCCTCCGAGATGGGCTCGCCCGCTCCGCCTCTGGGGTGGAATCGGAGGGGGGGGGGGTGGAGGCGGGCCGGGGGCATGGCGAGCCGCGAGTCCGGGTCCTAGAAGGGCCCGGATTCGCGGCTCGCCATGCTCCTGGCCTGCCTCGCCCTCCCCTGCGCTGCTGCCGCCTCTTGGCTGCTCCTCTGAGATGGGCTCAGCCTAGGCCCATCTCGGAGGAGCAGCTGTGGTGGGCGGGGAGGGGGCGGCCGTGGCGCGGCGGCCTCGCCCGCTCCGGGATGGGGCAGCTCGCCATGCTCCCCGGCGCCGTTTCCCCCCCTCCCCCCGCTTCTGTTTTTTTTGGGAGCGGGGGAAGAGGGTGGAAATCCTGGGGTCCCCCGCCAGGGCGGGAGGGTTGGGAAGCCTATGTTGGTCTGAAGCAGTAGAACAAAGCAGGAGTCAAGGTGCACCTTTAAGACCAACAAAGTTTTATTCAGAAAGTAAGCTTTTGTACTTCTTCAGCCGAGGGGATGGGGTACAGAGCTGAAATACATGTAGTTGGTGTGTTAAGAATCACGAACGACATGTGTTTCAGCTCTGTACTCTGTCCCCTTGTCTGAAGAAGTCTGCATGCATACGAAAGCTTATATTCTGAATAAAACCTTGTTGATCTTAAAGGTGCCACTCGACTCCGACTTTGTTCTGCAGCAGAACAAAGTTTGAGTCCAGTGGTACCTCTAAGACCCACAAAGTTTTATTTCTGATATAAGCTTTTATGTGCATGCACTTTGTTGACCTTAAAGGTGCCACCCGACTAAAACATGGGCAATTAGTTTATTTGCCTGTCCAGTTTGAATACAGAAACACAGGCTCAGGCCTTCCATATGAATAAACAGAGGAGGTAACATGGCGGAGTACAACCTGTACTTACCATCTCTGTCCCCGGAGATCATGGAGATTGATGGTGGATACTATTTATGTGGAATGCAGATATGCAAATCTCTTCCTCTTGTTTCTCATGCGAAAGGGAGAAATATGGGGCAGGGCAGAGGGCGGGGGAATGGCCAGGCCTCAAGCCCACACTGGATTTTGAACTTGTAACAAGAACATTTGCAAATGACCATTTAGTGGATGTCGTCCCATTCCTTAAATTTTGCTAACATTCTTTAAATATTTAAGTTATGTATTTAAATTTGAATCAGACCCTTTTCCTGTTCAGATTTTCCTGGGAAATCCACATCGTTGAATATAATAGGTGTAGAACAAAGTGCGAGTCCTGTGGCACTTTTAAGACCAACAAAGTTTAATTCAGGGTAGAAGCGTTTGTCTTAGAGGCGCCACTGGACTTGCACTTTGTTCTGTTGCTTCAGACCAACACAGCTACCCACCTGGATCTATAACAGGTGGTTGTGTATTTGGACCAATATTGTGTACAATGAAAGGTGTTTCTGCCTGGCTCATTGGACCCTTAAGGACTGAGCTTGGGGACTCAGGAACAATGGGCAGCAGGCTTCCCAAATCCCCCGCCTGGGCGGGGGACCCCCGATTTGGAGCCTCCTCCCCCCCCGCTCGGCAAAAATCCAGAAAGCGGGGGGAATGGCTGCCCTTCCCACACAGCCTAGAACCCAGCAGCTTCTCCTCTCCCCTTCCCACCGATCCCTGATGGTTCTCCTCCTCTCTTCCCTTCCCTTCTTACCTCCGATCGCAGCAGCTTCTCCTTGCCCCTCCCCTTCCCACCCAGCTCCATCGCAGCAGCCGGAGCTTTCCCAGGCTGCTTCCTGCCCCGCCCCAAAGGACCATGTGCCTTTGCACCTCCAGAGGTGGTGAAAGGCTTCAACTTTCTGTGTCTGTGTCTTTGTTACTGTGAAGAAGCTGGCTGGTGAGTAGAGAGCCAATCCCCTACAGATTTGCGAGAAGGGGGGGGTGTGGAGGAGAGGGAAACTTCGTCATTATTCCCTATGTGAAATATTTCTCATAGGGTATAATGGGGAATTGATCTGGAGGTTTCGGGGGATCTGGGGGAGCTATTTTTTGAGGTAGAGGCACCAAATTTTCAGTATAGTATCTAGTGCCTCTCCCCAAAATACCCTCCAAGTTTCAAAACGATTGGACCAGGGGGTCCAGTTCTATGAGCCCCAAAAGAAGGTGCCCCTATCCTTCATTATTTCCTATGGAAGAAAGACATTTAAAAAGGTGTGCCGTCCCTTTAAATGTGATGACCAGAACTCCCTTGGAGTTCAATTATGCTTGTCACACCCTTGTTCCTGGCTCCGCCCCCAATGTCTCCTGTCTCCCCCCCCCCCAGAGTCTCCTGGCTCCACCCCCAAAGTCCCCAGATATTTCTTGAATTGGACTTGGCAACCCTAGGGGTGGCACACCAGAGGTGGACCCTGGTAGGGAAGTGGGGCTTGGGGTCCTGGGGGAAATGCTCAAGTCGGGTTCCAACTTGCCGGGAGCCAGACAGATAGTTAAAATGTGCCTTCTGGAGCAGAAGTTAGTACTCGAAGATAATAAGTAATGTTTGGCAAGCCATGCTGTAGTGAAGCTCCCATTAGGTGTATATGCTTTGCATGCTTTCAGGTAGGCAGCTGTGTTGGTCTGCAACAGAAAAGCAAGATTTGAGTTCAGTTGCATTTGAAAGATCAACAAGATTTCCAGGGTATAACCTTTTCAGAAACGTGTACCTTGTAAATCTCGTTAGCCTTCAAGGTGCTGCTGGACACGATTCTTGCTGTTGTTTTGCACGCTCAAAGTCCTGAACCAATGGGAAAGCAACTGCCAGATGGATTAGAAACTAGAAGCCGGGGGAGCACACTCGGACCTCGGCCTTCAATTTGGTGATCCAAAGGCTGTTGGAAGGTTGCACCCTGTCTTTCCTGGGACGAAAACTGGCAAGGGAAGATCAGCTTGCCTCCAACTGGAGAGGAATCTCTTATCTTTTCTTCCACACCCCTTCCCATGTGAGTCACTTCGGGAGAATTTCTCACAGAAGTGTGACATAAATGAAGTCATCGATAGAAAGACCCTTGGTCTGCCCTCTTATGTTTGCCTGCTATCAGAACTCATTAAGTCGACTTGCTCACTATTGCCTAATCAGCCTTCTAACACAGGGGTCCCCAGTACCAGTCTGTGGCCCGTTAGCAACCGGGCCATGAGTTGTATAATCATGTAGTGATAATAATAATAATAAGACGACATTGGATTTATGTCCTGCCCTCCACTCCGACTCTCAGAGCGGCTCACAATCTTCTTTATCTTCCTCCCCCACAACAGACACCCTGTGAGGTGGGTAGGGCTGAGAGAGCTCTCCCAGAAGCTGCCCTTTCAAGGACAACTCTGCGAGAGTTAAGGGTGACCTAAAGCCATTCCAGCAGCAGCAAGTGGAGAAGTGGGAAATCAAACCTGTCTCTCCCCCCCCCCCCGATAAGAACCCACACATTTAACCACCATGCTAAAATAAAGTGCACAATTGTATTATCCCGAAACTATTCCCCTCATGCCCCCACCCCCGGTCCATGGAAAAATTGTCTTCCACAAAGCTGGTCCCTGGTGCCAAAAGGGTTGGGGATCACTGTTCTAACAGACGTACAACAGGGATGGCTGTTTTAAATAGTGGAAGAGCAAATGGCCATTTCTTCGGTGGGGGGGGGCAGGGAAGCCTGCTACGAGGAAGCCCTCTTGCCCTCGGTGCTGTGAAGCAGCAGCAATGGGGAAACCACCCAGGCTGGTAGTGCTCTTGTGGAAACCGCCCACCATTTATCAAACCAGTAAAAGGAAGCAAAACAATCATAAGCAGAGTATCCGTTTCCTGTTAAAAATTGGCTCTGTGCTGTTAGAAATGCTAGCATTCTTTTCTTGTCAGCATCCTCTTCAGAGATTGAAGGTGGTGCTGTATTTGCCCAAAGCAAACTAGCAGGGATGATTAGTCCTGATGGCCAGAAGTCCCTTTGGAGTTCAGTTATGCTTGTCATAACCTTTCTCCTGGCTCCACCTCCCAAAGTCCCCAGATATTTCTTGAATTGGACTTGGCAACCCTACCCTGTAAGGCTTTCAAGGCATGAGACTATCAGAGATGGTTAGACATTGCCTGCCTCTGTAATGCAACCCTTGACTTCCTTGGTGCTCTCCCATCCAAGCGCTAGCCGGGACCAACCCTGCTTAGCGTCCAAGATGAGGGGATACAGCAGAAGGCAGCAAGTCCACTCTTCATGAGGACCTGGGTTATAAACTAGGCTTGCCAATCCCCAGGCCCTTGGTGGTCCCCTTTTGTGTGACATGAACAGATGACCATTTTGCTGTATTAATGTTGCTCTTCAAAAGGGGACCACCACTGATGATCACTGAGATTAATATATGTTAAGTAGTATAGAAGTGAAGAGATTTTCAAAATTCATAATAATGGTTTGATGTTCATTACATTATCAATGCTATAAATATATTTTGGTGCCTTTTACTCTTTTCATTGTGGTGCTGAATGTTGAAATTCCTTCTCCTTTTCTGTTCATACAACCAAGTAGAGTTCATACAACCAATAAGCCGGTAAAACTGTTTAAAAATCTTTTTTAGACTGTTAATAAAATAGAATATGGATTTTTTTTTTTTGCAATAGGCACTATTTGTGTGTGCAACAGAAACTGGCAACGTTTAACGCTATAATTGTTTTATACTGTTGTAGCTTCCAAACAGTTTGCAGAAGAGGTCTTAAAAGCTCACAATGACTACAGAAAGAAGCATGGCAGTCCCCCTCTAAAACTCTGCAAAAAGTTAAACAGGGAAGCGCAGCAGTGAGTACAACTTTTCCTTGTTTCTGTAGGAACATGCAAGTATTTCAGTATCTGGATTGGGTACTCTGATTTTTTAGTACTTATGGCCTTCATGACACATCTCTTAGGATGATACCTAAGGACCTCTCTGATAAGGTAATAATGATGGCTTTCTGGTGCCATCTTCTGGAACACGGCTGGGAGCATCCCACAATTCCCCTCTTCATGGTAGTTTTTATAGTTCGTGGTAGTTTCCCTCTTCCCACAATTCCCCTCTTCATGGTAGTTTTTATAGTTCATGGTAGTTTCCCTCTTCCCACAATTCCCCTCTTCATGGTAGTTTTTATAGTTCGAGGTAGCTTCCCTCTTCCCACAATTCCCCTCTTCATGGTAGTTTTTATAGTTTGTGGTAGTTTCCCTCTTCCCACAATTCCCCTCTTCATGGTAGTTTTTATAGTTCGTGGTAGTTTCCCTCTTCCCACAATTCCCTTCTTCATGGTAGTTTTTATAGTTCGTGGTAGTTTCCCTCTTCCCACAATTCCCTTCTTCATGGTAGTTTTTATAGTTCGTGGTAGTTTCCCTCTTCCCACAATTCCCCTCTTCATGGTAGTTTTTATAGTTCGTGGTAGTTTCCCTCTTCCCACAATTCCCCTCTTCATGGTAGTTTTTATAAAACTGATATTGGGTAGGAAGAGAAAATGAAAGGTTTATGTGACTTGTTATAACTCCCTCAGAATTTTATAGCCATCTATATGAACAACAGCATTTCTTGGTGGATCAGTTCACACTGGATGGAGAGTAGAAGATCCCTGTCAGTCTCTCATTTTTTTTATCCTACCCTTTCTTCAGGAAGCTCAGGTACAGGGTTCTTCCTTCCCTGTTTTATCCTCACAAAAACTCTCTGACTAGGGTTGCCAAGTCCCCTGTGGCTTCCAGCGGGGGACTTTTTTCACATGCGCTTTGAACGTGTGGTGTGATAACGTCACCCGCAAGTGACATCGCACCAGCAACATTGCGCGCCAGCCACTCTAGGCATTTCCTGGAAAACGCTATAGCCGTTTTCCCACACAGCTTACTTTGGAGTGACGTCCCTCTTCACTGTGCAGCGTCTGCTCGGATTTCCCACCAACTGCTCTGCAGAAGCAGGAAGTGCCGCGGCTTTTGCGTCGCTAATGTAAACTGTGTTTTAGCAATTTACATTTGCGACGCAAAAGCCCTGGCACTTCCTGCTTCTGCGGAGCAGTTGGTGGGAAATCCGAGCAGACGCTGCACAGTGAAGAGGGACGTCACTCCAAAGTAAGCCGTGTGGGAAAATGGTATATGGTTTTCCCAGATCCTCTAGCAATTTGGGAGGGGAAAACTCTATGGTACCTATTGTACCATAAAGTTTTCCCTCCCACATTGCTAGAGTGTCTGGGAAAACCATATTCCCGGAAACTCCTAGAGTAGCTGGCGTGCTATATTGCATATTAGGCCACGCCTGCTGATGTAACCAATTTTCCAAGAGCTTATTACAGGGCCTACTGTAAGCTCCAAGAGAATTAGCTACTTGAGGGGTGTGTGGCCTAATATGCAAAGGAGTTCCTGCTACAAAAAAAAGCCCTGTATAGGTCACTTAGGAAAAGCAGCGTAGGGTAATAGGATTCTCCACTATTGACGATGTTATGCCTTCACAATGTAAAACTGGGAATATTTGAGGAGCCTTAACAGATAATTCCCATGAAAGAACTCTGCAGGGAAAACACTGCATGTAGTGCTCTCATTCTTCTCCATGCAAATGCAAAATGTTTGAGGCAGACACCCTGCCAGAATGGCAGACACCCTGGTTGGCTACTCCTGGATATAAGGGGCCTCTTATGTTCTCTCTTCTGTGGATGCCCAATGTGATAAACTGCTGACCTAGAATCTTCTGCCCTAGAGCGTTTGCATATTCACAAAGCTAACTATTGTCTGCTTATCGTTCCATAATGGAATTGTAATTGTTTTAATATAGGTATTCAGAGGCACTTGCTAGCACAAGAACCCTCAAGCATAGTTCTGAGTCTAATAATGGAAAATACGGAGAAAATTTAACATTGTCTTCTTACGAGCTGTCAGGTAAGCTGGGTTCTTAATGGAGACACTTAAAAGGCATTGCTCAAATATTTTTCTCTCCCTGAAGAACAAGAATTGCAAGTTAAGGTGCTATATCCATGACCATTGGTGGGATTGTATTGGTTTTTAAAAATCATGTAGGCAGTCTAGCCCAATCTCATCAGATGTTCCAAGCTAAGCAGGGTCGAACGTGAAAAGTAATTGGATGGGAGACCACCAAGGAAGTTCACTGTTGCTACGCAGAGGCAAGCGATGGCGCGTCTGAATGTCGCTTGCCTTGAAAACACTAATTAGTTGTCATAAGCTGGCCGTGACTTGATGATACTTTCCACCAGGGCTTTTTTTGAGCAACGACACGCCTGAACACAGCTCCGGATGGCTTGGTGTCAGGGGGTGTGGCTTAATATGCAAATAGTTCCTGCTGGGCTTTTTCTACAAAAAAACCCCTTGTGCAAAACAATGGTGGTGTCGGGGTGTGGCCTAATATGCAAATAGGTGCCTGCTGAGCTTTTTCTACCCCCACTCCCACCTAGCTGTACTGATGGCTTGTATACTGCCCTTGGGTCATCCAAGCCTTCCTCTAGGAAGAAGAGGCTGTCCTGCCAGCTTTCCTTCGAGGGCCAAAAATTGCTTCATTCTGTAAAATGATCCCTTCCCGCCTGTGGTGCACCTTATTTTGCTTTATTGTTCTTGGTTTGCCAATTTTATTGCATTGTTTGAAACTTAAATTGTAGGTTTTTATTGTTGTTCACCCTCGAACCTGGGCAGTGTAATAAAAAGTAGAGACATCACCCTGCCAACAAAAGTCCGTATAGTCAAAGCGATGGTATTCCCAGTAGTAATGTATGGCTGTGAGAGCTGGACCATCAAGAAGGCCGAGCGCAGAAGAATAGATCCTTTTGAGCTGTGGGGCTGGAGAAGAATCTAGAGAGTCCCTTGGACTGCAAGAAGATCAAATCAGTCAGTCCTAAGGGAAATCAACCCTGACTGTTCCCTGGAAGGTCAGATGCTGAAGCTGAAGCTCAAATACTTTGGCCACCCAATGAGAAGGGAGCACTCACTGGAGAAGATCCTGATGCTAGGAAAGACAGAAGGCAAACAAAGAAGGGGACGGCAAAAGATGAGATGGCTGGACAGCGTTACTGATGTAACGAACACGAATTTGAGCAGACTTCGGACGATGGTGAAAGACAGGAGGGCCTGGCGTGACTTTGTCCATGGGGTCGCAAAGAGTTGGACTTGACTGTGCAATTGAACAACAACCACACATTGTTGTTCAGTTTATGTTGTGCTCCGCCCTGAGCCCGTTATGGGAAAGGGCGGAATATAAGCCTACTAAATAAAAAAATAAGCTTTGGAAATCTCTTCTGCATCTGGCCTGTGCACATGCAGTCCCCAGTATGGGACTGCACAGAAGCGATGAACGTCTAGTTTGGTTCATAGTCCATTCGGATCAGTGATTCTTTTTGGAATGATGACCGATAAGTCCAAATTTACCAGGTACAGTGCCCCACTAAAACCAAAGCACACACAGATCAATAAAACTCTAAAAGCCATTCACAGACTTCATTTTTTTGGATCGGAGAATGCTGGTTTAGATAATCTCAGTGAAATGACATTCAGGTTGTAACATATGTAAGTATTGCAGGCAAGGGAAAATCATAATCTGAATTTTCTCAGCACCACTATTAGGGTCAGCAGCACCAAGAAGTCCAGATCTCTGAAATCTGACCCAAGTTGGCAGGATACCTAAAGCAGAGGAACCAGCTCCAATATCCTGGTTCTCACCCATACCATCAGCATAGCGTCAATTAAAGTGTTCATGATGCAGGATCGGCTCTGGTTAGCACTTATCTGGAAGACCACCAAGGAAGTCTAAGGTTGCTAAGTAAAGGTAGTCCCCTGTGCAAGCACCAGTCGTTTCCGACTCTGGGGTGACATTGCTTTCACAACGTTTTCACGGCAGACTTTTGACGGGGTGGTTTGCCATTGCCTTCCCCAGTCATCTACACTTTCCCCCAGCAAGCTGGGGACTCATTTTACCGACCTCGGAAGGATGGAGTCAACCTGGAGCCGGCTACCTGAACCAGCTTCCGCTGGGATCGAACTAAGGTCGTGAGCAAAGGGCTCCGACTGCAGTACTGCAGCTTTACCACTCTGCACCACGGAGCTCTTAGGGTTGCTATATAGAAGCAGACAATGGCAAACCACTTCTGAATGTCTCTTTCCTTGAAAGACCTCTGAGAGGTTGCCGTAAGTAAGCTGCGACGTTCCACCACCATAATACCAGACATTGACTTGACCGCTGTGCTCAGCCAAGTTTGACTCCTTCCTCTGGAGTAGGTGGCCTGTCTCCATTAGAAGAGCCATGCCATAGTGAAGCGTGATGTCACAACAAGGCGGCCAACTGATGGAAATAGTAGCTGGAATAGGACACCCGCTGCCTCAAAAGGAAGTTTCCTTCTTCCTTTGACACCTTCCCACCAAAATGATCACATGACCAGGAGGAAGGGGGCTACTTCCTCAGTTCACACTGTGCTGCCAGTGGAGACCCCAAGAAACTAAGGATCCAGAGAGTTCACATCAGGGCAGGAGGGAGGGATATGTGTCTGAACAGAAGATTAAAGAAAAAGGTGAAGGCCAGTGGTATAAAATTAGGTTAAAATATATTTTATTACTCAGTTAAAATTCCCTATGCATTTGCCAATGGGCTTTGTCAGGGGGATCTGTAATATATAATATATAATTACACCATTGAGCTTGCATAAATAATGGTATAGTTATGAATAAGACATTATATTAAAGGTCAAAATCCAGGTCATAAAATATAAAACCTGCTGCCAGCAGAAAGGGGGTGAAATGGCTTGGAGTTATCTAAACCCCTACTTTTTTTGCCAACCGTGGCTTTTCACAGGGAACATAAGGCTGGGGGTTTAAAATTCAAATGACTCATGACCAATATGAGTTGGTTCATGGTTCGGTTTGTGATTCAGCCATGAACCAAACCAAACTGCAGAAATGCAGTTTGTGCCCATTCCTAGTGGTGGCCATCCGCCCCCTACTTCTGCCCCTATCCCGGATGGCCTCCTAAAAGAAAGGCTAAGTATGTGGCCCAGATGAGCCTGAGTTTGTCAGATCTCAGAAGCTAAGCCGGGTTGGCCCTGGTTAGTGCTTGGATGGGAGACTACCAAGGAAGCCCAGGGTTGCTACGCAGAGAGGCACCTCTATTTGTCTCTTGCCTTAAAAGCTCTTTGAAGGGTTGCCGTAAGTCAGCTGTGACTTGATGGCATTTTCCAACACCATTTAAGTCTCTAATCCTTTATGGCCGAAACGTGCTTTTTGTTTTTAATTCATATTTTGAAACTTCAGATTCTCACTAATGTAATTCCAGCTTGGTTTGCGCAGTTCCGCAGGGCCTGCAAGACCGTTCTCTTACGGCTGGCATTTAACTGACATGGCCCCTGTATCTCCGGGAACTGAAGAAATGCCGTTGCCGCTGAAATAGCACTAAGTTAATATTTAGTTTTAAGTTAAAACTTTTAACTGTCGAAGGTGTAATTTTTAATATTTATCGATATTTATTGCATTGTTTGCTGTGATTTTATATTGTGAACCGCCCTGAGCCTGCTTTGGCGGGGAGGGCGGAATATAAATCAAATCAATAAATAATAAATGAATTAATTAAAAGAATGTCCTGATAACCCCCAAGCTGGAGACAAAAACAGGTTGGTAATACTTCTTGCAGAGTTCACTACATGCACTGTGATTCCTGGGGAGGGGAAGATATGACGGTGGGACGAGGCAGAATTATAAAGGAAGGAGATCGAGACATAACAGTGCTCGACCCCCTTCCAGCCTTCGTCCCATCCCGACGGTGACAGGTAGTGGGGCCAGGTTGAATTACTCGCCTCCGTCACTGGTGTTATGCAACGCCAGGTCCATTAATAATAAGACCTCTGTCCTGCAGGAGTTTCTGACCGAACAGGACATGGACCTGGCTTGCGTGACCGAGACCTGGGTGCGCGAAGGGGAGACGGTGGCTCTCTCCCAGACCGTTCCCCCGGGATACTCGGTCTTTCACCAGTCACGGACTGGGGGGCGGGGTGGCACTTTTCATATGAGAGGCTTACTCCTTTAGGGCTCTTCCGGCTCCAGAGATCCCAGGCGTTGAATGTGTTGGCCTGATGTGGGATGTTGGGGAGGGGTTGGCGATCTGGCTGGTGTACCGACCGCCTAACGCACCAGCCGGCGCCTTACCATCCCTGGTGGAGGCCGCGGCGGGCTGGGCGTTGGAGCACCCAAGGCTTTTGGTCTTGGGTGACTTCAATGTCCATGCCGACGACGCGGCATCCAGCCAGGCGATGGACCTGGTGTCATCCATGGCGACACTAGGACTCTCCCAGGTTGTTACAACACCCACTCATCAGGCGGGACACATGTTAGACCTGGTCTTTGCGGCCGGAATATCAGTGACTGATATTGCAACGGAAGCAGTGCCATGGTCAGATCACTTTGCCCTTAAGGCCCGTATGGAGGTATCACCCAAAACCCGTTTAGGCGGAGAGCGTATTTTAGCTCACCCGCGGAGCCTGATGGACCCGGAACGGTTCCTAATGGCTCTACGGGATACCTGGCCCGCTGGCGATTCCCTGGATGATCTGGTAGAGTCCTGGAACGACGGGCTCTCCAGGGCCATCGAGGAGATCGCACCCAGGCGCCCTCTGCGCCCCCGCCCGAAACCGTCGCCTTGGTTTAACCGGGAGCTGCGGCAACAAAAGCGGGGGCTCAGACGACTAGAGAGGCAGTGGCGGCGTACTCGAGACGAAGCGACCCGAACATCTTATAGAGAGAGTTTGAAGGCCTATGAGATGGCAATCAAATCCGCAAAGAGAGTATTCTTTGCGGCTAAGATTGCGTCTGCAACTTCGCGCCCGGCACAATTATTCGACGTAATTAGAGGACTCACAACGCTGCCGCAAGGCAGGTTAAATTCTATTGAATTGGAAATTGGCTGTGAGGCTTTTGCGAAATTCTTTGCGGATAAAGTCGCGTCACTCCGCCCCGACCCCTCTGCCAGTTTGGAGACAGTTAGCGAACCTGAGGCCCCGAGCCTGTCTTCGGATTATACTCTGGATGGCTTTGGCCCCCTCAGTCTGGAGGAAGTTGACAGGATTCTCGTATCTGCTCGCCCAACAACTTGTAATTAGACCCATGCCCTTCCTGGCTTATTAAATCTTGCCAGGGGGATCTTAGATATCCCGTGCGGGATATCATAAATAGATCCCTAATGGAAGGGCACTTTCCAACGCCACTCAAAGAGGCTGTGGTCCGACCCCTCTTAAAAAAGCCATCTTTAGACCCGGCCCAATTGACACACTATCGGCCGGTTTCAAATTTGCCCTTTCTGGGTAAACTTATTGAGAGGGCAGTGGCGATGCAGTTACAGACTTTCCTGGAGGACACTTCCATCCTTGACCCATTTCAGTCCAGCTTTCGCCCGGGACATGGGACGGAGACAGTGCTGGTTGCCCTAGTGGATGACCTTCAACGGCATCTGGATTGGGGTGGCTCGGCGGTGCTGATGTTGTTAGACCTGTCGGCTGCGTTCGACACGGTCGACCATCGGCTACTGACGTGCCGCCTCACCGACGCGGGGATTCAGGGGTTGGCCTTACAGTGGCTTTCCTCTTTCCTAGAAGGTCGGGGACAAAGGGTCGCAATTGGGGGGGAGCTATCCCGGAGGCGCACACTCAATTGTGGTGTGCCCCAAGGGGTGGTTCTCTCCCCGATGTTATTTAACATCTACATGCGGCCTCTTGCCCAGATTGCCCGAAGGTATGGGCTGGGGTGTCACCAGTATGCTGATGACACCCAGCTCTATCTACTGATGGATGGCCAGCCTGTCTGCGCCCCGGAAAACCTTGACCAGGCATTACGGGCCGTGGCTGAGTGGCTCAGACTGAGCAGGCTGAAGCTAAATCCTACGAAGACAGAGGTCCTTTGCTTGGGTCGCCGCGGCCCGGGGAGGGGGATCCCCTTGCCAGCTTTTGATGGTGCGCCGCTGATGGCGGCGGACAGGGTCAAGAGCTTGGGGGTGTTATTGGAGCCTTCCTTAAAGATGGAGGCTCAGATAGCAGCCACTGCCAAGTCTGCATTTTTTCATCTTAGGCGGGCAAGGCAGCTGGCCCCCTTTCTGGAGCGCGACGACCTAGCAACAGTGATCCACGCTACGGTCACCTCGAGGTTGGACTACTGCAATGCCCTCTACATGGGGCTGCCCTTGTCTCAGACCCGGAAACTGCAGCTGGTGCAGAATGCCGCGGCCCGGCTGCTATTGGGTCTCCCAAAGTGGGGACACATCCGGCCAGGTCTCCGGACTCTGCACTGGCTTCCAGTGATATACCGAGTCCGGTACAAGGTGCTGGTTATTACCTTTAAAGCCCTATATGGCCTGGGACCTGCCTACCTTAAGGACCGTCTCTCCCCACACGTTCCCCAGAGAGCACTGAGGTCAGGAACACAAAATCTCCTCACTATCCCCGGGCCAAAAGAAGCCCGTTTGAAAGCCACCAGAGAAAGGGCTTTCTCCGTTATGGCCCCCGTATGGTGGAATCAGCTGCCGGAAGAGGTGAGGGCCCTGCGGGACTTGGCGCAGTTCCGCAGGGCCTGTAAGACGACCCTCTTCCGGCTAGCCTATACTTAGCTGGGACGACAACTCGATGTAACTGGCCAGCCATCTGTTTACAGGAAATTGAAATTTTGTTTTTAAGGTTTTAACTGTTTAAATATTTAACTGTTTTATATTTGAAATTGTTTAAATTTTATGTTTGATTGACTGTTGGAAGCCGCCCTGAGCCATTCGTGGGAAGGGCGGGATATAAATCTCGAATAAATAAATAAATAAATGAATTCCACAGCATAATTCTATGATTTTTGTCTTGTAGGGAAAGAAGTAGCTTACAGATGGTATAGCGAAATAGAAAATTACAACTTTCAGAGTCCAGGATCTTCCTGTAACACAAGTGAGTGTGGGGGGGGGGGGTCTGGTATTGCTTATTTGCTGACCGACAGTAGAGAAGGGAACCTTTTATTTTCCCATCATCATTCCAAAATCAGGCCTTTGCATGCACATTTCATGGTGGTGGGATAGAGGAAGAAGAGCATGCTGTGCAACTTTGACAGGAAGATCCAAGTGGGCAGCCGTGTTGGTCTGAAGCAGTAGAACAAAGTAGGAGTCAAGTCGCATCTTTAAGACCAACAAAGTTTTATTCCGAATGTGAGCTTGCATGTGAATGCACAGTTCTTCAGACGAGGGGATGGAGTACAGTGAGATGAAATACATGTAGTTGGTAGGTTAAGAGTGTAAAAGAAAGGTAAAGGTAGTCCCCTGTGCAAGCACCAGTCATTTCCGACTCTGGGGTGATGTTGCTTTCACAACGTTTTCATGGCAGACTTTTTATGGGGTGGTTTGCCATTGCCTTCCCCAGTCATCTACACTTCCCCCCAGCAAGCTGGGGACTCATTTGACCGACCTCGGAAGGATGGAAGGCAGAGTCAACCTGAGCTGGCTACCTGAAGCCAGCTTCCATTGGGATCGAACTCAAGTCGTGAGCAGAGAGTTCAGACGGCAGTACTGCAACTTTACCACTCTGCGCCACGGGCTAAGAGTGTAAACTGATACAAAGGATCAAATGGCAAAATAGTGTAATAAATTGGAAGACCATTTGGTCAGGATAGCAATAAAAGGTTATGTCAAGACCCCCACAGTTCAATGATCACAAACAGTCCACTTCAGAAATGGATATTTATTGATACATGACAGCTGAAGGCAGGATGAACTTTGTGAAAACTGACTTGGTGGGCTTTTGCCCCTCTAATTTATCCCAAACCGTTACAAGTTTAAAGAAAAGCAGGAAACAGCAGTCCCTCCCCACAAGTCCTTCCCAGGCCCTTTTGCAGGTACACATAATCTTGGAAGAGCAACCTTGGTTGCCCCTGGTAACCCTTCAAACTAGGCAGAATCAATGTGATAACTGTTACATAGAGAGAGGCGTAATGCAAGCTGAGAAACAGGAAAGTAAAAGCACTTCAGTAACTAGAAACATGGCAAGGCATCTTGACAGGTAATAAAAGTTGCGTGTTAATTGATGTTGCTGAAAGTCTTTTTAACATCATCCTATACAATTTAACATCATCCTATCTCTCTCTCTCTCTCTCTCTCTCTCTCTCTCTCTCTCGGCTTGGCTTCGCGAACGAAGATTTAAGAAGGGTGCAATCGTCCACGTCTGCTGCAGGCTCGCTGGTGGCTGACAAGACCAATGCGGGACAGGCAGGTCCGGCCACAGTGGCTGCAGGGAAAAGTCTGATTTAGGGTTGGTGCTGTAGCAGTGCGATTCTTCCTCAATCTCCTTTTGTCCTCAAGACCAGCTATGCGTGCGTTCTCAAAGGAAGAGACAGCCTGGTGGATGGTGTGCCTCCATGTTTTGCGATCTGAGGCTAGGTCAGACCACTGGTGATGGTTGATGCGACAGGTGCCAAGGGATTTCTTCAAGGAGTCCTTGTACCTCTTCTTTGGTGCCCCTCTATTTCGATGGCCGGTGGAGAGTTCGCCATACAGGGCAATCTTGGGAAGGCGGTGGTTTTCCATCCTAGAAATATGCCCTGCCCAGAGCAGCTGCGTCTTCAGCAGCAGTGCCTCAATGCTGGTAACCTCCGCCCGCTTGAGGACTTCAGTGTTGGTCACAAAGTCACTCCAGTGGATGTTGAGGATGGTGCGAAGGCAGCGCTGATGAAAGCGCTCGAGGAGTCGCAGGTGATGACGGTATAAAACCCACGATTCGGAGCCGTAGATGAGGGTTGTCATCACAACCGCTTTGTAAACATTGATCTTTGTGCCTTTTTTCAGATGCTTGTTGCTCCACACTCTTTTGTGCAGTCGGCCAAATGCACGGGTTGCCTTTGCCAGCCTGTTGTCAATCTCCTTGTCGATCTTGGCATCTGAGGAGATGATGCACCCCAGGTAGCTGAACTGCTGGACTGTCTTCAGAACTGATTCACCCACAGTGATGCAGGGAGGGTGATAATCTTCCTGGGGTGCAGGCTGGTGGAGAACTTCTGTCTTCTTCAGACTAACTTCTAGGCCGAATAGCTTGGCAGCCTCTGCAAAGCACGACGTCATATGCTGCAGAGCTGATACCGAGTGGGAGACGAGTGCAGCATCATCAGCAAACAGTAGCTCTTGGATGAGTTTTTCCATTGTCTTGGAGTGGGCCTTTAGTCACCTCAGGTTGAACAGGCTGCCATCAGTGCGATAGCAGATGTAGACACCATCGTCATCATCTAGATCTACTGTGGCTCTTTGAAGCATCATGCTAAAGAAGATAGTAAAGAGAGTTGGCGCGAGAACGCAGCCTTGCTTTACACCTGTGCCTATTGGGAAGGGCTCCGAGAGGTCGTTGCAGTGTCTGACTTGGCCTCGCTGGTCTTCGTGTAGCTGGATGATCATGCTGAGGAACCTTGGGGGACATCCTAAACGTTCCAAGATTTGCCACAGGCCTTTCCTGCTAACGGTATCGAAAGCTTTGGTAAGGTCGACAAAAGTCACATACAGAGTCTTGTTCTGTTCCCTGCATTTCTCTTGGAGCTGCCTGAGAACAAATACCATGTCAGTGGTGCTCCTGTTAGCTCTGAAGCCGCACTGGCTCTCTGGGAGGAGTTCTTCTGCAATGGTGGGCACCAGTCTGTTCAGGAGTATTCTGGCAAGGATTTTGCCTGCGATGGAGAGCAGGGTTATCCCCCGGTAGTTGGAGCAGTCTGACTTTTCCCCTTTGTTCTTGTATAGGGTGATGATGATTGCATCGCGAAAGTCCTGTGGTAATTTGCCTTGTTCCCAGCAGGTGACAAGTACTTTGTGAAGTGAGCTATGTAGTACTGTGCCCCCATGCTTCCAGATCTCTGGTGGAATTCCATCAACTCCTGCTGCCTTGCCACTTTTCAGTTGCTTGATGGCTTTAACAGTCTCTTCTAGGGTGGGGATCTCATCCAACTCTGTTTTCACTGGTTGAAGTGGGGTGAGGTGGATTGCTGAATCTTGAACTACACGGTTGGCACTGAAGAGAACCTGAAAATACTCCGACCACCGGTTCAGTATGGATGCCTTGTCTGTGAGGAGCACTTGGCCGTCTGCACTACGCAAGGTACTCTGAGCCTGATATGATGGACCATATACTGCCTTCAGGGCTTCATAGAACCCTCTTAAATCACCAGTGTCTGCACACAGCTGGGTTCTCTCTGCAAGCTTGGTCCACCAATCGTTCTGAATGTCTCGAAGCTTGCGCTGGAGGTTGCTACATGCAGCGCGAAAGGTTGCTTTTTTCCCAGGACAGGAGGGCTGAGCAAGATGTGCTTGGTAGGCAGATCTCTTTTTCGCCAGAAAATCTTGGATCTCTTGATTGTTCTCTTCAAACAAGTCCTTGTTCTTCCTTGTGGAGAACCCGAGGACTTCTTCAGAGATCTGCAGGACGGTAGTTTTTAGGTGTTCCCAGAGTGCTTCTGGAGAAGGGTCTGTGGGGCAACTGGGGTCCTCAATTCTTGACTGGAGTTTTGCCTGGAAGGCAGCTTTAACTTCGGCTTACTGGAGACTGCCAACCTGAAACTTCCTCTGAGGGATACCTCCTCTCCTGGGTGTGGGTTTAAAGTGAAGACGGAGATTGCAGCGTACAAGACGATGATCCGTATGACATTCTGCACTGGGCATTACTCGGGTGTGTAAGACATCTCGAAGGTCTCTCTGGCGCACCAGAATGTAGTCGATAAGGTGCCAGTGCTTGGACCGTGGGTGCATCCAGGTTGTCTTCAGACTGTTCTTCTGCTGGAAGATAGTGTTGGTGATGGTGAGCTGGTGCTCCATGCAGAATTCTAGCAGGAGGCGCCCGTTGTCATTGCAGTTGCCAATGCCGTGTTTGCCAAGTACTCCTTTCCAGGCTTCCGAGTCTTTACCTACTCTGGCATTGAAGTCACCAAGGATGATCACCTTGTCCTCTGTAGGGGTCTTCCGTACGAGGTTGTGTAGATCACCATAGAACTATAGAATGATGTTAAAAAGTAAATTAGGTGGACAAGAACTAGGAAGTACATGTCCTTTTGTTTTACCTAGACTTGCAGCAACAGCAATTAACAGGCAACTTTTATTACCTTTTATTGCTATCCAGACCAAATGGTCTTCCAATTTATTGCACTATTTTGCCATTTGATCCTAACTTTGTATCAGTTTACACGCTTAACCTACGAACTACATGCATTTCAGCCCGCTGTACTCTATCCCCTCGTCTGAAGAAGTGTGCATGCATATGAAAGCTTACATTCTGAATAAAACTTGGTTGGTCTTAAAGGTACCACTTGACTCCTACTTTGTGTCAAGCATTAGTATTTCGAATAAACAAGCAGTTGTTGGATACAAAGACTCATTTTATTGATAATCCGTTGATGGCTCAAGGTAGGATACCTGGAGAGTGATACAGAGTTTCACACAGCATAGTGTTTTAAGGAATACTTCAAAGGCAATAGAAAAGATAGCTTCAAGTCATAACATACATATGTGAATTGCTACAGATATTCAGAAATACTACCAGCTGCTATCATGCGGTTACAACTTCCCTGGTTCCCATACATTCTTGCCTCTCTTGATAAGCGGCATGAATGGAAACGATTCGGGGGAGGCGCCTCTTTTCTTTCTATCATCAAAGTTACTTACATTCCTACATTTTCTACCCAGAGGTGTGAAAGGAAAAGAAAGGCGAGAAAAAGTGAGGGGGGAGTTGCTTCGAAGGGCAACTCTGGGAAAGAGGAGATTTTAGAACAGAGAGAGAGGGATTGGATTCCAATGATGGTATTGATCTAATACACAGAAATAGCATACTTGACACTTCCAGTATTGCTTTGCTTGAGTTCCCACACCTGAAAATGAAACCGTTTGGTATCTCTTTGGTTGCACTCAACTTGTCTTGCAAACCTGGTCTCATACTAATAGGGTTTGTTTTGGGTTTTCCTTTTAGGACACTTCACAGCAATGGTTTGGAAGAACACCAAAAAGATGGGAATCGGAAAGGCAGCAGCAAGTGACGGCTCCACATTCGTGGTGGCCAGATACGAGCCAGCTGGCAGTTTCGGCAACAAGGGCCTCTACGAGCAGAACGTTCTTCCCCGCAAGAAATAATTTTGTCAGGTGCCGAGAGGGGGGAAGGGGAAAAAGGACTATTTAAGCAGCAAATGCCAAGCGAAGCTGCGGATTGGGTGAGAGCAGGCTGACCTTTCATAGAAAACAAAGCTGAATGGAATTTCATGCTTGATGGTACTTGGAACTTAAGACAGAACTAACTGCTGTGATCACATTTAACAAAGAGTTGGTCCTTGGTTGGAATCGGTACAGAGGAGGTAGAGCAAGCCCAAAACATGAGATATGCAAAAATAAGTTAATATGGTTTGTAGCACTTTGAATCTGTGTAAGACATTTGTACCCTTTCATTAAAACATGACAGATTGAAGAATATGCGTTAATAGGTTCAGATTTTCCAGTGTGTAGAACTAGAAAAGCCCCGTGGCGCAGAGTGGTAAAGCTGCAGAGCTGCAGTCTGAGCTCTCTGCTCACAACCTGAGTTTGATTCCGGCAGAAGCTGTGTTCAGGTAGCTGGCTCAAGGTTGACTCGGCCTTCCATCCTTCCGAGGTCGGTAAAATGAGTTCCCAGCTTGCTGAAGAGAAAGTGAGGGAGGGACTGGGGAAGGCAATGGCAAACCACCCCGTAAAAAGTCTGCCGTGGGGGGGGGGGGCGGAGTGTCGCGACTTAATGGCGGACGCAAATTAGGCTAGCCCCAGCCTTCTCCTTCCCCAGATCATATCTAACCCAACGATTCAAACTCCGATGCCAACTAAAACTAAAGGAAAAGCTGCGCGTTCCAAAACCAAACAAGATCCAAAAAATATAAAGCCAGTGACAGCGTTTTTCAAGCCAGAAACGGCGGTAAATGTGGGTGGCCCGAACTCGCGCTCCCCAAGCACGCCGAAAATGGCGCCCAGCCCAACTTCTCCTCAGCCTAACAACACAGCCCACTCAGATCATGAGGAGGAGAGACCGATCACCAAAAAAGACTTAGACCTCTTAAGATTAGACATCCATAAATATTTTAACGAAGCTATCACAGAACATATTAAGCCCCTGAAAGAAAAGATCAACGACCTGTGTGAAGATCTGTCCACTACAACGAGCATTGCTGAGCGCTCTGCGGAACTAAGCTTGTCCCTTAAAGGGGAACTGACTGCTTTAAGAGAAAATGAATCTAAGCTTCAGAGTAGACTAACGCTCTTAGAAAATAAATGGCGGGCGTTAAATATTAAACTTCGCGGTTTTGAGGAGGGGGCTGAGGAGAAAAAGGACTTGTTGCTTTTTATTGCAGACTGGCTGCAAACAACATTCTCGCTGCCTGACAATATGGCGACTAATATAATCAAAGTGCAGAGATTGGGCGCCATTTCAACACAACGACGCAATTTCACCAGGGATGTACTAGTTCAACTCTCAAACACTAGAATTAAAGATCTCATTTTGCAGAAAGCAAGACAAAAAGATGGGGCTACACACAATGGGAAAAAGATCCTGATCCTGCTGGACCTTGCACCAGAAACGCTTGAAAAGAGGAAGAAACTGAAGATTATTTCGAACAAACTCCACGCCACCAATCTAAGATTCAGATGGAGCCCGACCTCAGACATCCTGTTATTCAAAAATGGCGCCTTCTACAAAGTCCACAATGCGCAATCTGGAATTGCACTGATGAACGCCCTCTCTATAAAATACACGGAGGAAGAGGAAGAAGAACTACGAAAGAACTTTAAGGCTACTGAAGACACCTCAGCACCTGAAGAAGTAGTTTAACAAGTTATTACTGTGCTCATGCATTGCTTAGGATAGTTAAAGTTTTTCCAATAACAGAAGCCCCGTTGGGCTCTACTTCACATAATGGTGGCAGGAAAATTGCTAACTCCCATATACCTGCTTTTTTACCTTCAATAGAAGGATTGTTGGTTAAGCAAATAACGCATGCATATACTTATGTTTTTGTTAAGCTTACTTGTATTATCCTATTTACCCAATCAGATGAAATTTGAGTCTTAAAGCATTCATAAGTTTACATTGCTAACTCCATAGACATTAATTTTAAGTCCAACTGTTCAACGAAATTAGCACATTTGGTTAATGCTAAAAGACTAAACGAAAGGAAATGTGTTGCAAAGTTGGGTATAGTCTAGCAGACAAATAACTTTAGGAGGAAGGTCAATAGGCATGATTTTAAATGTTGATTTTGTTACCTCTGGGTTATTAGTCTACTGAAATTTTCTTAAACCATGACTTGCCTACCTGAGTGTTGGAGTCTATCTTATAGCAGTTTAAATTGTTAATGTTGGGAAACTTATGAGCTACTAAGAGCACTTTTTTTAAATATTTGATTTATTGCTTCTAACTCCTATAAGTAACAGCCTAATTTTCAAAATTTTTACAGGAATGACGCCTGTGAAGCACCAAGGATAAGTTCAAAGTTATTTCTTATAAAGCTTACATTTTGTTACTCATAAGCAAATAATTGTTGGAGTTTTTTGATTGTTAAAGCAAAATTGGGGAAGGGGGAGGGTTCAGAATTTATACGTTTTGACTGAAGCCTTGGCCCTCCTAGGAGTGACATAGAAGTTTCTGATAAGGGAAACCTAAGGTTTTTTCCCTAGCTTCCTGTGTATCAGGAGGCTGTGAAACTTTACCCAGTGCTTGGGTATAAGGTAGTAGAGTCTACCTATTTACTTTTGTTGGCGCACGTGGTGGTGCCAAGTTTTAGTTTTAGTTTTGGTTTTTTTGTCCCCATTTTGTCCCTATTTAGATTCTTTTTAGTTGATAAGGGTTGCAGTAAGGTATAATATATTCTACTTGGTTTAGGCCAGTCCTCAAGTACAAAAAGTCTGACTAAGCTCCTGGTAATCTACTAAACATCAAATTCAGTGTTTGCAATGTCTAAAAGTTTAAAATTCTTGACGTGGAACTGCAGGGGTTTTAAAAACCCAATTAAACGTACACGCATCTCTAATTTCTTAGCTAAGGAACACCCAAATGTTGTTTGTATGCAGGAAACCCACGTAAGAAAAGGAGCACCTTTTGGTTTGCGCTCTAAATGGTTCAATCAGGTCTTTCACGCGCCAGGATCATCAAAGGCGAGGGGGGTGGCAATACTAATATCCAAAACTACTGTCTTCAACTTACAAAGCTCTAAAATAGACCCCAAAGGAAGATTTATATTTGTTAAAGGCTCTTTAAATGGCAAACCTATAACGATTGCTTCTGTCTATACAACTAACAATGGCCAATTATCTTTTCTGAAGGAGATCCTTTCTGAGTTGATGGACTTCAAACACGGTGATGTCATCGTTGGAGGTGACCTTAATTACATTGTGGATGTAATGTAATTGATAGGTCAGGCAGAAAGAGAGATAAATCCCGACACACAAAAAAATCAGGTTTAAACAATCTTTTAGGTTCTCTTAACTTAGTAGACATCTGGAGATCACTGAACCAGAAAGTGCGTGATTATACCTACTTTTCACATGTGCATAACTCATACTCCAGGATTGACTATGTTTTAACCTCTCCAAATCTCCTTGCCTGTGCCCATGATGTTAAAATTGGGTCTAGAACTATCTCAGACCACTCATGGGTATCAGCGGAATTCACACTGCAGGAATTAGACAACAACGGCCGGACCTGGTCTCTAAATAAACTTCTCCTATCCAAAGATAGTATATGTGATAAAATAAACAAGCAGATACAGGAGTACTTTCAGCATAACGAGAACTGTGGTGTCTCACAGCACGTAGTCTGGGATGCCTTTAAGGCAGTGCTTAGAGGCAACCTTATTTCATTAGCGTCAGCTTGCCATAAAAACAGAGACAAAGCTATTCTGGAACTCAAATCTAAAATAGCTGACCTGGAAAAAAGGCATATAAAATTTGGAGGGAAAAAAACTTTAAAAAACTCTCATTGGAAAGAAATAAATTGGAGTTGATTGAAACTTCAGATATTCAAAAAAGGTTGCTATATGTGAAACAGCAGTACATCACCAAAACTACAAAATCTTTAAGACTATTAAAATTTAAAATCCAACAAAATAAGGCTAACTCACTGATCCATTCTATTAGGTCACCTCAAGGCGCTGTACATGTCACGCCTCAAGAAATTATTAAGGTCTTCCAGGACTATTATGCCTCTCTGTATAAATCATCTATTGACACGGATCGGGATTTTAAAAAATACTTGAGTGACATGAAATTTGGCAAAAAATTATCTAGCAATGATGCTGAATTCATGGACAGACCTTTTTCAGAATTGGAAATTAAAGAAGCATTATCATCAATTAAAAATAACAAAGCTGTAGGTAATGATGGCTTTCCAATAGAGTTCTATAAAAAATTTAGTTCCAGCTTGTTGTCTCCACTAACTAAAACCTGTAATCTAGTAATGAAGGAAGGTGTAATTCCTGAGACTTGGAAGGACTCCAAAATGATAGTAATTCACAAAGAAGGAAAGGACAAACAAGACCCTAAGTCCTTTCGCCCAATCTCACTGCTTAATCACGATTTTAAAATCTTCTCAACTGTTTTAGCCCGTAGATTAAATAAAATTGTTAGTTTATATGTCCATCCAGATCAAACAGGTTTCATCCCTGGTCGATCCATTTCAGATAATATCAGACGAACACTCAACCTGATTCATTTCGGAAAAGCAGCTCAAATGACTTCCCTTATTCTCTCGCTAGATGCGGAGAAAGCTTTCGACAAATTGGAAATTACATATTTAAAAGCGGTCTTAGAACAGATGGGTTTTGGCCAATTTTTTTTAAATCAATAACGGCTATTTATAATTCTCCAAAAACGCAAATAGTTATTAACAACTTCAGATCCAATACAATCACCTTGTCTAGGGGTACACGTCAGGGTTGTCCCTTATCCCCGATCCTATTTGCTTTATCACTTGAACCCCTAGCCCACCTGGTGCACACAGATCCTGAAATTGAAGGGATAGAGATAGATGGGAAAGCCCATAAAATTAGTCTTTTTGCTGATGACGCAGTCATATACTTAAGTAATCCGATTAATTCACTGACTAAATTGATGCAGGAAATAACAACTTTTGGGAAATATTCTGGCTTTACGATAAACGTATCTAAATCAGAAATTTTCCCAATTAACGTGCCTCCAGATGTGCGTCAAAAAATTACACTTACTTTCCCTTTCAAATGGGTTGATAAATCATGGTGCCATTTAGGAATTCATATCCCTACAGAACTATCTAAACTGTTTGAGGCAAATTATAAGCAACTATTCAAAACAATTAAGATAAATCTAGCGTCCCGGTCCAAACTCCAACTTAACTTATTAGAGAAAATTGATCTGTTAAAAACCTTTGTTTTGCCTAAATTTCTTTTTTTATTTCAGAACATCCCTATAGAAATACCGAAAAGTGAAATGACAATGTGGCAAAAGAGTTTATCCCTTTTTCTGTGGCAAAACAAAAAGCCAAGAATAGCATACCAATTACTTGCCAAACCGATTGACAGGGGGGGCTTAGGAGCACCGATTCTGGAGAAATACCATTTGGCATCCCAGCTGAGAAACATTCTGTTGTATTCCAAGAAAAGTTGTGATCTTCCATGGCTTCAGATAGAGGCCGCAAGTATTTTTCCTGTAAATCTCAATGAGTTTGTTTGGAATAGTGAGACGGACAGGAAAAAAACTGTTTTGACCAACCCTTATCTAAAATATACTCTGAAGATTTGGGATAAGTATAGATCTGTAGTGGTCCAACCATCGACGCCAGTAATGTCCTTTTTGGGGCAGACCTGGTTCCCCCCAGGCTTGCCTAAAGAAAACTTTAAGAGCTGGAGGAATGAAAATATTATTAGAATTTCGGACATTAGCTCGAAGGGGAAACTATTGACACGCACTCAATTGGAAGCTAAGTTTAATGTTGTAATTCCTTGGTTTGAGTACCATCAAGTACATGATGCTCTCAACAAAGTGGTCCCTGTAATGCAACCTATTAGCCAACTAAATGTCTTTGAGAAATTAATCTATGAGGAAAAAACGAGACTGAAAGGTGTAATTGCAAAGTTGTATTGTTTATTAAATCAGAGAAATTGGACACAACCCACATCTCAGCAAAATGCGTGGAGTAAAGATTGTAAATCGCAATGGTCAGAAGAGCAGTGGCACACAATTTGGACATCATCTGTATGTAAATCCAAATGCACTAACTTTAAACTGCAACAATACAAATTAGTTTCAAGATGGTACTTAACTCCACAAATTGTAAGTCACGCACACAAAAACACTAGCTCAATTTGCTGGAAAGGTTGTGGTGCCTCTGGCTCCTTCATCCACTGTTGGTGGTCGTGCCAAAGAGTACAGAAATTTTGGAATACTTTAATAACAAAAATTGAAGCAATTGTAAAGGAAACCATTCCTCGTACCCCTGAATTTGTCCTTCTGAATCTGTGGCCAAAAGGGGATTTTCCCAAATTAAAATCAGAACTTATTTCATTAGTACTCTTAGCAGGTAAACTACTTCTTGCAAAAAATTGGAAAACTACTAAATTGCCATCGCTAACTTTATGGTTTCAGAAGGTGTGGGAAGTTATAATCCAAGACAAAATTGCCTCCCAACTCACTTTAGGGGATAATCCTAGGATAGGAGAAAATTTTGTAGAGAAATGGTTTCCTTTTTTGGACTTTGTAAATAATAGTTCATCAAAGAAATGTATGATGCCAAAGAAGTACCTAAATTTTATTATATATTGAATAATACTTGAATGTAACAAGACGATTCTTTTTATAAGAAATTGTGCAACCGCTTACGGAGGTATTTATTTTATTTTTTTTTTTATTATTATTTTCCCTTCTCCCCTTAAATATGTGTGAGTGTATTGTTTTCTGTACTGTAATGTTATATATTTGTCAAAATTTGTTATTTACTGCTTTTTATAAAATAAAAAATTTTAAGTTTAAAAAAAAAGTCTGCCGTGAAAATGTCGTGATGCAACATCACCCCAGAGTCAGAAACGACTGGTGCTTGCACAGGGGACTACCTTGACCTTTTTACCTTTTTTACAACTAGGAAATAAATTGTCAGGCTCATGTCAGAAGAGTTTAGTTGCTTAAAAATTGCATTCATCTCCACAGTTCTCACTTTGTCGTGGCACTTTCAAGTATTTCTTTATGCCCGTTGCATAGTTAAGCTCAGCAGGGTCAGAACTTGGAAGGGAGATCACCAAGGAAGGCTCTGCGGAGGTTAGAAAACGGCAACTGTCTCTTGCCATGAAAGCCCCTTGGCTGCCACTTGCCGGCACTCTACACAAGCGTCTTTGTCTCCAAACTCTTTTCTGCAACCCTGATGCAAGCTGACCTTATGGTGTTGTATGGCGCATCATGCGGGCTGTTATACGTGACCATAGGCAACATTTGGAACACTCCTGGTGAGAAATGAACTCTGCAGTCTCCTCTATAAAAAGAATACGGTGCAAAGTTGGCATGAAAAGTTTTCCATTTAGCTGGAATTTTAAGGAAATCATGATGCAGATTGTAACAATGAGTAGTTAAAATGTGGCTACTGGAAAATGTGATGCTGAGTAGAGAACTCAATTGCCAGAGAACAGGGCTTTTTTTGAGCAGGAACGGACAGGAACGTAGTTCCAGCTGGCTTGGTGCCAGGGGTGTGGCCTAATATGCAAATGAGTTCCTGCTGAGCTTTTTCTACTCAAAGCCCTGTGTGAACAATGGTGATGTCAAGGGGTGTGGCCTAATATGCAAATGAGTTCCTGCTGAGCCTTCTCTACCTAAAGCCCCATGTGAACAATGGTGATGTCAAGGGGTGTGGCTTAATATGCAAATGAGTTCCTGCTGAGCCTTTTCTACTTAAAGCCCCATGTGAACAATGGTGATGTCAAGGGATGTGGCCTAATATGTAAATGAGTTCCTGCTGAGCTTTTTCTACCTAAAGCCCTATGTGAACAATGGTGATGTCAGGGGGTGTGGCCTAATATGCAAATGAGTTCCCGCTGGGCTTCTTCTACAAAGAAAGCCCTGCCAGACAGTCTCTGCTTTTAGTCTTAAAAGTCAAAGTAGTTTCTGATTCTTGCATGCTGGAAACTTGTGCAGGCAATCCTCACTGAAATGTGCAGCTTTTAAGTGCCTTGCGTAACTCCTTTGCCCTTCTTCATGACTAGCAGGACCAAAACAGTAAATGCTGCAGAACAAAATCATGCCGATTGGTCAAATGCCCTTAATTTATACAGGTAGTAGAATTCACTTTTTCTTGGTGTGGAATAAAGTGCCACCCTTTCAGTTTCATAGGAGATCTATAAAATCTTGTCTAGCTGAGGAACATTGCCTCCCTGGGGTGAAAGAGAAGACAGTGATACTCTGTATTCTTGGTGCTTGGGAGGGGGCAAGAGTGGGAGGGCTTCTGGAGTTCTGGCCTTGCTGGTGGACCTTCTGATTTTGGCCACTGTGTGACTCAGAGTGTTGGACTGGATGGGCCACTGGCCTGATCCAACATAGCTTCTCTTATGTTCTTATGTGACACAGAGTGTTGGACTGGATGGATCATTGGCCTGATCCAACATGGCTTCTCTTTTGTTCTTATGTCTGGAGCAGTGATGCTTTGTATTCTTGGTGCTTGGGGGGCAACAGTGGAAGGGCTACTGCAGTTCTGGCCCCACTAGTGCACCTCCTGATGAGACACCTGCGTTTTGGCCATTGTGTGACAGAGTGTTGGACTGGTTGGGCCATTGACCTGGTCCAACATGGCTTCTCTTATGCTCTTATGACAGCTGCAGCTTGCCAGGGCAGAAGCCTCCATGTGGTGGGTGACCCAGAGAGGCTATCCAGGATATTCGAGCACAGAAGTCTGACAGAGACAATGATCCAGCAGTAGCCCCTTCTCTGCCAGTTGCTTCTTCATATGCTTTTCATAGAGAAGAAATAGTAATACTCGAAGGTATGGGCTGGGCTGTCACCAGTATGCTGATGACACCCAGCTCTATCTACTTATGGACGGCCGACCGGTCTCCGCCCCGGAAAATCTAGACCGGGCATTACAAGAAGTGGCTGGGTGGCTCAGACTGAGCGGGCTGAGGCTAAATCCGGCGAAGACTGAGGTCCTTTGCTTGGGTCGTCGGGGCCCGGGAAGGGAAATCTCCCTACCAGCTTTTGAGGGTGTGCCGCTGATAGCGGCGGACAAGGTCAAAAGCCTAGGGGTACTATTGGAGCCTTCCTTAACGATGGAGGCTCAAATAGCAGCCACTGCCAAGTCCGCATTTTTTCACCTTAGGCGGGCAAGGCAGTTGGCCCCCTTCCTGGAGCGCGACGGCCTAGCAACAGTGATCCATGCCACGGTCACCTCGAGGTTGGATTACTGTAATGCTCTCTACATGGGGCTGCCTTTGTGCCGAACCCGAAAGCTGCAGTTAGTGCAGAATGCTGCGGCCCGGCTGTTATTGGGGCTCCCAAGAAGGGAGCACATCCGCCCGGGACTCCGGGATCTGCACTGGCTGCCGATAGCTTACCGAGTCCGGTACAAGGTGCTGGTTATTACCTTTAAAGCCCTATATGGCCTAGGACCTGCCTACTTGAAGGACCGTCTCTCCCCACATGTTCCCCAGAGAGTACTGAGATCAGGAACTCAAAACCTCCTAGTTATCCCCGGGCCAAAGGAAGCCCGCTTAAAATCTACAAGGGACCGGGCCTTTTCTATTACAGCCCCCTCCTGGTGGAACCAGCTGCCGGAAGAGGTGAGGGCCCTGCGGGACCTCGACCAGTTCCGCAGGGCCTGTAAGACAACCCTCTTCCGGCTGGCCTATGACTAGCTGGTACAAGAAACAAGAAACTGAGTATAGTTACACTAAATGTCTGCTGTCCCTAATGTTTTAAATGTTTTAAATGGTTTAATGTTTTAAAACTTAAATGTATTATTATTCTAAATGTTTTTATGCTTAAATGTTATTTATGTCAGACTCCTGTGAGCCGCCCTGAGCCACTTGTTGGGAAGGGCGGGATATAAATCATAAAATAAATAAATAAATAAATAATACAGTGAATAGAGTCATATAAGAACCAACATTATTATTACCTGACACAGAGCTATTCCCCCAAGCACTCTGTTCTCAACGACATAACTAACCGCACAAAAGGAGGCATTGCTTTATTATTATTAATTACATTGCTGCCTATAGTGAAAGCTCTCTGGGTGGCTTACAAGTCTAAAATAATATAATTTGCTGTTGTCGTTGTTCAGTCGCACAGGCCCACAGTCGCACAGTCAACTCTTTGTGACCCCATGGACCAAGTCACGCCAGGCCCACCATCCTCCAAAGTCTGCTCAAATTCATGTTAGTTACGTCAATAACGCTGTCCAGCCCACTCATCTTTTGCCGTCTTCTTCTTCTTTTACCTTCAGTCTTTCCCGGCATGAGGGTCTTCTCCAGTGAGTGCTTCCTTCTCATTTGGAGGCCAAAGTATTTGAGCTTCAGCTTCAGCATCTGATCTTCCAGGGAACAGTCAGGGTTGATTTCCTCTAGGATTGACTGATTTGATCTCCTTTCCGTGCAATAGAATACAATAGATTAAAAGGTCAAACATTAATAATTAATTTATGATAACATAAATACATTAAAAATAGACCTGACCCAATTTTTTGTTTCAGTGGATATGCTTATAAGTGAATGTTGCTTCAGTGTTGTCATCAACTGGAGACGGGCCCAGAGGCCGCTGCTTTCCTGAGTTCTGTGTGCCAAGAGGAAACAGAAGAAAATTCTGTGTCTATCATTGTGGTGATTTTCTTCCTTCCTTTCATATTACTGTTCATTCGACTCAGTGGTCTTGAAGAGCTGCTGAGAGATGTGGTGATTTTCATTTCTTCAGGAGTCCCATTTGTGATGGAGTGGGCAATGAAATTGCCAGGTTTGTGAGCATAAGGGCATAAGAGAAGCCATGTTGGATCAGGCCAATGGTCTGTCCAGTCCAACACCCGGTGTCACACATAAGAGAAGCCATGTTGGATCAGGCCAATGGCCCATCCAGTCCAACACTCTGTGTCACACAGTGGCCAAAAAAACCAGGTGCCGTCAGGAGGTCCATCAGTGGGGCCAGGACACTGGAAGCCCTCCCACTGTGCCCCCCACCCCAAGCACCAAGAATACAGAACATCACTGCCCCAGACAGAGAGTTCCATCAATACCCTATAGCTAATAGCCACCCTATAGCTAATAGCCACCTTTGCTCCATATGTTTATCCAATCCCCTCTTGAAGCTTTCTGCTCAGATTTGGCAGTGATGCTCCAGGGTCTCACACAGAGGCCTTTCACATCACCTCCTACCTGATACTTTCCACTGGAGATACCAGGGATTGAACCCTGGGACCTTCTGCAAGCCAAGCAGAGGCTCTAGCACTGAGCCATGCTCCCTCCCCTGTGTGAAGCTGCCTTGTATTGAATCATTACAATAGAAAATATGGGGAAACACAGTGTAACAATTATCAAAACCAACAGAAAAACTATCTTGTAATGCTGCTTTCCAATAAAGAACATAAGAGAAGCCATGTTGGTTCAGGCCAGTGGCCCATCCAGTCCAACACCTGTGTCACACAGTGGCTAAAAAACCAGGTGCCATCAGGAGGCCATCAGTGGGACCATAACACTAGACGCCCTTACACTGTCCCCTCCCAAGCACCCAGAATACAGAGCATCACTGCCCCAGACAGAGAATTCCATCAATAGGCTGTGACTGATAGCCACTGATGGACCTCTGCTCCAGATGTTTATCAAATCCCCTCTTGAAGCTGTCTATGCATAGCACTGTAGATCAGGGGTGGCCAAGGGTAGTTCTCCAGATGTTGTTTGCCTACAACTCTCATCAGCCCCAGCCAGCATGGCCAATGGCTGGGGCTTATGGAAGTTGTCGGCAAAAAACATCTGGAGAGCTACCATTGGCCACCCCTGCTGTAGATGCTACAGGCAACCTCAAGAATGCAGAGGAGAATGGACCCAACGATGGCTCCTTGTAGCCCCAGGTGATACGCTCCACCTGCTACAGCCATCCCAGTTAAGTATGGATGTCCTGATATATCTGAATAAATCCTTCCTTTTCAGAAGCCAGAGGGAAACAAGCTGTCCCACAGTCTGGGGGGTGGTGGGGATTTCTGTGTTCTGACGATAACAAAATAAAAATGCCAGATAGCAAAATTGCAGAATAAATGACACAAAAGAAGAGTTCCTGAAAATTGCTCAATTTATACAGGACACAAAACTCGACTTGTCTTGGTATGGAATTTCCTTTTCTTTTTTGGTATGGAATATGCACAACCCCGAACAGGAACGTCACCCTCATGTACGAAGCCATGGCTATTCTTTTTGCTTAAATTACCTGTTTTCGTTGGGATTCATCATCCAGAACCAGGGCGGGGGTTGCAGGTCAATTTATGGTTCATACCAGAGCGGAGAACTGCATTTGATCGTACGTGGGCAAAATTTTTAATTCCATTTGTGTGAAACTGGGATTCATTATTTTCACCCTGCCCTGCAAACTGTGTAATCTCTTAGCCGTGTTCAGTAGCATCCAGTTTCATGAACACTCAGCTTGCATTTATAAAAAAAAAAAAAAAAAAAAGGAAAATGCCACCCCAAATAATACAAACAAGTTTGGCTTCTGTAACTGGCATAATATTGATTTGTTCTAGTGTGATGTACGCTGTATGTTGAGTCCCATTAAATGTAACCGAGACTTCAACATGGCCTAATTAACATCAGACAAAATAAAGTATTTTTCAAACGAAATATTTACCCCTGTTTTAAAACAGATCTCCGTCACTTGAGCTGTAATTCAGAAGCGTCGCCGGTTCCTCGAGCACTAATTTGACAAGGGAAGAGAAAAGTGTTGAGGCTGTTCAGCGAGCGAGAACATATGTGTAAATCGTTGGGCAGGTCACATATGCCTTGCGATGTTGGATTGACGTTAGTGACTGGCAGATTGTCAAGGCCCTTTGAGAAGAACAGGAAATGGGTGGAATCTTGTCTTGGGGCTCTGATCACACACACTAAACGATGCGCTTTCAACCCCCTTCCAATGCACTTTGCAACTGGATTTTGCCAGTTCAGACGGTACAACCCAGTTGGGAAGGGCACTGAAAGTGGATTGAAATTGCATTATTTAGTGTGTGTGACTGCAGCCCTAGTGTAGAAAATATCTTGGGAGGGTCATGGAAAAGAAGCAAGTTGGCAGATTTCTGATTAGAAAAGGCAGAGCTGGCGTCAGGGGCTGGATTAAACCCTGTGGAGGCCCCTAGGCACTCAAAATCTCGGGGCGCCCCCCCCCGCAGAGGATCTCAGAGTTTGGAGCAGCCACCCTGCCTTCTGTGGCTCCTGCTGCACCTTCTCAAAGCTGCCCCTTTAACAAAGCTGTGGGGGAGAGGCAACTAGGGTTGCCAAGTCCAATTCAAGAAATATCTGGGGACTTTGGGGGTGGAGCCGGGAGACATTGGGGGCGGAGCCAGGAGCAAGGTTGTGACAAGCAGAATTAAAAAGGAGTTCTGGCCATCACATTTAAAGGGACTGCACACCTTTTAAAATGCCTTCCTTCCATAGAAAATAATGGATAGGGGCACCTTTTGGGGGGGCTCATAGAATTGGACCCCCTGGTCCAATCCTTTTGAAACTTGGGAGGTATTTTGGGGAAAGGCACTAGATGCTATACTGAAAATTTGGCACCTCTACCTCAAAACACCCCCCCCCCCCAGAGCCCCCGATACCTGCAGACCAATTCCCCATCATTCCCTATGGGAATCCTTCCTGGAGGTGCATAATGGCTGTGGGGGCGGAGCTTCCCCTGCCGGCCGGCTGGCTGGGGGAGGGGGGAAGCCTGTAAAACCGGGGGATCCCCCGCTGGGACCTGGGGATTGGGAAGCCTAGAGGCAACCCAGGCAGGTTGGGCAAAGAGCGGCTCAGTTGCTGGCTGTGTGCAGGGGGGAAGCCGGGGAGGGGGAAGCCGCCTGGGGCCCCACAGGCCAGTGTCTCCTTGGCCTAATTGTGAATCCGGCTCTGCGTCGTAGGGCAGCTGCCAAGACCCAAGAGACTCAGAAGGGTCCGTTGAGGACTCCTTCCTCAAGACTGTCCAGCAGCCACTTCCTGCGCCTGTCGTCTTGTACTACCTGCTGGTGGCAGAACAGAACACCCTCCAAGCTAACTCAGGTGACCAAGCAGCGATGGCCGCTCAGATGAGGAGCAGCTGCCCCACCCCCAGCCACCTTTCCTGCTCCCTCACTCCGGATGAATCAGAGAGGAGGAAGAAGAGCTCACACCACCCGCCTCCCACCACCCGCCACCGTCTGCTTTTTGCCTGAATGAGACGGGGACAACTGGGTCAGAAGATGAAGAAAATGGTTAGGTTTTAATACCCCGGTTTCCTCTATCTTAAGGAGTCCCAAAGTACTTACAATGGCCTTTCCTTCTGTTCCCCATAACAGGCAACTTGTGAGGTAGGTGGGGCTGAGAGGGCTCTGAGAGAACTGTGATTGACCCAAGATCACCCAGCGGGCTTCGTGAAGTGCAAACAGCATTGCTGCAACAGATGTCTTTATGTTGTGGTGTGACAGGTTCCCTCCCACCCCCTTCTTCCATTATATTTATACTTACTAGCAGTAAGGCCCATTGCGAAGAAAAAATACAACAGGCTCTAGAAGGAGGCTCTGGGCTAGTGCCTTGCTGTCTTCCCACCCAACCAAGTGAAGGCATTAACTTCCTCCCACCTCAAAGAGAGCTCATCTCTGCTATCTAGAGAGCCGTTGTAAATCTGAGTGATCTCCAGTGGTTCCCTAGGAGGAAATTGCATTTTACCTGTCTGCGGTCCCACCCTTCTACAGGCCGCATCCTCTACAGGTTCCACCCCTTAAATATCCATGAATTTCCTAACCTGGAGTTGGCAACCCTATCGCCATCCCTTTACCTGCCCCTCTGACTTTAGCTTTCCATCTCCTTGCCCCTCCCTACAGCCTCTACATAGGCTGTCTTTCTCCACCGGGGCGGGGTGGGGGGAGGGGACCAAAGCAGCTTGCATCATTCTTCTCTCACAACCCTGTGAGGTAGGCTAGACGGGAAGTCTGTGACTGGTCCAAAATCACTCAGTCAGGTTCCACAGCAAGGAGCTGGGTGCAGCAGACCCCACTCTGAAGCCCTAACCCCTATGCCCTCAAACTCCACCACAGCATCTCCAGGAATTTCTCACCAACCTGGAACTGGCAGCTGCAGTCAGGAGTGGTCCCAATGAGTTCTACCTCAGAGGCCTGTAGTGAAAAGAAGAAGAAGAAGAAGATACTGGATTTATATCCCACCCTCCACTCCGAATCTAAGAGTCTCGGAGCGGCTCACGATCTCCTTTACCTTCCTCCCCCACAACAGACACCCTGTGAGGCGGGTGGGGCTGAGAGGGCTCTCCCAGCAGCTGCCCTTTTGAGGACAACCTCTGCCAGAGCTATGGCTGACCCAAGGCCATTCCAGCAGCTGCAAGTGGAGGAGCGGGGAATCAAGCCAGATTCTCCCAGATAAGAGTTCGCGCACTTAACCACTACACCAAACTGGCTCTCCAAACTGAGACCTTTCAAGACCAACGGTCTTATCTCGGACAGACTGTTTAATAGGGAGGAGTCGTCAGCCGTTCCATCAACTTATAGCATTCTCCTCTCCTCTCCCCCCTTTGATCTGAGCAACAACAACCCCGTGAGGCAGGTTAGGCTGGTATGAAATCACCCAGTCAGCTTCTACAGCCCTCACCTAGAGATTGGCGGCTCTGGAAAGTAGCATCAAGCCGCAGTTGATGTACGACGACTCTGTAGGGCAGGGGTCCTCAAACTATGGCCCGCGGGCCAGATGCGGCCCGCTGAGGATGTTTATGCGGCCCGCCGGGTTATGGCAAAATCAGACCAGAAGTGACGTTCGACCTAAACTCGCGTTAGCAATGCACACTTCCGGCACTGGGCTGAGGCGGCAGAGACAGAGTGTGAGGCGATACCGAGGTGAGGTGAGTTCCCAGGCTGGGGTGTGTGGTGTGGGGAAGGGAGAGAGATGCAGAAGACGGAGAACTGACGGCCCGCAGCCTTGTACAGTAACGGCAGCCGCCACAACAGTCCGGCCCTCCAACAGTCTGAGGGACAGTGAACTGGCCCCCTATTTAAAAAGTTTGAGGACCCCTGCTGTAGGGTGTTCAAGGCAAGCGATGTTCAGAGGTGGTTTGCCATTGCCTCCCTCTGTGCAGTGACCCCACACTCCCTTGGGGGTTGCCCCTTCAAGGACTAACCAGGGCTAACCCTACTTTTGCTTCCAAGAGCTGATGCGATTGGACTAGCTGGATCAAGGCAAACGCCCAGTGACTTCATGCAAAATGACTTCATATATTCCTTAAGCGGTATGTGCGAGCAGGGATAAAAATATCAGAATTTTTTTTTTTTTTAAAGCAAGAATACCTTCTGGGACAAAAACGTTTGGATGGTATAATTTCTAATACAATCCAGTGAAGTCCAAGTGCGGAAGTGGAGAAGGGTTGCCAGGTCCTATTCAAGAAATATTTGGGGACTTTGGGGGTGGAGTCAGGAGACATTGGGGGGTGGAGCCAGGATCAAGGTTGTGACAACCATAACTGAACTCCAAAGGGAGTTCTAGGCCATCACGTTTAAAGGGACCGCACACCTTTTAAATGCCTCCCCTCCATTGGAAATAATGAAGAGTAGGGGCACCTTCTTTTGGGGCTCATAAAATAGGACCCCCTGGTCCAATCTTTTTGAAACTTGGAGGGTATTTTGGGGAGAGGCACCGGATGCTATGCTGAAAACTTGGTGCCTCTACCTCAAAAAACAGCCCCCCCCGAGCCCCAGATACCCAGAGATCCATTCTCCATGATACCCTATGGAAATCGGTCTCCACAGACTACAACGGAGTGCCCTGCAGATATTCCCCTTCCCTGCTTTCTGATGCCCTTGAAAAGTGGGAGGGAGAGGGATCCCCTGCCCCTAGCTGGGGATTGGCAACCCTAAAGGGCCCGCCTCAGCACCGGCACAGTAAGTTGGCTACCAACCCAGGGACAGCGCATGGGAGTAGGTTGATAGGTTTATTAGATTTAAATCTTGCCCTCCCCGTCGAAGCAGGCTCAGGGCGGCTCACAAGCGATAAAATCACAATAAATAAAAGCCAATGAGAGCAGTTGCCTAAGCACAGGTTCCTAGCATAAATATGCAGCCCGTTGAAGTTTAAATGAAACACGGGAATAGCCAGAATCGTGTCGCTAAACCTGGTGGATAAGCGGACTGCTGCCTGAAAAGAAACGGATTCGAATACATGGTACTTCCTGCGAGTAAAAGTCACACTGGACAGCAGGCGTTGGTATCTTACAACGAAATTTGGCATCCAAGAATGGATGGAACCCTGCAAGACTACCCTTTTCCAAATGGCCTTCACTTAATGTGGATTGGTCCACTATATCCGGCCATCATAAACTACTGAGGAGAACATCTAGCATACAGCACTGTAAATGTTAGTTTTAATTGTAATTTTATGGTTTTAATTATAATGGTTTTAATTAGTAAATTATATGTATCCTTTTGAGATAATGTTTTATATTGTAATGTGTAATTCTTACATGTCGTGAGCTGCCCTGAGCCTGTTTCGGTGGGGAGGGCGGGATATAAATAAAATATATTATTATTATTTTGATTTTGTGTTATGAAATGGACTGTGAAGGATTCTGAAAAAACTCATAAGGACAGAAGTGTCTGAAAGAAGAAAAAGGTTATATAAAGAAATGGTGCTCAGTGGTGCTTGTCACACCCTTGCTCCTGGCCCAACCCCCAGAAGTCTCCTGGCTCCACCCCCAAAGTCCCCAGATATTTCTTGAATTGGACATGGCAACCCTAGGGGGGGTGACAGTGATGTCGTCGTGACGTCATCTGGGAGTGTGCGCTTCGTGCACACTAATATATCGGGGTGGAGGAGTGGGGTTTGACCTAGGGGCTTAGGCACCCCTAGTCCCGGGCCTGACCCGACCCCATGAAAGCCTGCTCCTCCCTCCTTTTGGGGGGCCATTTTTGCCTCCCAGTCTGCTCTGGGCGAGGAGGGGAACAGAAGCAGGGCAGGGGGCAGATGCAATCAACTGTGTGGCGGTCAGAGAGTAAAGTTGCCACCTCCAGGTGGGGAAATTCTTGGAGATTTGGGGGTGGACTCTGTGTTTGCAGAGGGGATGGGCCTCCATGGAGTCTAATGCCATAGAGTCCACCTTCCAAAGCGGCTCTTTTTTCCAAGGCAACTGATCCCTGTTGTCTGGAGAACAACTATAATTACAAGAGACCTCCAGGCCCCACTGGGTGATTGGCAACTCTTAAGCTTTGACTTGTGGGCCTAGGTTTGTTTTTCCTCAAGACGGGTATTGTAAATAGGGTTGCCAGGTCCAACTTAAGAAATCTCTGGGGACTTTGGGGGTGGAGCCAGGAGCAAGGGTCTGACAAGCATGATTGAACTCCAAAGGGAGTTCTGGCCATCACATTTAAAGGGACCGCACCCCTTTTAAATGCCTTCCCTCTATCTGGAATACGAGCCCTGTGGCGCTGAGTGGTAAAGCTGCAGTACTGCAGATGGAGCCCTCTGATCATGACCTGAGTTTGATCCCAGCGGAAGCTGGTTCAGGTAGCCGGCTCCAGGTTGACTCAGCCTTCCATCCTTCTGAGGTCGGTCAAATGAGTCCCCAGCTTGCTGGGGGGAAAGTGTAGCTGACTGGGGAAGGCAATGGCAAACCACCCCGTAAAAAGTCTGCCATGAAAACGTTGTGAAAGCAATGTCACCCCAGAGTCGAAAACGACTGGTGCTTGCACAGGAGACTGACTACCTTTACCTTTTTATCATTTGGAATAATGAAGGATAGGGGCACCATCTTTTGGGGCTCACAGAATTGGAGCCCCTGGTCCAATCCCTTTGAAACTTGGAAGGTGTTTTGAAGAGAGGTACTGGATGCTATGCTGCAAATATGGTGCCTCTTCCTTAAAAAACAGCCTCCCAGAGCCCCAGATATTCACAGATCAAATCTCCATTATGTCCTGTGGGAATCGGACTCCATAAATAATGGAGTGTACAGCGGGCATCCCACCCCCCCACTTTCTGATGACCCTGAAGCGGTGGGGAGAGCATCCAAACCGGGGGATCCCCTGTCCCCAACTGGGGTTTGGCAACCCAAGTAGGAAGGGAATCCTATTTCGACGCTTGCCGCTCAGGCACCGCTTTCGCAGCGCATGAGCTCTTCTCCAGTAGATGGCGCTGTTGCTCTTCTGCGTGTCATCAGCGAGCTTCTTGGAGAGCTTCGGCCTCGAATTGAGCGCTCCTCTCGGCAGAAAGTACAAAACGGAGGACTTAATGGAATTGGGTAATTTTATATAATGGTAAAACGTTTAAAGAGGAAGCTGTGTGAAAGTTCCCTTTTTTCTCTTATAGCACCATTGCTCACATTTGGAGGGAAGCTTGGAAAAAGGAGGAGGGGGATTCTATAGGATTTCATAAAGGTGAGCTTATTGGTGTCACGTGGGTTGCCCTGCTCCAGATAGGCCAGGCTAGCCCAATCTTACCTGCTCTTGGGAGGATAAGCGGGGTGCGCCCTGGTTAGTATTGGGATGGGAGACCACCGAGAGTGCCCAGGGCTGCTGTGCAGGGGCAGGTAGCGGGCAGCCACCTCTGGAAGTCTGAAAAACTACATGGGGTTGCCTTCCGTCAACATGAGGAGGAAGAAAAATCAAGCTGGTACCCAGCCTGAAAACTGATTGTTAATGAGAATTAACAATCAGGCCCTTATCAAGGGTAAACTTAGTTTAGGGATTCACTGAGCCAATGCAGCCTTGCTTGCCTCTGGGGAACACCCGCAGTTCTGCCAAGGACTAGAAGCACAAATTGCTTCTTGTTTAACATGTGAACAGAAAGATTGACTTGGGGCTCTTTTTTTTTGTAGAAAAAGCCCAGCAGGAACTCATTTGCATATTAGGCCACAGCCCCTGACATCACCATTGTTTCCCACAGGGCTTTTTAAATAGAAAAGGCCCAGCAGGAACTCATTTGCATATTAGGCCTCACCCTGACGTTACCATTGTTTCACATGGGGGGGTTTGTAGAAAAAGCACAGCAGGAACTCATTTGCATACTAGGTCACACCCCCTGACACCATTGTCTCACATGGGGGTTTTGTGGGAAAAGCTCAGCAGGAACTCATTTGCATATTAGGCCAGACTCCTGACCACCATTGTTTCACATGGGGGTGTGTAGAAAAAGCTCAGCAGGAATTAATTTGAATATTAGGCCACACCCCTGACATCACCATTGTTTCACATGGGTTTTTTTAAGAAAAAGCCTGGCATGAACTCATTTGCATATTAGGCCACACCCCATGACATCACCATTGTTTCACGCAGGGCTTTTTTAAATAGAAAAGGCTCAGCAGGAACTCATTTGCAGATTAGATCACACGGCTGATGCCAAGCCAGCCGGAACTGCGCTCCCGAATGCCCCAATTCCAGCAGAAGAGTGACCCATCAATGAAATGCTGACCAGAGCTGCCCCAACACAGAGAAAGATGAGCAGGGAAATTTTCCCATTATTCTACACTCATTAAAAATAATTCTTTATCACCTTTCTATTGTAAAACTAATACACATTTTAATACACCCAGCCAATAAGACTACTTCCTTTGCGCCCGAGGCCAGGCTTCTAATGTTACTCACTGCTAACTGAGAGGTTACATCTCTGGCAGCCACATTTTTTCATTCAAAAGTATGATGAAGCCTGACATGAACCGTCAAGAATTTCTTTGGCTCAGAGCTGGGGTGGGGCGTGAGAGTGGCAGAGCAACAGCTTCCCCTAGGGCCAGATTTGAACTCAGGTCCAGTCCTTGATGCTGCCTTCTCAAATGTTAATATCACATTTGGTCAGAGCTGGAGTGTTTCCCCTTTCGTTTTATAGATTGAAGCCACCAGACTTTTTCTTCACAAGGTAAGATTGATTTCCACAAGATGGAGTTCACAGCATGGGGTCCCTGGACGTGGATGGGGCCCCCAAATCCAACCTGTGGCATCAAAGAGCCAGTTTGGTGTAGTGGTTAAGTGTGCGGACTCTTATCTGGAAGAACTGGGTTTGATTCCCCACTCTTCCACTTGCAGCTGTTGGAATGGCCTTGGGTCAGCCATAGGTCTCGTGGGAGTTGTCCTTGAAAGGGCAGCTTCTGGGAGAGCTCTCTCAGCCCCAGGGTGTCTGTTGTGGGGGGAGAAGATATAGGAGATACTGCTCTGAGTCTCTGATTCAGAGAGAAGGGCGGGGTGTAAATCTGCAGTCTTCTCCTCCTCCTTCTCTTCCTTCTTCTCCTCTTCCTCCTCCTCCTCCTTCTTCTCCTCCTTCTCCTCCTCCTCCTTCTCATCTTTCTCCTCCTCCTCCTCCTCTTCCTTCTTCTCCTTCTCCTCTTCCTTCTTCTCCTTCTCTCCTCCTTCTTCTCTTCCTTCTTCTCCTTCATCTCCTCTTCCTCCTCCTCCTCCTTCTCTTCTTTCTTCTCCTCCTTCTCCTCTTCCTCCTCCTCCTCCTTCTTCTCATCTTTCTCCTCCTTCTCCTTCTCTTCCTTCTTCTCCTCTTCGTCCTCCTTCTCCTCCTCCTCCTCCTTCTCTTCCTTCTCCTTCTCCTCCTCCTCTTCCTTCTTCTCCTTCTCCTCATCCTTCTCCTCCTCCTCCTCTTCCTTTTTCTCCTTCTCCTCCTTCTTTTCCTTCTTCTCTTCCTTCTTCTCATCCTCCTTCTCTTCCTTCATCTCCTTCTCCTCCTCCTCCTTCTCCTCCTCCTCCTTCTCCTCTTCCTCCTTCTTCTCCTCCTCCTTCTTGTTCCAGCTCCAGTTGGGACTGTGGCCACATGCCGGAAGGAGCTTTAACCTCCCCCCCCCCCGCTGATCCCCCCAAGAAAAAGGGTTTGAGGAAAGAATTGTTTGGAATAATTTCTGCAGCTGGCCAAATTACCCCTCCCCTAGACTGTTCCTATTCAGGTTAATACTCGTTCACGGGGAAGGTGAAACCTCCATCTGTCTGCTGCCGTGGTCCCAACCCAGGCTGAAACAAATGTGCACAAAGAACAGAAGAACAGTAACCGATGTCTGACAAACACACAAGGCTCCTGCCTTGTGAAATCCATCTGGTGGAAACTGACCTTAATCACTTCTATGCTGTAGATCAGGGGTGGTCACACTGTAGCTCTTTCACACGTATCGTGTGGCTCTCGAAGCTCCCACCACCCTGCCAGCCAGCTTGGAGAAGGCATTTCTTCCTTTGAATCGCTTCTCCAAGCCAAGCCAGCCGGCACCTTGGAGAATGCATTTGAAGTGAAAGTTGCTTTCTTTCCGCCTCCACCTCCCCCCACCTTTTGCCTTCCTTCCTTGTGGCTCTCAGACATCTGACACTCATGTCTTGTAGCTCTCAAACATCTGACATTTATTCTGTGCGGTTCTTATGTTAAGCAAGTTTGGCCACCCAGTTGCAGATGTTCATGCATGTCGGTTGTGACTGGAGCTTCTCATGCACGGTTGCCGGGGGAATCGTTCCTCAGTGATTCAGTGGCCAAGTTGAGTATTTGCTAATAGTGGACCAGTTGTTCCTGCCATTTCATTTAATTACTGAATCTACAGAATGGCGATCCGGGATAGGTCTCCACTTCCATAAAACCTTTCCTTTTCTCTAAGAAGTCCCAGGAATTGCAGCTCAGTGGGCCCTTCGCAATCTCTAAAGGTGAATTTACACCACACTCACTAAATAGGGTTGCCACTTGCCAGGTGGAGCCTGCAGACCTACTGGAATTACAGCTCATCTCCAGATGGCACAGTTCCCTTAGAGAACTGGCTGCTTCGGAGGGTTGAATCTATGCCGTTATATCCCACTGAGATCCCTCACTAGACCTCGCCTTCAAATCTCCAGGAATTTCCCAACCCAGAGCTGACAACCCTGTCACTAAACTACACTTCCCAGGATTCTCCGGGGGACATCATGACATTTAAACTAATGCAGTTTGCAGAACAGATCCTAGAGTTGCCAGCCTCCAGGTGGGACCTGGAGATTTCCCTCTTTTACAACTGATCTTCAGCCGGCAGAGATCAGCTCCCCTGGAGAAAATGTGCTGCTTGAAGGGCACTGGGTGTAATTAGTCAACTGATCAAAGCCACCCAGTATTACACCGTCTTTCAGTTTGCAAAGAGCCCGATGTTCACACTGAAATGAGAAGCTTAATGGTGTGATTAGAGAATGTAGAACAGGGTTCCTAAATAATTACACCGTCAAGCTGAAGAAAGAATTGAAATGTCATCAAAATCTAGAGAGACGTCTTTTTAAGAAAGCGGCTGCATTGAAGCTACACTCCTCAGAAGCACCCACCTTGTGAATTTTCGTTGGACTATTTCCAAGTTTGGACTTCTGTCTTTTCATTTGGAGATGGGTTTTTTTGGCCCCTTGGGGTTTTCTGCTACTTTCAAAGGCCCCAGCACCGCCGGCCTCTATCAGTATTGTATTGTCTATTATGTGTTGTACACAATCCTTATAATATATTTTTGCAAACTGAACGACGGTGTAATACTTGGTGGCTTTGATCAGTTGCCCCCTGGAGAAAATGGCTGCATTGGTGGACTCCAGGGCATCGTACCCTGCTGAGGCCTCTTGCCTCCCCAAACCCCACCCTCTTCTGGATCCACCCCCAAAGTATCCAGGAATTATTACCACAGACCTGGCAACCCTAGATCCCTGCTAACTAACGTGAACTGCAGCAACAGCAGGTTGACACTACCCATGTCCAAAATGGTCTTGATGAACAGTAGAAGAAGAAGGTGACTGCAGATTTATACCCCGCCCTTCTCTCTGAATCAGAGACTCAGAGCAGCTTACAATATCCTATGTCTTCTCCCCCCACAACAGAAACCCTGTGAGATAGGTGGGGCTGAGAGGGCTCTCACAGCAGCTGCCCTTTCAAGGACAACTCCTGTGATAGCTATGGCTGACCCAAGGCCATTCCAGCAGCTGTAAGTGGAGGAGTGGGGAATCAAACCTGGTTCTCCCAGATAAGAGTCCGCACATTTAACCACTACACCAAACTTGCAAGGCTAGATACCTTGCAAAATTTCTCCATGCCCATCACATAGGCTTCCCAATCCCCTGGTCCCAGCGGGGGATCCCCCCTGGTTTTACAGGCTTCCCCCCACCCCCAGCCAGCTAGCCGGTGGGGGGAAGCCACGCCCCCACAGCCACCAGTACCTCTAGATCTCCCGCAGGTTAAGAAACCTGCAAACAGGTCCCATTTCAAAATGCATCTTTGGGTGTGTGCCCCTTTAAAATTGAGCAAGAAGCAGGAAGTACTTCATGAGGAAGGGTCAGAAGCAGAGCCTCTGTTTGTTTTGCTTTCGTTTCACAGCCAGTAATAGTGAGTGTGTGTGTGAGAGACAGAGAGCAGTGTAGCCTCTGTAATTATCAGATGTTGTTGTGGAGGAACCGGACCCAGTGAGAGAGAGAGAGAGTACTTTTCAGAAGTCTTTGTTGGGGAGGCAGTAATAGTGTGTGTCTGTCTCTGTGCTTGTTTTGCATGGTTTTCAGAGTCTTTGTATAGGAGCCTGTTTATGGGCTGGAGGAAAACTCCACCTCTCTCTCTTTTGTTTGCCTGTGTTAGGCTGAAGAACAGCAGCTCCTGTGAGTAAAGCCCCAGGGAGAACACAAAAATGTGTGCTTGCAAACTGCATTTTGGCTGCTTTTTGTGTGTTTACACTTTCATTTACTGGAATTGCAGCTGTTGGGGGATGAGGAAATGATGACACTAAAGTGTTCAGGGTGGTGAGAACCAGAGAGGATTGTGAGGCACTCCAAAGGGATCTGTTGAGGCTGGGTGAGTGGGCGTCAACGTGGCAGATGAGGTTCAATGTGTCCAAGTGCAAAGTAATGCACATTGGGGCCAAGAATCCCAGCTACAAATACAAGTTGATGGGGTGTGAACTGGCAGAGACTGACCAAGAGAAAGATCTTGGGGTCGTGGTAGATAACTCACTGAAAATGTCAAGACAGTGTGTGATTGCAATAAAAAAGGCCAACGCCATGCTGGGAATTATTAGGAAGGGAATTGATAACAAATCAGCCAGTATCATAATGCCCCTGTATAAATCGATAGTGCGGTCTCATTTGGAGTACTGTGTGCAGTTCTGGTTGCCGCACCTCAAAAAGGATATTATAGCATTGGAGAAAGTCCAGAAAAGGGCAACTCGAATGATTAAAGGGTTGGAACACTTTCCCTATGAAGAAAGGTTGAAACGCTTGGGGCTCTTTAGCTTGGAGAAACGTCGCCTGCGGGGTGACATGATAGAGGTTTACAAGATAATGCATGGGATGGAGAAAGTAGAGAAAGAAGTACTTTTCTCCCTTTCTCACAATACAAGAACTCGTGGGCATTTGATGAAATTGCTGAGCCATGTTGGATCAGGCCAGTGGCCCATCCAGTCCAACACTCTGTGTCACACAGTGGCCAAAAATTTTTTATATATATACACACACACACACACACACACACTGTAGCTAATAGCCACTAATGGACCTCTGCTCCATATTTTTATCCAATCCCCTCTTGAAGCTGGCTATGCTTGCAGCCGCCACCACCTCCTGTGGCAGTGAGTTCCACGTGTATATAAAAGATATTATAGCATTGGGAAAAGTGCCGAAAAGGGCAACTAGAATGATCAAAGGGTTGGAACACCTTCCCGATGAAGAAAGGTTAATTTTCAATAAAAGGCAGCCTTAGGGGTGACATGATAGAGTTTTACAGGATTATGCACGGAATAGAGAAGGTGGAGAAAAGTATTTTTCTGCCTTTCTCACAATATGAGAACTTGTGGACATTCAGTGAAATCGCTGAGCAGGCGGGTTAGAACGGATAAAAGGAAGCACTTCTTCACTCAAAGGGTGATTAACACGTGGAACTCACTGCCACAGGAGGTGGTGGCGGCTGCAAGCATAGCCAGCTTCAAGAGGGGATTGGATAAAAATATGGAGCAGAGGTCCATTAGTGGCTATTAGCTACAGTGTGTGTGTGTGTGTGTGTGTGTGTATATAAAAAATTTTTGGCCACTGTGTGACACAGAGTGTTGGACTGGATGGGCCACTGGCCTGATCCAACATGGCTTCTCTTATGTTCTTATGTGACTCAGAGTGTTAGACTGGATGGGCCACTGGCCTGATCCAACATAGCTTCTCTTATGTTCTTATGTGACACAGAGTGTTGGACTGGAGGGGCCACTGGCCTGATCCAACAGGGCTTCTCTTATGTTCTTATGTGACACAGAGTGTTGGACTAGAGGGGCCACTGGCCTGATCCAACAGGGCTTCTCTTATGTGACACAGAGTGTTGGACTGGAGGGGCCACTGGCCTGATCCAACAGGGCTTCTCTTATGTTCTTATGTGACACAGAGTGTTGGACTGGAGGGGCCACTGGCCTGATCCAACAGGGCTTCTCTTATGTTCTTATGTGACACAGAGTGTTGGACGAGAGGGGCCACTGGCCTGATACAACAGGGCTTCTCTTATGTTCTTATGTGACACAGAATGTTGGACTGGAGGGGCCACTGGCCTGATCCAACATAGCTTCTCTTATGTTCTTATGTGACACAGAGGGCGTTTTTGCACTGACCTTCAAGTGGCGCGACCACCCTCTTCACACCGGAGGATCTGCCCGGATTTCGCACAAGAAGCGCCGGCGCACCCAAAAGAGCCGGCGACTTCCGTCGCGAAACCCGCTCAAACGGAAACCGCCAAGAAGCAGGAAAACGTTTGAGCGGGTTTTGCGACGGAAGTCGCCGGCTCTTTTGGGTGCGCTGGCGCTTCTTGTGCGAAATCCGGGCAGATCCTCCGGTATGAAGAGGGTGGTCGCGCCACTAGAAGGTCAGTGCGAAAACGCCCAGAGTGTTGGACTGGATGGGCCACTGGCCTGATCCAACATGGCTTCTCTTATGTTCTTATGTGACACAGAGTGTTGGACTGGATGGGCCACTGGCCTGATCCAACATGGCTTCTCTTATGTTCTTATGTGACACAGAGTGTTGGACTGGAGGGGCCACTGGCCTGATCCAACAGGGCTTCTCTTATGTTCTTATGTGACACAGAGTGTTGGACTGGATGGGCCATTGGCCTGATCCAACATGGCTTCTCTTATGTTCTTATGACTATTCAGGTGAACTGCACTGCTGTATTTTTATGCATTTATTTTGGAAATAGGAAAGTCTGGCTCCACCCCCAAAGTCTCCTGGCTCCACCCCCAAAGTCCCCAGATATTTTCTGAATTAGACTTGGCAACCCTATCATCACAGTGGCGAAGCCTAAAATCAACAAACCATTCTTCCAATAGCCATAGTGATTTTTCCAGCTGCCCTTTGAGCCTGTTAATTAACATCACCCTGGCTGTCCGGACAATATTTGCCAGCAATAAACCTACAGTTATGAGCTCGGTTTCCCTCTTGAATTAGCTGCCTCTAATATGCTTACCCAGTTGGTCTAAACAGACAAAGACACAACAAAAATGAAAAGCTTCAGACGCAAAGTTCTCAGGCCTCCACGGCTTAATGAAATATCCTGAAAGGAGGGCGCTAATTAAGCGAGAAATGTTCCATAGTAAATCCTTCCCCAGACGCTTACCTGCTTAAGAGAACTCTCGAAGCAGTGCCTTTTCTCTCCAAACGAGTTCTGTTTGAAGAAAAGGAAGCAAAATTCTTGTGAAATAAAGATACGTCCCTGCAAAAATTTCAGACTCAAGATAGGTAAAAATAGGAAAGATGGTTTCTGAACTAGTTATTCTGCCTCTGCTGTTTTACTGCGGAGCTCAATTGTAGTGACATTCATCCTAATAGCGGCTTAAGCTCATGCAGGTCTCAATTACCCCGTTACTCTTTGAGAATCAGGTTTTATACTCCAGAACTTTGGCTTCCCCCTTAGACTGCAGAAGAAGACTGCAGATTTATACCCTGGCCTTCTCGCTGAATCAGAGACTCAGAGCGGCTTACAATCTCCTACATCTTCTCCCCCCAGAACAGACACCCTGTGAGGTGGGTGGGGCTGAGAGAGCTCTCCCAGCACCTGCTCTTTCAAGGACAACTCTGTGAGAAGCTATGGCTGATCCAAGCTGTCCCAGCTGCTGCAAGTGGAGGTAGGGTTGCCAAGTCCAATTAAAGAGAAATCTGGGGACTTTGGGGGTGGAGCCAGGAGACTTTGGGGGTGGAGCCAGGAGACATTGGGGGTGGAGCCAAGAACAAGGATGTGACAAGCATAATTGAACTCCAAGGGAGTTCTGGCCATCACATTTAAAGGGACAGCACACCTTTTAAAATTCCTTTCTTCCATAGGAAATAATGAAGTATAGGGGCACCATCTTTTGGGGCTCATAGAATTGGACCCTCTGGTCCAATCGTTTTGAAACTTGGGGGGTATTTGGGGGAGAGGCACTAGATGTTATACTAAAAATTTGGTGCCTCTACCTCAAAAAATAGCCCCCCCCCAGAGCCCCCAATACCAATGGATGAATTCCCTATTATTCCCTATGGGAATCGTTCTCCATAGGGAATAATAGAATGCCCAGTAGACATTTCCCTCCCCCCCCCACGCTTTCTAAAAGGGGGGAGGGCCTCCAAACCAGGGAATCCCCTGCCCCCTCCCTCTCTCTCACACACACACACACACACACTTACCAGATCTTCTTCCGGAGAACTCTTGCTGTGAAAGTGAAAGCAAAAGAAAGGGCGGGGCTGTTCTCCCAAGCCCTTCCTGCTCCCTGCCCAGCCTTAAAGGGGCAGACATTTTACAAATGGCTCAGGAGCTCTATAATGAAGCCTACAGGTATGTTCTCCCCCCCCTCCACCCCCCACCCCCCGCTTCCCACTTCTTGAAGACCGGGAGATGAGGCTGCAAACCCAGGGGACTCCCGCCAGAGCAGGAGGGTTGGGAAGCCTAAGTGGAGGAGTGGGGAATCAAACCCAGTTCTCCCAGATAAGAGTCTGCACACTTCACCACTACACCAAACTGGCTCTGTCTCGATTGGAGTAACCCCTTTTCTCCCTTTCTCGCAATACAAGAACTCGTGGGCATTCAATGAAATTGCTGAGCAGTCGGGTTGGAACAGATAAAAGGAAGTCCTTCTTCACACAAAGGGTGATTAACATGTGGAATTCACTGCCACAAGAGGTGGTGGTGGCTACAAGCATAGCCAGCTTCAAGAGGGGAATGGATAAGCATATGGAGCAGATATCCATCAGTGGCTTTTAGCCACAGTATATTATTGGAACTGTCTGGAGCAGTGATGCTCTGTAATCTTGGTGCTGGGGAGTGCACAGTGGGAGGGCTTCTAGACCCACTTGTGAACCTCCTGATGGCACTTTGGTTTTTTGGCCACTGTGTGACACAGAGTGTTGGACTGGATGGGCCATTGGCCTGATCCAACATGGCTTCTCTTATGTTCTTATGTGACACAGAGTGTTGGACTGGATGGGCCATTGGCCTGATCCAACATGGCTTCTCTTATGTTCTTATGTGACACAGAGTGTTGGACTGGATGGGCCATTGGCCTGATCCAACATGGCTTCTCTTATGTTCAGAATCATCAACCTGAAACTGGGGAGACCCTGCCTTTTGTCCAAGGGCTACTGGCAGTATTGGCCCGACGCTCCATGGCACCCTAGGCAGACTCACTGCCTGGCGCCCCCCCAAAGCCCCCCACGGCTCCTATCCCCCCTCAACTTCCCCCTCCCCACTGCACCTCCCCCTCCCTTTCCCACCCCACGTTGATTTCAATGCCAGGACAGGCTCTAGTGCCGCGTTCCCAGTTATCCAAAGGCGTCCTCCCGCTGCTGATCAGGTGATCCGATTGGCGAATAAAAGCACTCCATGGCTGCGCTCCGTGTCTGTCAGGACCAGCGTCCTGAAAGGGCGGCCCCGCTGCCGCTGACTCCTCTCCCATCCAGGAAGTGGAGAGGGGAGGAGTCAGCGGCAGCGGGGCCACCCTTTCAGGACGCTGGTCCTGACAGACACAGAGCACGGCCACGTCGCGGTTTTACCCACCAATGGAATCTCCTGATTGGTGGCGGGGGGTGCCTTTGGATAGCCAGGAACTTGGCACTAGTGGGGTTGGGAAGGGAAGAGAAGGGAGGGGAAGGATGCTGAAGAGTGGTCAAACTAGGCATTTGAGGGGGGAGGCCAAATTTGCTGCCCCTGCCCTGCTGGTTCTCACTTGCTATCACATGTTCTCAGAGGGCGTTTTGTAGAAAAATAACTGGTGGAGTTCATTAGCATAACTCATTAGCATATGCCACTGCCCCCATCCAAAAGCAACCCAATGCAAGAAAGGAGAGCCCTGGTCAAGCTAGGCCTGCTTGGGCTGGCTAGGGATCCAGCCAGCCCAAGCAGGCCTCACTTGCCTGGGGCTCTCCTGGGCCACCCCACGCCCCCAGTCAAAAGGCCAGCAAGCCACCCGCCACCCAAAATCATCTAAGTGGAGAAAAGGTGGCATGGGCTTCTCCAGGGGTTAAGGAGGGCTGCTGGGGGTGAGGCAAAGCCCCTGTTGGCTGGCTGACTGCCCCCTCTCCTAATCCAGGGATTATTATGCAGCTGTACCTACCATTCAATGGACTTAGTAGGTGGGGAGAAGGAGCGGGAACCCTCAGAAAGATTTAAGAGCTGCACTCCTTTGAACGCCTGCTGAATCTGAGGCCTGCTTGTTTTATTCACTCTGTTAACAGCTCCTCTGTTTCCCAAACTGGCCCACCTGAGCAGGTAGATGCTAGAAGCTCCTGGGAAAAGATGTGCCCAAGCAGCAAGGAGAACGGCTGACTTGAACCCACTCTGTGCTGGCAAAGTGTCCATGGCTGCAATTAAGTACAAAGGTAGCATCGCAATGCACAAGGGAAATTTGCATGTCAACGAGTCCCTGGAGCTCCCCGTGCCAGGCTGCTGCGCGAGCCAATTCGATAGCTGTTAAAGTATCCTTAAAAATATTCTGTGTGAGCATTTAACCAATTAGTTTTTATGAACATTTTCAGCTCTATGTCTGTTGTGGGGAGGGGAAGGGAAAGGAGATTGTAAGCTGCTCTGAGACTCCAAGTGAAGGGTGGGGTATAAATCCAATTTCTTCTTCCTCCTCCTCCTCCTCCTCTTCATCTTCTTTCTCATGTGGGCCCCAGGTCATGAAGGGCTTTGAGCTGAACCTGCAGACAAACTGGTTTCCAGCACATAAGTGTCAAGCATCGATATTTCCCAATAATCAGTCTTTTGTTGTTGAATCAAAAGTTGCTTTATTTAAGAAACTCAGAAGCTTTACCAAGGACGCAAGCCTTGGAAGTAATGACGTCCACAGTGTTACACAGTTGCTACATAGGATAACTTCAAAGGGTATCATACAGATGCAGCTTGAGTCACAGGTTCAAAGGTTACTACATAGTATCTCTTTTATTGCTAAGGAATTTCGGCTATTAAAAACATCTCCCTTTCTCACACTTCTTTCAGCACAAATAAGATTGTCTGTGTGAACCTGGGGGAGAGGCAGCATGAATGTGGTACCAGCCAGGCTGTAGTATAAACATCCTTGGGCCAGATGGATTTATAACTTGCCCAAAGGTTGTAAAAGAGGGGGGAGCAGCAGAGTATGGGTGACCTGCTTTCTGTCGAAGGGACCATTAAGTTACAGAAATATGCATGCTTGACATGCTGCCCCCCTCAAGCCCCTCTTCGGGGTTTTGTAGGATGCTTGGCATAAAATTGTTTAATCAGCTCTGGTGCTCTTACATTTGAACTAATTACCCATTCGTTGTGGGCTACAGAGAAATGTTTCCATCTAATCAGAAAATACAATACACCCTGCTTCAGCTTAGCATCTAAAATCTCTTTTACTTCATGGTGATTCTGATCCCCCACCAGAATAGGCTCTGGAGCTTGGGGTTGGGGGTGCCAAGACGTGGCTCCAGGATACCTCTGAAGTAAACTGCAGTGAAAGATGGGATGTATCTTACTAAACAGTTTAGGTAATTCGAGTTCTACAGTCACTTTATTAATTACACGTTTAATACAGAACGGTCCCAAGAACTTGTATGCCAGTTTTTTAGAAGGTTGCGGTAAAAGCAAGTTCTTGGTAGACAGGAACACTGTTACTGTTTTTGCACACAGCTTACCACGTGGTCACGTTCCTGTTCTCTCCGCAGCATCCCTCAGATTTCCCACTATCTGTGCCAGAGTTACAGGAAGTGCCACGGCTTTTGCGTAGCAAATGTAAACTGGGTTTTAGCATCAGCTAGAAAGTTCTTAGATCCGGGATGTGCTTCAATTTAAAATTGAACTTAGCAAAAAATCTTACCCACCGAATTTGTTTTTTGGTCAGTTTCCTATGCCCAGTTAGTGCTTCAGGGTTCTTATGGTCGGTCTATATTTCAAAGGGGACCCTTGCCCCTTCCAACCAAGACCTCCAAGTCTTTAGGGCGAAGGTTACTGCAAATGCCTCTTTGTCCCACATGGACCAATTCCTCTGCTCTTGGGAAAATTTCTTTGAGATGTAAGCACATGGTTTTAGAGCCCCCCTCCTCATCTGGTTGCATAAGAATTGCCCCCACAGCGACGTCGCTGGCATCACACGGGACTACAAAGGGTTTCAATTCATTGGGGTGAATTAATATGGGTTTGCTGGTAAACAATCTCGTTAGCTTGTTGAATGCTTTTTGACAGTCCACTGTCCAGTTTAATTTGGCTCCTGGCCGCTTGGCCTCGGGACCTCTCCCTTTTGTCTTGAGAAGGTCCGTTAAGGGGAGTATAGTGTGCATGAACCCCTGTATAAAATTACGATAAAAATTTGCGAACCCGATGAATGCTTGGAGTTGTTTACATGTTCTCGGGGGTTCCCAATCTAGTACACCTGCTAGCTGCACCCATCCTACCAGTATGATAGGGCGAGCCTGTTGTAGGGCTCGATCCAGTACGCTCGCATTTAGGCATCTCTGGAATTGTTCCATCTTCATCTGCTCGTTCCACTCATGCACTTTGGCTGCGTTGGCCCAGAATTCGGCTGCATACTCTCTCACTGCTTTGGATCCTTGTTGTTGGTCTCTTAGAATGGTTAGGGCTCTAGTTTCTTGTAACGGATCCTCATACTGAGTTAGTAGGGCACGTAAAAACACTGCCATGCTGTCTAGTTCGGGGCTTCAAGTTTCGTATAGGCTCACGTATCTTCTCTTAGCCGCCCCTTCAACTTCGATCCTAAGTAATCCACTCTGCTAAATTCGTCGGGGAAAGTTTGCCCCCAGTAGAACATAAAGCTATTGGCTTGTTTTGAAAAATACTCCACCTCTTTGGGATCCCCGTCAAAGGTGGCTTTCAGTTCCCAACCTTGCTCGTAGTCTCACGGCGGCAGCGGTAGCAGAGGCTGAGGTTGCTGCAGTAGCTGTGGTTGTAGGGGGGAAGGGTTGTGGTGGTTGCCCCCCTCACAATACGAGAACTTGTATTTCTCCCATTCTCGCATTACAAGAACTCGTGGGCACTCAATGTGGCTGGCAGCTGCTCCAGGTTCTCAGGCAGAAGGAAGGTTCTTGCTGACATCTGCTACCTGAGAGCCCTTCTCTGGAAGAGATCAAGGACCGAACCTGAGACCTTTCTGCATCCCAGCTCCTAAGCTACAGGACCCACTGAACATAAGAGAAGCCATGTTGGATCAATCCAATGGCCCATCCAGTCCAACACTCTGTGTCACATAAGAACATAAGAGAAGCCATGTTGGATCAATCCAATGGCCCATCCAGTCCAACACTCTGTGTCACAGAAGAACATAAGAGAAGCCCTGTTGGATCAGGCCAATGGCCCATCCAGTCCAACACTCTGTGTCACACTGTGGCCAAAAACCCCAAGTGCCATCAGGAGGTCCACCAGTGGGGCCAGGACAATAGAAGCCCTCCCACTGTGCCCCCCAAGCACCCAGAATACAGAGCATCAATGCCCCAGAGAGAGAGTTCCATCAATACGCTGCGGCTAATAGCCACTGATGGACCTCTGCTCCATATGCTTATCCAATCCCCTCTTGAAGCTGGCTATGCTTGCAGCCGCCACCACCTCCTGTGGCAGTGAATTCCACCTGTTAATCACCCTTTGGGTGAAGAAGAAGTACTTCCTTTTATCCGTTGTAATCCGACTGCTTAGCAATTTCATTGAGTGGTTGTTTATGTTTTCTTTATAAATTTCAATGAAAATTTGTTGATTATATTGGAGGCTGGTTTAATCACAGAACCCTTAGGGGCTCCCCTGCTAGTCCAACTGGGGATTGGCAACCCTCGAACGTCCAAGTTTGGAGATAGTAAACCTCTGAATCCCAGAGGCAGGAGGCAACATCAGAGGAAGACCAGAGGAACTGGCTGGCCGCTGTGTGAGACAGGACTAGATGGACCCGTGGACTGATCCAGCAAGGCTCTTCGGATGTTCTTAACTGGGAAGTTGTGTGCAAAAGGTAGAAATGCAGCTAGGCATAGTTTGGAGGACTGTTTAAGAGAAGCCATCCAGACTCCCTATATTTGCGAGGGGTGATTACTAATCTTTATTTGACCGTGGCGTTTCCTTATCTGTTTTTTTGCATTCTTCTGCATGGATTAGATTTTACGAATGCAAGCAGCAAAAACAAAAGTATCCCGCTTAAATCTAAGCACTTTGTAAAAAAAAAAGTGCTCCCACCATAACTGTAGGACAGCTGAACAATAAAAGATAATTTGCAAATTTATCGGAGAATTGTCCCTGTTCTATTGAATTTGGTTTCATTTATCAGTTGCCTCAACCTATATAAAGCTCAGCGCTTCCTCAGTCCCCATGTGGCAGGGATGTATACAAATGGCAGGTACTGATGAAATGTTTACAGAAAAGATTGGCTTGTCAATGAGGCAGAGGAGTGGTATCGATCCCTTCTCCGTTTGTCAGCCTGTAACCGGTTTAAGGAATGGCCTGCAGCACCGAAATCCAATCAAACACCCTCAACAGCTCCCCCCTTCCCGAAACACGGCAGAGGCTTCAATCACAATAAAAGAAAATGAACCACTTATCATATAAATGAGGGGAAGGTAATTAACAGGTTACTGATTTCAACCGGAGAGGGTTCCGACGAAGGAACAGGATTAAGCCTTTATGCATTTGGACCTTACTCAAAGGCCTTTCCAGAGCACTCAACAAACCAGATTGCGCTGGTTTATTGTGGTCTCTAGTTCCCAAAGTGAGACTTTTTTTGGGGGGGGGGGGTGATTTTTATAGACACAGTCAGGGCATTTTTTGTAGCAGGAACTCCTTTGCATATTAGACCACTCCCACCTGATGTAGCCAATCCTCCTGGAGCTTACAATAGGCCCTGTACTAAGAGCCCTGTAAGCTCTTGGGAGATTGGCTACCTCAGGTGTGTGTGGTTTAATATGCAAAGGAGCCCCTGCTACAACAAAAGCTCTGTGCACAGTCTTTCCACAGGGGTGGCCAATGGCAGCTCTCCAGATGTTTTTTGCCTACAACTCCCATCAGCCCCAGCCAGCATGGCCAATGGCTGGGGCCGATGGGAGTTGTAGGCAAAAAACATCTGGAGAGCTGCCGTTGGCCACCCCTGAGTGGGTTCAATGCATGGAAGAGGCAAGGTGGTAGTGAAGCATCAGCTCTTTACTGATTGCAGCATCGTGAGGCATCAGCTTAAGATTGATGAACTGAGCCCACAGGGCCAATTAGATGCACACCCGTGTTCCCGTGCAAGCGTTTGATTGGTCCATTCAAACCAGTAGGCGGCCTGTGATTGGAGCAGGGCAGCAGGGTTTTGGATCCTGCTGCCCATTGTTCCCAAGTCCCCAAGCTCAGGCCGTCTGGCTCCAATGAGCCAGGCAGGAACACACATTCAGTTCTCACTTGAGTCTGCATACATTACACTTCCTTTGTGATTTCTTTTTATTTGCCAGTGTAATATCAAAGCGTGGAGGAGCAGACCCCACCCCCCTTCCAAGCAACCATTTATGATGATGATAATTGGATTTATATCCCGCCCTTCACTCTGAATCTCAGAGCGACTCACAATCTCCTTTACCTTCCTCCCCCACAACAGACACCCTGTGAGGTAGATGGGGCTGAGAGAGCTCCCCCAGAAGCTGCCCTTTCAAGGACAAGTCTGCCAGAGCAATGCCTAACCCAAAACCATTCCAGCAGCTGCGAGTGGAGGAGTGGAGAATCAAATCCGGTTCGCCCAGATAAGAGTCTGCACACTTAACCGCTACACCAAACTGGCTCTCTGAAGTATATCTATTACTGTTTGATCCTTGATGTGATGAATTGCGGGACAGGGGCCTTGGGCTGCTTATTCTCATGCTCTGTTCAGTCTACCCATCGGTAGGGCGGGATGTCTAGAAAGCAAAGTAAGAGGACTGGAATTACAGAAATGAAGCAAAGCATAAAAGACAAGATATGCTAAATAATGCAGAAAATGATATTACATAAGAGCCCTATCACCATGCACTGCTCTGGTGCAATGACATCACCTGGAAGTGACGTTATCATGCCAGGGACACTCTAGGACTCACATTAAAAATTCTGTGGTACTATAGTTTTTAACGTGAATCCTAGAGCATCCCCGGCATGATGCTCTAGGAATTGTGGTAAAAACTCTATGGTACCATAGAGATTTTACCCCGAGTCCTAGAGCATCCCTGGCATGACATCCCCAGTGCAATGATGTCACCATTCCCAGCAGCCCTTTCTCCAAGACCCCTGGGCAGTGAGTGTACCTTGGGAGCACAGATGGAGCTCTAATAAATAAGTGAACAGGGGTGTTGATGACAGCAGTGAGCTTAGGGTTGCCAACTCTAGGTTGGGAAATACCTGGAGATGTGGGGAGTGGAGGACAGGATTTGGGGAGGGGAGGGATTTCAGTATGGGACAATGCCACAGAGTCCACCTTCCAAAGCAGCCATTCTCTCCAGCTGCACTCTGTTGTCTGGAGATCAGTTGTAATAGCAGGGAGATCTCCAGCCACCACCTGGAATCTGGCACCCCCAAAGTGGACCTTTTGTCAGAAGCCATTGGCCCTGGCTGCCACTCCAGCTTTGGGTGTACTGATGCCAACCCTGCGTCTTGTATCTGGCTTGTTACTTGTGGGTGGGAGAGAACTGTGGATTGGATTGGGCCCTGAGGTGTCTAGTAACAGATCCCTGTCATAAAAGAACAAAGTCTAGCGCTGACCCTAGACTGACTGGCACTAGGGTTGCCAAATGCAATTCAAGAAAAATCTGGGGACTTTGGGGGTGAAGTCAGGAGACTTTGGGGATGGAGCTAGGAGACATTAGGGGTGGAGCCAAGATCAAGGCTGTGACAAGCATAATTGAACTCCAAAGGGAGTTCTGGCCACCACATTTAAAGGAACGGCACACTTTTTCAATTCCTTCCTTCCGTAGGAAATAATGACGGATAGGGGCCCCTTCTTTTGGGGCTCATAAAATTAGACCCCCTGGTCCAATCTTTTTGAAACTTGGGGGGTATTTTGGGGGAAATTTGGTGCCCCTACCCCAAACAACAGCCCCCCCAGAGCTCCAGATACCTGCAGATCAATTCTTCATGATTTTCTATGGGAATAAATCTCCATAGGGAATAACAGAGTTCCCAGAAGACATTTCCCCCCTCCCCCCACTTTCTGATGACCCTGAAGCGGGGGGAGGGGCTCCAAACCAGGGGATCCTCTGCCCCCACCTGGGGATTGGCAACCCTAACTGGCATCCTAGGCAAGGCTAACTTCCGGTGCACCCCTCCCCCCACACACACACTGATAATGTCACTGAGTCAAATGGGGAGTACTGAATTTGGCACCCCCAAAAGGTGATTACCCAATTCAGTGCCCCAAAAGGCCAGCATCCTAGGCCAGGGGTGGCCAACGGTAGCTCTCCAGATGTTTTTTGCCATGCTGGCTGGGGCTGATGGGAGTCGTAGGCAAAAAACATCTGGAGAGCTACCGTTGGCCACCCCTGGCCTAGGCAGTCACCTAGTTTGCCTAGTGGCACGGCCGGCCCTGCGAAGAAGAAGACCATCGATCTGGAGAGCCAGTTTGGTGTAGTGGTTAAGTGTGCGGACTTTTATCTGGGAGAACCGGGTTGATTCCCCACTCCTCCACTTGCACCTGCTAGCATGGCCTTGGGTCAGCCGTAGCTCTGGCAGAGGTTGTCCTTGAAAGGGCAGCTGCTGTAAGAGCCCTCTTCAGCCCCACCCACCTCACAGGGTGTCTGTTGTGGGGGAGGAAGGGAAAGGAGATTGTGAGCCGCTCTGAGACTCTTTGGAGTGGAGGGCGGGATATAAATCCAATATCTTCTTCTTCTTCTTCTTCTTCTTCTTCTTCTTCTTCTTCTTCTTCTTCTTATACCCCGCCCTTCTCTCTGAATCAAAGTCTCAGAGTGATCACAATCTCCTTTATCTCCTTCCCACACAACAGGCACCCTAGGAGGTGGGTGGGGCTGAGATGGCTCTCACAGCAGCTGCCCTTTCACGGACAACTCCTACGAGAGCTATGGCTGACCCAAGGCCATTCCAGCAGGCGCAAGTGGAAGAGTGGTGAATCGAACCTGGTTCTCCCAGATAAGAGCCTCCACACTTAACCACTACTCCAAAAGCCAATGATGAAGAAGAGGCCCGGCCTGCAATAGTTTAGACCTCCATGTCGTAGAACCAGTTGCCTTCATCTGTTTCCATCTCTCTGCATAGGAGACGGCTCTGACCGATATATAACCACTCTTGTTTACCGGATGTCTAGTCGACTCCTTCCAAAAGCAGGTTCTCATCCATATAAATTAACCTTTTCCTTCTAGCAGCCGGGGGAAATTAATTTCCCCCTCTTTTTCTGTTTTTATAGGAGTCCCTGTCTCTATCTATGCAAACTTCATTGTCTTATCTGTAATCACAAAAGGAGAGCGTCTTTTTTTTTAAAAAAAAAAATCGTGCATTACCAATTTTTTTTTTTTGTTAAAAACTAATTTTTCTGCATTTCCCCAGCAAAATAAGCCATCAGCGTTAGACTGTATAATTGACACCATTGCTTAGGGAACAAACCTATGAATCTTATTAGAGGCAAATTCATTACTTTAAATCCACCCTTAGGATGCAGAGCTCATCAGGGGAACCTCGAGAGGCCGCGGCTTAGAGGGAGAGATGGTTTTCCGGCTACAAATCTACAGATTTGCTGTAATTAACCTGAACTAATTATTGCCAGGCATCGGGTGGACATCCTGGGGAAAGGTCTTCGGTCCTAGTTCGTCCGGCCTTTCAGATGCTACCAACGCCGGCTTTCCAGTGAAGAAGGGAAGCTCCTCGAACCAGGATGCTTCTTTAATGGTCAGTCGGATGTCACAGCAGTGGCGAACTGGCCAGGGTGTCAGCTTGCCTGATGGCAAGTGGGCCCCCTTAAACTTTAGACAATATGTTAAAAACGTTAGGCTGCTAACAGACTGGCACTTTGGGTCGACTCCGAGATGCCTCTGAGATTGACCCAAAAAACCCCCTCCAGACGACAACATCTGCCGCCCGCCCCTGCCCCGTCCTCACCCCGTCTTCCAGGCCGATCCACCCGGCTCAAAAGGGCATCCCTTCAAAAGGCACCCCTTCAACAGCAAACTGGCTGTGATCACCTGGTGAAACAGTGCGGCTTGGCCATTTGGTCTGGAGAGCCATACAAGGTAATCACGTTTCCTGCCAGTTGGTGTTTCTGCAAATCTAGGTAAATCACAAAAGGACATGTATTTCCTCGTTGTAGTCCACCTAATTTACTTATCAACATCTATCTATACATTATCAACATCATTCTAGTCTGCCGTTAGAAGACAAGAGGATAAGGTACAGTGGGCTGAAATAGATGTAGCTGGTGGGCTAAGTGTGCAAACTAGGGTTGCCAAGTCCAATTCAAGAAATATCTGGGGACTTTGGGGGTGGAGCCAGGAGACATCGGGGCGGAGCCAGGAACAAGGGTGTGACAAGCACGATTGAACTCCAAAGGGAGTTTTGGCCATCACATTTAAAGGAACCACACACCTTTTTAAATGTCTTCCTTCCATACGAAATAATGAAGGATAGGGGCGCCTTCTTTTGGGGCTCATAGAATGGGACCCCCTGGTCCAATCGTTTTGAAACTTGGGAGATACTTTGGGGAGAGTCTCTAGATACTATACTGAAAATTTGGTGCCTCTACCACAAAAAACAGCTCCCCCAGAGTCCCCGAAACCTCCAGATCAATTCCCCATTATACTCTATGAGAATCAATCTCCACATAGAGAATAATGCTCAGCAGACGTGAAGAAGATATTGGATTTATATCCCGCCCTCCACTCCGAAGAGTCTCAGAGCGGCTCACAATCTCCTTTACCTTCCTCCTCCACAACAGACACCCTGTGAGGTGGGTGAGGCTGAGAGGACTCTCACAGCAGCTGCCCTTTCAAGTACAACCTCTGCCAGAGCTATGGCTGACCCAAGGCCATTCTAGCAGGTGCAAGTGGAGGAGTGGGGAATCAAACCCGGTTCTCCCAGATAAGAGTCCGCACACTTAACCACTACACCAAACTGGCTCCCAGCATGCACCTCGCGAAGGGAGGCCGGACTGGAGCAAATAGCAGGCCGGCGGTGGGCAGGTCTTTGTGAGCCGGAGGAAGGGAGAAGCCTGAAGCCAGGCAGGGAAAGAGACACGACGCCGTTCCACCGCCCCCACCCCCGCTATCAGATTTTTAGATAGCGGGGGATTAGGCTGCTAATTCAGGGATACCCTGGCAGGGCGGGGGGGTTGGGAAGCCTAGTGCAAACTGATACAGGGCTAGGATCACATGGCAAAGCAGTGTCACAAATTAGAGGGCCATTTGGTCTGGACAGCCATAAAAGGTAATAAAAGTTACTTGTTAATTGCTGTTGCTGCAAGTTTAGGTAAAAAAAAAGACATGTATTTTCTTGTCCTTGTCCACCAAATTTACTTCTCAGCATCATTCTATACATTATAAATATCATTCTAGTTTACCATTAGAAAAAAAAGAACACATACAATGAAAATGGGTTAAGTATATGTAATGAGATAAACATCCAATATCCCTTATTTGAGTATGTCAATACATACAATATATAGACCGTTTTCGCACACAGCTTACCTCGCAGCCACAATCCTGTTCCCTCCGCAGCGTCCGGTCGGATTTCCCACCTGGCTCTCCAGGTAGTTCAGGTAGCCGGCTCCAGGTTGACTCAGCCTTCCATCCTTCTGAGGTCAGTAAAATGAGTCCCCAGCTTGCTGAGGGGAAATGTAGATGCCTGGGGAAGGCAATGGCAAACCACCCCGTCAAAAGTCTGCCATGAAAACGTTGTGATGCGACGTCACCCCAGAGTTGGAAACAATTGGTGTTTGCACAGGGGACTACCTTGACCTTTTTATTGTATAAGTGCTTTACTAATTGATAGATATGGAAAGTATCGCTACTTGCTGAGCATAGATAGGGCTGGTCCTTCCACTAGGCAAACTAGGAAACTGCCTAGGGCACCAGTAGGGTTGCCAAGTCCAATTCAAGAAATATCTGGGGACTTTGGGGCTGAAGCCAGGAGACTTTGGGGGTGGAGCCAGGAGACATTAGGGGTGGAGCCAAGATCAAGGCTGTGACAAGCATCATTGAACTCCAAAGGGAGTTCTGGCCCTCACATTTAAAGGGACGGCACACCTTTTCAACGCCTTCCTTCCATAGGAAATAATGAAGGATAGGGGCACCTTCTTTTGGGGCTCATAGAATTGGACCCCCTGGTCCAATCTTTTTGAAGCTTGGAGGGTATTTTGGGGAGAGGCACTAGATGCTATGCTGAAAATTTGGTGCCTCTACCCCCCAAAAAACAGCCCCCCCAGAGCCCCAGGTACCCGCGGATCAATTCTCCATGATTTTCTATGGGAATAAATCTCCACAGGGAATAACTGAGTTCCCAGCAGAAATTTCCCTCCCCTCCCCCCGCTTTCCGACGACCCTGAAGCGGGGGGAGGGCCTCCAAACCGGGGGATCCCCTGCCCCCGCCCTAGGCACCGGCCTTCTGCGGACACCGAATTGGGCGCCCCCCACGTGGCTCAGCAAAATTATCAGTGCGGGGGGGGGGGTGTGTGTGTGCAAGAAATTAGCCTTGCCTAGGGTGCCAGGCAATCTGGGGCCAGCCCTGAGGGTTCCCAATGGGCGGGCGGGGCCTAGTGAGTTCCTGGAATTACAACTGATCTCCAGTCTAAAGAGATCAGCTCTTGCGGGCGATGTCATCGCGCCGGTGATGTCGGGGGAGTTCCCCCTGCTGGCCCAGTGTGGAGAAGCCCTGCCCAGACCAGGGTCTTGCCAGCTGTATCCATGAATGAAGCTACTGAAACTGAGTTCCGTTTTACAGCCTGAAAACCGAGGAAGATTTGAAATGCCTTGGAATATCTGGAATGGGCATCTTTTGTGAAGGCTGAATAGGTCTTCTGTGCTTTGTCCAAATATTCTTCATCCCCCTGTTGGAAAAGTGTGGAAGCACTATGGATTCACTGGCTGAGGATTGTACTGGTGAGAAATTTGTTCTTGCGTCTGAAATTTGTTAATGAACTTTGTCTATGTATTGCATAAACAGGTCAAGGTAGTCCCCTGTGCAAGCACCAGTCGTTTCCGACTCTGGGGTGACGTTGCATCACGACGTTTTCACGGCAGACTTTTTACGAGGTGGTTTGCCATTGCCTTCCCCAGTCCTCTACACTTTCCCCCCAGCAAGCTGAGTACTCATTTTCCCGACCTCGGAAGGATGGAAGGCTGAGTCAACCTGGAGCCGGCTACCTGCACCCAGCTTCCGCTGGGATCGAACTCAGGTCGTGAGCAGAGAGCTCAGACTGCACTATTGCAGCTTTACCACTCTGCACCACAGGGCTCTTACTAAGTGAGAGAATTTGAGAACTGAATTGAATATACGTTTAATCAAATCTGGAAATATTATTTTACTCAGTGGTCTTTTCATTGTTTAGGGCAAAAAGGGCAACTTTATATGAAGCCTCTGGCTCCACATCTTCAAGTAAAAATATAACTTTTCCCATCACGGTGTTAAGGCCTAAATTGGCCAGAATTGTACCTAAGAATTTCTTCTTTGGAAGTGACGTCATTGTGCCAGGCATGTTGCACACAGGACGCTCTAGCATTTGGGTGAATATAGTGCCATAGAGTTTTTACCCAAATGCTAGAGCACCCTGTGCCAACATGCCTGGTACAATTCTGTCACTTCCAGGTGACGTCTTTGTGTCAGGCACGTTGGCTGTTGATGGAGTTTTTTTGAGGTGGGGATTCCTCTGCTGGCCAGCTCTGTGCTGGCGGGTTGGAGGCCCCCAAATAGCTGCTGGAATGGCCTTGGGTGAGCCATAGCCCTTGTAGGAGTTGTCCTTGAAAGGGCAGCTGCTATAAGAACTCTCTCAGCCCAACCTACCTCACAGGGTGTCTGTTGTGGAGTGGGGGGGGGGGGAGGTAAAGGAGATTGTGACTGCTCTGGGTCTCTGATTCAGAGTATTGGGTGGGATATAAATCCAATACCATCTTCTTCTTCCCCAGTCTGGTGTAGCGGTTAAGTGTGTGGATTCTTATCTGGGAGAACTGGGTTTGATTCCCCACTCCTCCACTTGCAGCTGCTGGAATGGCCTTGGGTCAGCCATAGCTCTCACAGAGTTGTCCTTGAAAGGGCAGCTTCTGTGAGAGCTCTCTACCTCACGGGGGTGTCTGTTGTGGGGGAAGAAGATAAAAGGAGATTGTGAGCTGCTCTGAGACTGAAATTCAGAGTATTTTGGGGCGGGATATAAATCCAATATCATCATGATCTTCTTCTTCTTTTCTTCCAAACTGGAGAGCCAGTTTGGTGTAGTGGTTAAGTGTGCGGACTCTTATCCGGGAGAACCGGGTTTGATTCCCCACTCCTCCACTTGCACCTGCTAGCATAGCCTTGGGTCAGCCATAGCTCTGGCAGAGGTTGTCCTTGAAAGGGCAGCTGCTGTGAGAGCCCTCTCCAACCCCACCCACCTCACTGGGTGTCTGTTGTGGGGGAGGAAGGGAAAGGAGATTGTGAGCCGCTCTGAGACTCTTCGAAGTGGAGGGCGGGATATAAATCCAATATCTTCATCTACCTCACAGGGTGTCTGTTGTGGGGGAGGAAGGTAAAGGAGATTCTGATCCGCTCTGAGACTTCGGAGTGCAGGGCGGGATATAAATCCAATATCTTCATCTACCTCACAGGGTGTCTGTTGTGGGGGAGGAAGGGAAAGGAGATTCTGAGCCGCTCTGAGACTCTTCGGAGTGCAGGGCGGGATATAAATCCAATATCTTCATCTACCTCACAGGGTGTCTGTTGTGGGGGAGGAAGGGAAAGGAGATTGTGAGCCGCTCTGAGACTCTTCGAAGTGGAGGGCGGGATATAAATCCAATATCTTCTTCTTCTTCAATCATCTTGCTTTTGCCCCCACTTTCTCCTTGTTTCTGTGGACTGCCCATCCCTCGGTCATAAAAAGTGATCTTTCTTCTGCCTTCAGCCCCCTTGCTGGCCATGGGGGTTGGACTTAGTTATCAAAAGGTACTGCTTGCCTGTTTCTTTGGGAAGCCTATTCTGATATCGGTCAGTTCCATCTGTGCTGTCCTTTCAATACTGCCAATCGGTTCCTCACTTCAGTGAAATAGGCTACTGCTCTCACACAAGCTTCTGCGGACAATGCTGGTTATTTATGTCTTAATCCATACAGCCTAGTTTGGGGACTGCGATTTCCTTGGTCATCTGCTCTGGTGGATTACTTATGCCGGAAGACCATATCCTGTATCTTTCATTACTGTTCAGCATCATTACACCAGGGAATAGGTCTCTCTAGGCTGCAGTACCTTGTAATGGTGTGGACATCTCAGAAGATTATTTTGAGCAACTCCTGTTTGGTGTAGTGCGGACTCTTGTCTGGGAGAACTGGGTTTGATTCCCCACTCCTCCACTTACAACTGCTGGAATGGCCTTGGGTCAGCCATAGCAGTCGCAGGAGTTGTCCTTGAAAGGGCAGTTGCTGTGAGAGCCCTCTCAGCCCCACCCACCTCACAGGGTGTCTGTTGTGGGGGGAGAAGATATAGGAGACTGTAAGCTGCTCTGAGTCTCTGATTCAGAGAGAAGGAAAAGGAAGGAAAGGAAAGGTCCCCTGTGCAAGCACCAGTCGTTTCCGACTCGGGGGTGACGTTGCTTTCACAACATTTTCACGGCAGACTTTTTACGGGGTGGTTTACCATTGCCTTCCCCAGCCATCTACGCTTTCCCCTTTCAGAGAGAAGGGCAGGGTATAAATCTGCAATGTTCTTCTTCTCCTCATGATCATTGGTTTCTGGGATGTTGCGATGCTTTACTATTTCTCCTGTGAAGATATATTCAGATGTTGGTCTGAAGGTGTTAAAAGGAAGTACTTCTTCGCCCAAAGGGTGATTAACACATGGCATTCACTGCTACAGGAGGTGGTGGTGGCTGCAAGCATAGACAGCTTCAGGAGGGGATTGGATAAGCATAGGAGCTGTAATGTACTGAGAACCGAGACGGGTTGAAGGCAACATGGTTTATTCAGTAGCACATTACAAGAGAGGGAACACACGTGCCGGGTCCCGCTTATATACATTACCTGGAACTGCCCACTCATCTGACCAGGCCAATCCTGGTCAGTCAAGCTTCCCACCACAGATCTTGATGGGCGGGGCGTCTGGTGAGCTACATCCGGGGACCCACGGGTCGCCTCTGTAGCGATCGCCATGCGGTACAACAGCTTATGTTCAAGACATAACAGGAGCAGAGGTCCATCAATGGCTATTAGCCAAAGTGTATTGTTGGAACTCTCTGTCTGGGGCAGTGATGCTCTGTATGCTTGGTGCTTGGGGGGGGGGGCAAAGTGAGAGGGCTTCTAGCCCCACTTGTGAACCTCCTGATGGCACTTGGGGTTTTTTGGCTACTGTGTGACACAGAGTGTTGGACTGGATGGGCCATCAGCCTGATCCAACATGGCTTCTCTTATGTTCTTATGTTGGTCCTTCCCACAGCAGTTTAAGCCAGCACACTTAGAGGCGTGGTCTGGGTCTCCAATGTGACTGCAGGTATAGATTTAGGGACGCTTTTGCAGATGGTGGAAGGAAAGAGGCCGAGCAGTTAGCAAGTGACTTCCCTCTGGCCATCTGGTGGACCACTATTTGCAAAGGCACCCGGAGGCGTCTCAGCTCAGCCTCTTCGCTGCTACCGCTGCTTGCCGAAGTTCCCTCTATTAGCTGTGCTTGTTTGCCTGATTGTTAATTAACCATTGGCTCAATTAAGGGCCCTGCTGACAGACAGCTCAGGAAACGCTTTTGTCTCAAGGGGAAGAAGTCTAATAGGTTCATCCCAGGTTATATACAGCAGGCAGTTTAAAAGGGACGGTAAAGACAAGTCAACTGATAATTGCACTTCTCCGATAGCATAAGAAATACATACAGGTCTCCCTCGTTGCTGGATTGCCCCACTATAGAGTAATTGCTAATATCGCCACGATGAGGCTTTGCTCAAGCAAAACCCCTCTGAAACGCCCCGTTCAGTGGTAATCCTATTCCCCGGAGATCTTTTCCGTGCTATTAATCTCTCACGTTGTTTCCAAGTCAGCAAAATGCATTATCTGAATAATCATAATGCTGTTAGCGTCTTTTGTGTATTTACGCTCTTCTGTATGCAAACGAGGCGCGGGCTCTCAGAGCCTTAAGATACCATATGTTAGAAACTTGGACCGAAATACGCTGGCAACTTGCATTCACACCATGACCCTACAGGAAGTCCATTCGATTTTTAAAGTTAGACGGGTGAGATGAACCGATGCTGCTAACTGATTAGAAATTGGGCTCTTGTTTGCTTAGCAAAATTCATGTAGTAATGAACCAATGAAACTAATTTGCACATTTGCTTTAAAGCTGGTGATATTTGTCGGTGTGTTTGAATGAGTTAAGAGCCCTGTGGCGCAGAGAGTTAAAGCTGCAGTACCACAGTCCTACGCTCTGCTCACGACCTTTCGATCCTGGCGGAAGCTGAGTTCAGGTTGGAAGACACAGACAGGTCTGGATTAACAAATAGGCCGAGTAGGCACTGGCCTATGGGCCCCCACACCTTTAGGGCCCAGGCCAGTTTGCCTCTCTCTGCCTCTTCCTTGCAGCTTTGACAAAGTGGCTTTTGGGAAGGTGCCTGCAGGAGATATTAGGAGATAATTTGCAAGGAGGCCCCCAAGATTTCGACTGCCTAAGGGCCTCCACAGGGCACGGAAGCGATGTCTGTTCTCTCTATGTCCTGCAGTAGTAGCAACCTAAAAGAGCACTCCACATGGCAAGACTAGCTATGGACAAAGATGAGATGGAAGGGAAGGGAAGGGAAGGGGAGGGGAGGGGAGGGGAGGGGAGGGGAGGGAAGGGAAGGGAAGGGAAGGGAAGGGAAGGGAAGGGAAGGGAAGGGAAGGGAAGGGAAGGGAAGGGAAGGGAAGGGAAGGGAAGGGAAGGGAAGGGAAGGGAAGGGAAGGGAAGGGAAGGGAAGGGAAGGGAAGGGAAGGGAAGGGAAGGGAAGGGAAGGGAAGGGAAGCCAGCTTGGGTGGGAGGAGCAGAGCCGGTGTGGAGAGGAAGCGGAGCCAGACCCGGAGGGAGCACAGGGACCACAAGGGAATAGGATTTCCCCTCTCCAGAGAGTCCTTGCAGGTCCCCCGGTTGTTGCTAATAAAAAAGGTAGGGCTGTACCAACCAATAAGACAAAATATACGGCCATCCATAGATAACAGGCGGCAAGGAGGGAAAAGGCCGAGCGCAGAAGAATAGATGCTTTCGAGCTGTGGTGCTGGAGAAGACTCTTGAGAGTCCCTTGGATTGCAAGAAGATCCAATCAGTCAGTCCTAAGGGAAATCAACCCTGACTGTTCTCTGGAAGGTCAGATGCTGAAGCTGAAGCTCAAACACTTTGGCCCCCAAATGAGAAGAGAGCTCTCCCTGGAGAAGACCCTGATGCTGGGGAAGACAGAAGGCAAAAGCAGAAGGGGACTGCAAAAGATGAGATGGCTGGACAGCGTTCCTGATGTGACTAACACGAATTTGAGCAGACTTTGGAGGATGGTGGAAGACAGGAGGGTCTCGTGTGACTTGGTCCATGGGGTTGCAAAGAGTCGGACTCAACTGTGTGACTGAACAACAACAACTAAGGGGGGGGGGGGGAACCCAGGTAGCTGGAGGATGTTAATTTTTAAAAAAAATATTAGAGAAAGAAAATTAACATGGAAACTCACAGCCCTCCGTTGTCAACTGCCCTCATATAGCCAAAAGGCCATCAAGCCAAAAGGAAGAAACCAGCTAGCCACCTCATTTCCTTCAACAAAAGTCACCGATGGAGGGAATTAGGGTCAGAAAGACAACATCCCAGACAGACAAGCCTTTATTGGCATGTATAGACATATACAATAGAAGATCGGCCAAATTACACAGAGTCCATACAAAGTAAGATTAAAAGTACAAGATAAAAACAGAAATTACAGCATGGCCATGGTTAGCCACGCTCCCCTAGCGGGCAACAGTTATTTCTATTGGCTCACTTCAGAATCCTTCATTTCTTTGTTACAAGTTGTTACATGCCTAGCATCCTGATTGGCTCACTCCAGAATCCTTCATTTGCATCTCTTTGTGACTAGTTGTTACATGGACCAACCCTAAATCAGACTTTTCCCTGCAGCCGCTGTGGCCAGACCTGCCTGTCCCACATTGGTCTTGTCAGCCACCAGCGAGCCTGCAGCAAACGTGGACTATTGCACCCTTCTTAAATCTTCGTTCGCGAAGCCAAGCCGAGAGAGAGAGAGAGAGAGCATCCTGATTGGCCAGTTCTTCCGGGCTTCAGGATCCTGATTTGCAAGGAGTGCCTGTCTCAAGCTCAGGCAATAATAACCCAGTGAGATGCAATACATAACACAGCAAATACATAACAATGTGTTTTTATTTGGGGCTGGTTGCCTCCAGCAGGGATACAAATTGGGATTCCAGCAAATTCAGAGCACTGTGCAGGAAGGCAACCTCAGGGCAAGAACGAGAAGTAAATGGTGGAGAGATGAACATTGCAGAGCAAATCCAAAGTGCTTTGGATGTTACTGGGGACTGGTGGTGGGAAGTGCCATCGAGTTGCAGATGACTTACAGTGACCCCACAGGGTTTCTAAGACAAGAGATGCTCAGAGGTGGTTTGCCTCAGCATAGCAACCATCACTCTGCATGGCAACCCTGGACCGCCTGGGTGGTCTCCCATCCAAACACTACTAGCCAGGGGCAACTCTCTTCACTTCCAAGACCTGAAGAGATCAGGCTAGCTTGAGCCATCCAGGTGTGGACATAACAGACAAACTGGGCTTTTTATCGCATCAACAGACAGGAAAAAGGGGGGGGGAGGGAATGTTTTGTTTCTGGAGAACAGCCTCATGTTGCAAAAGATTAACGACAATCCCTGCGTCTCTAGATTATAATCAGGGATCATTTTGTAGGAAAAGTGGTGCCGGAGCTCATTAGCACAAATCATTTGCATATGCCACACACCCTGACGTCACCGAAAGGTGTATTAAATTAAATCAGCTCAGCATCTACCTTAAAATGCTTCTTGAATTATAATTGTCATAAGAAGACCTTACTCTCATCATAGACCGATTCCCCACTATACTTATGCCGCTCTCATGCTCCTCTTCTCAGCGGGGCTTTTACCGGATTTCACACTATCTGCCCTGGGGCTGCAACTAGTTTCACCTTTTTTGTGAGGCAAACAGAAACTGGTTTTTAGAGGATCTTGTTTGCTGCACGAAAGAGGCAGAGCGAGTTGCAGCCCCAGGGCAGATAGTTTGAAATCCAATGGAAACCCCGCAGAGGAGAGGAGCGTGAGAGCGGCATAAGGCTAGTCATACTTTTTAAATCATAGAATAGAATCATAGAGTTGGAAGGGACCTCCAGAGTCATCTAGTCCAACCCCCTGCACAATGCAGGAAGCGCACAAATACCTCCCCCCAGATTCACAGGATCTTCATCACTGTCAGATGGCCATCTAGCCTCTGTTTAAAAACCTCCAAGGAAGGAGAGCCCACCACCTCCTGAGGAAACCTGTTCCACAGAGGAATCGCTCTGTCAGGAAGTTCTTTCTAATGTTGAGCTGGAAACTCTTTTGATTTAATTTCAACCCATTGGTTCTGGTCCTACCTTCTGGGGCCACAGAAAACAATTCCACACCATGCTCTAGATGACAGCCCTTCAAGTTCTTGAAGATGGTGATCATATCACCACTCAGCCGCCTCCTCTCCAGGCTGAACATCCCCAGCTCCTTCAATCTTTCCTCATAGGACCTGGTCTCCAGACCCCTCACCATCTTTGTCGTCCTCCTCTGGACCCGTTCCAGCTTATCTATATCCTTCTTAAAATGTGGTGCCCAAAACTGAACACAATACTTCAGGTGAGGTCTTACCAGAGCAGAGTAAAGCGATACCATCACATCATGTGATCTGGACACTATACTTCTGTTGATACAGCCCAAAATTGCATTTGCCTTTTTAGCTACCACATCACACTGTTGACTCATGTTCAGCGTATGATCCACTAAGACCCCTAGATCCTTTTCGCACATACCACTGCTAAGACAAGTCTCCCCCGTCCTATAACCATGCATTGGATTTTTCCTACCTAAATGCAGAACTTTACATTTATCCCTGTTAAAATTCATTTTATTGGTTTTAGCCCAGTTTTCCAGCCTCTCAAGGTCATCCTGTATCCTGTTTCTGTCTTCTACTGTATTTGCAACCCCTCCCAATTTAGTATCATCGGCAAATTTAATAAGCATTCCCTCTATTCCTTCATCCAAATCATTGATAAAGATGTTGAACAAAACAGGTCCCAAGACAGATCCTTGAGACACTCCCCTTGTTACTCCTCTCCAAGAAGATGAAGAACCATTCACAAGCACTCTTTGGGTGCGATCTGTCAACCAGTTACAGATCCACCTAATGGTAACAGGATCCAAACCACATTTTACCAACTTGTCAACAAGGATAGTGTGTGGAACCTTATCAAAAGCCTTACTGAAATAAAGATAAACGATGTCTACAGCATTCCCCTGATCCAGTAAGGTAGTCACTTTCTCAAAAAAAGAGATCAGGTTAGTCTGACATGACTTGTTCTTGAGAGAACCATGCTGGCTCTTAGTAATCACATCCATTCTTTCTAAATATTCCAGGATCGACTGTTTGATGATTTGTTCTAAAACTTTTCCAGGAATAGACGTCAAGCTGACGGGTCGGTAGTTACCCGGATCACTTTCTCCTGTATGGCCACAATGGCATGATGAAGATTTCCATCTGTCTGCTTTACATGTTTTGGTTCTTTTCCCAATTTTTGTGGGGGAAATATTAGAAAGTTTGCCAAATCTTAAGAGTTCAACAAAATTCTCACAGGGGGTTTGAATAATGGAGCCCAGAAACAAGTATTTTGGGATGGGGGGAGGTATGAAAGAAAGCACAATAAAATTTAGAGGTTCTGGAGCTCCACTCCTGTGAGCTCCTGCCCCAAATGAGGCCTGGTTATAATGCTGTCAGCTTGCCCTGTTCTAAACTAATGTACGCTGCTTCTAAAACCTTCTCGGTGCGCTGTGATAATTTTACAAGAAATATTTTAAAAGGTAAAGGTAGTCCCCTGTGCAAGCACCAGTCATTTCCAACTCTGGAGTGATCTTGCATCACAACATTTTCATAGCAAACTTTTTTACAGGTTTGCCATTGCCTTCCCCAGTCATCTACACTTTCCCCCAGCAAGATTTCCCACCATCTGGGCCGAAGTTACAGGAAGTGCCGCAGCTTTTGCGTAGCAAACCTAAACCACAGTTTACATTTGCTCCCAGAGCCAGGAGAGCCTGGAGAGCCAGTTTGGTGTAGTGGTTAAGTGTGCGGACTCTGATCTGGGAGGACCAGGTTTGATTCCCCACTCCTCCACTTGCACCTGCTGGAATGGCCTTGGGTCAGCCGTAGCTCTGGCAGAGGTTGTCCTTGAAAGGGCAGCTGCTGTGAGAGCCCTCTCCAGCCCCACCCACCTCACAGGGTGTCTGTTGTGGGGGGGGGAGGGAAAGGAGATTGTGAGCCGCTCTGAGACTCTTCGGAGTGGAGGGCGGGATATAAATCCAATATCTTCTTCTTGAACCAGCTTCCGCTGGGATCAAACTCAGGTTGTGAGCAGAGGGTTCTGACTGCAGTAATGCAGCTTTATTATTTTATTTTTTATTTTTTATTATTATTTTATTCGATTTATATTTCGCCCTACCCCACCGAGGCGGGCTCAGGGCGGCTTACAATACAAAAAGCTAACAAGGAGCAGTTTAAAAATACATTAATAATTATACAAAAAATACATAAAATTCACATCAATATGCACTATGCTACCTTTATCACTCTGCGCCACGGGGCTCTTAAAGGTAAAGGTAGTCTCCTGTGCAAGCACCAGTCGTTTCTGACTCTGGGGTGACGTTGCATCACAATGTTTTCACGGCAGACTTTTTATGGGGTGGTTTGCCATTGCCTTCCCCAGTCATCTACACTTTCCCCCCCAGCAAGCTGAGTACACCTTTGACGAACCTCGGAAGGATGGAAGGCTGAGTCAATCTGAGCCGGCTACCTGAACCCAGCTTCCACCGGGATCGAACTCAGGTCGTGAGCCGCAAGTTTGACTGGAGTATTGTAGCTTCACCACTCTGCGCGACGGGGTATGTAGCGCAAAAGTATTTAAAATAAACATCGACTAAGTAAGGAATTATACAATACATAGACAAATTCCCCACCAGTACAATCCTCAGCCAGTGTATATCGTTTGCTTATAATTTCCTTTTAAGGCCCCCCCCCTCCACAATTAAAGTCCATTCATATGAATCCACAGTGCTGTAACTTCTTTTTAGTGAATTATAAACACTCTTTTAAAAAGTTTCCTTAGAAGTATGGAATAATATATTACATGGAGAGGAGGAAACCCCTTATTTTGTATTTCACTGTTTACATACTTTATACAAAGGCTTTTTTGATTTCTCATTGCATTATGCTTCTTTCCATAAGATAAACTAGCGCATATAAATGAATGCGACTGGAAGTAAATGAAAGTTGATGCTAGCGGGTGGAAAGACTTAAGCCATATACTATAGCTTTGAGATATGGGGTAAGATTCCATACCCACAAAAAGGCAGAAGAGACTTGGCTGAAAGAGGTTTGAAATGATCAGATGCAAAATACCTCCGCATTTCCTGCCTCATATTATCATTCATGCCCATAGAATACATTATGTTTTATTATGCATTTCCTCCTTGGGAGGAATATAAATCACAAAACATTTTCTTTACTTGCCAAAGAAAATAGTCCCTTGGGACATGAAAATGTTTAAAACCTGCCTTGATTCTAAAGTTGCAAACAATTAAAATTAGGGACCTGTTTATGGATAAACATAAATTGTGCGACTAGGTTGAAACAGGCATGTGTAAAAGTCTGTGCTAGTTAAAAATTCCAGTGGCAAAATGTAGGGAAATGCAATATTATCAAAGAGTCATTTTCATGATGCATGGGTTTTTTTTTTTGTGCTTCTGTAGCTGTCACATTTTCCATGTAGATTTATGGGGCATGCAAACAGAACTCTTCATTAAGAAAAATGCAAGGAGATATTTAGCTTAAAAGTATTTAAAATAAGCATTGACTAAGTATAGAATTATTCATTTACCAAAAAATTCCATAAAACAATATGAAATGGCCTGAGCCTGTGATAGGGTTGCAGGGTTGCCAATCCCCAGGTGGGGGCAGGGGATCCCCCGGTTTGGAGGCCCTCCCCCCGCTTCAGAATCATCAGAAAGCGGGGGGAGGGGAAGGAAATGTCTGCTGGGAACTCTTTTATTCCCTAGGGAGATTTATTCCCATAGAAAACCATGGAGAATTGATCCGCAGGTATCTGGGGCTCTGCGGGGGGGGGGGCTATTTGAGGTAGAGGCACCAAATTTTCAGTATAGCATCTAGTGCCTCTCCCCAAAATACCCCCCAAGCTTCAAAAAGATTGGACCAGAGGGTCCAATTCTATGAGCCTCAAAAGAAGGTGCCCCTATCCTTCATTATTATGGAAGGAAGGTATTTTAAAAGGTGTGCTGTCCCTTTAAATGTGATGGCCAGAACTCCCTTTGGAGTTCAACTATGCTTGTCACAGCCTTGATCTTGGCTCCACCCCCAAAATCTTCTGGCTCCACCCCCAAAGTCCCCAGATATTTCTTAAATTGGTCTTGGCAGCGCTATAGAGTTGTCAGGTCCAATTCAAGAAATATCTGGGGACTTTGGGGGTGGAGCCAGGAGCAAGGCTGTGACAAGCATAATCAGGGCCAGTGTGTGGGAGTAGGCCAAGTTGGCAGCTGCCTGGAGCGCCACTTGGCCTAAGGGCACCACGAGGTGCCCCCTCTCCCCACGTCCTGCGCCCACTGCTGTCCTGACTTTGCAAAGGCTTCTGGAGGCTCGGGCAGCCTCTACAAAGTCAGGGGGCATGACAGTGACGTCATAGCGATGTCATTGGAACGCACATGCAAAGCATGCACGAATTTGGCCACGGGGGGGGGGGGGGGGGCAGAGGAGCGGGATCCAGCCTGAGGCGCAGGAACCCCTAGCGCCGAGTCTGATCATAATTGAACTCCAAAGGGAGTTCTGGCCATCACATTTAAAGGGACAACACACCTTTTTAAATGCCTTCTCTCCATTTGGAAATAATGAAGGATAGGGGCAGCTTCTTTTGGGGGCTCGTAGAATTGGACCCCTGAGACCAATCTTTTTGAAACTTGGAGGATGTTTGGAGGAGAAGCACTGGATAATATATGCTGAAAATTTGGTGCCTCTACCTCAAAAAACAGCCCCTCCCCTGAGCCCCGGATACCCACAGATCAATTCTCTATTATACCCTATGAGAATCGGTCTCCATAGGGGATAATGGAATGCCCAGCTGACACTACGCTTCCTCCCCCACCTCACTTTCTGATGACCCTGAAGCAGGGGGAGGGATCCCTTGCCCGCAAAATGAGGGATCCCTTGCCCACACCTGAGGATTGGCAGTCCTATCCTGTGAGCCAGAACAAACAGAATCAAGCACTGTGGCATTAAGTTTTACCACAGACGTGATTCCAAACTCTACAACATTTCACAGATGAAAACAGAGATATGCAGACATGGATTTTGGGTTGCCAGACTCTCTAGTGGAGGCCGGCGTCTAGGAGCTTCCAGGAAAACTCTATGGTTTTCCCGGATGCTCTAGAAATTTGGGAGGAAACCCTCCCAAATCACTAGAGCATCCGGGAAAACCATAGAGTTTCCCGGAAGCTCCTAGAGCGGCTGGCGTGCAACATCACCGGAGTGATGATGTCACTGGCAGTGTCGGAAGGGGATCCCCCCCTCCGGTCCAATGCGGGCCAGCAGGTTGAGGACCTCCGGAGTGGGAGAACCCCCGCCCCACCCTGGAGCTGGCAACAGAAAAAAAGTCACACGGATAGGAGACAGAAAATAAGCCACAGCTCCGGGTAGAATACACCTCTTATCAGTCTCTTATCTTCAAAAAAGCCACTCAAAATATTGGTTTGATATTTCAAATTTTACGTTTCAAGTAAGTCCAGATTTGCACAATGTAGGCACAAAATACTCCGGCACACTTTCAGTATCAGCTTACAGGCATAACCGGTCTAAATTCCCCTGTTTCGCAACTGCTTTATCCAAGTCACATTTTCCAATACTTTGCTTATATTTCTCACACTTCCATGTCATTCTCATTAAATTTTCTCCACCCTTCACTGTGAAACTTTAATGAGAATGACATGGATGACATAGAAGTGTGAGAAATATAAGCAAAGCATTGGAAAATGTGGCTTGGATAAAGCAGTTGCAAAACAGGGGAATTTAGACCGGTTATGCCTGTAAGCTGATACTGAAAGTGTGTTGGAGTATTTTGTGCCTACATTGCGGTACAACGTAGGCACAAAATCTACTTATTTGAAAAGTAAAATTTGAAATATCAAACCGATATTTTGCTGGGCTTTTTTGAAGATAAGAGACTGATAAGAGGTGTATTCTATCTAGATGGAACTGTGGCTTATTTTTTGCCACCCTGGAGCTGGGCAGTCCTATGTGGTAACCATGAGACTAGGCTGAGCCAGTCCAGCCATCCTAAACCAGACCCAACAAAAGCTCCCTTCACCAGACACATTGGCAAGGTATGAGTGGCAGGTCTGGAAGTTTTCCAGTCTGAATTCAGCCGTTAACTATAAGTAGACTTTGGCCAGCCTCTATGGCTTCTCTTGTATCAAGGGCGAGAACTCTGGTAGATGAGTTTCCATTGATGGTGCTCATCTCTTTGGGGATTGTGGCGATACAGCAACGAGCTTGTGACTCCCGTGTATTTCCCAAGGGACTGAGCCCATGAGTATTTTTTTTTACTGCCTTTTCGTTTCCCTCCAAGCTCTGATTGATGTACCATTCAAGGAGATCTCTCCCCTTAATGAAAGTTGGCAGCTGACCACAAATATTAATCTCTTTATGCCCTTGCTTTTTGATAGTTAACTTTCTTTTAAAAATGCTAATAACGCTGCCATTGAAGACGCTTTTTAATAAACACTCTCCCCCCCCCCCTCCGTCCTCACAAACCTCAGTTTAAAAAAGAGATTATTCAGGCAGCTTTTAAACAATTAGTCTTTTGAAAGATTTAATTGGAGAAGATAAACCTGTAGAGAATCTAATGGAGGCAGGGCTCTCCCACACTCAAGATTATCTGCCTGTCACCCGTTGACCCGTCTCCTTCACACGACGTTTTAATTTTTGTACCAATTATACTGTATATGGATAATTCCTATTAGCATATTTATGGTCATTGCTTCATATTTATTGTCTGCACAACTCATTAATCTTCATCTAGTGTGTGGGGCTGACAGCTCAATCTATTTTGCAATCTTTGGGTAGCCGCCATATCCCAAAAAGGGCTTTGTTTCCCTGTAAATAAACTGTGTTTGGGGCCTGCAGACAATGGCGCATCATCTCGTGATTGACACCAGCCAGGGCTGCTAATCAAAAGTAGATTTTATTACCAGATGAGTCAAGTGCATTATGGGGCCATTGTTCTAGCGCTGTCAGGGCAAGAGCGGAGGTGGCCAGTCACCTTCTCAAGATGGGTTGATTGTTCTTCAAGATTACACAGAGTCGCCTTATTATCCTGCCCAGACGACACGGCGGCTCTCCCCCCCCCCCGCCTCAACCGACACCTTTTGCATAAACGGCCTGTGCATTGAGCTGATTTGACTTGCTAATGCGTAATCTGTCTAGCACAGATGTGCAATGAATATTGGGATGTTTTGCATGTCAAGTCGAGGAGGCTGAATGATGAGGCGATGATTATTCAATGATGGCCACTGGACGTTCGCCAGCGGTGGAGTTCTAGCACTTTCCGCCGACGCTAATCAGATCGTTCTTCCCAAAGCCTCCTTTCTTTCGTCAGTGCGGTGACAATTTATGTAAGGATATAATATAGTCCTCTCCTCTCTTTCTAGTTAACACAGCTGGCAGGAATTTTGCATTTTGATCTTAGTTGTTGTTTTTTTTTTAAAAAAGAAGACTTCTCCCACCTCAGAGAGGATAGTTGGAAAACCGCACACAGAAGCAACCTGGCTATTTCGATTTGCTTTCAGCAGGGTTTAAAACTTCCGTCTCTGTTGGAAAAAAGGAAAGGAAAAGGAAATAAAAGTTTCCTTTGCACTTGCCAAAAATGGCCTCATTTGATAATATGACAAAACTATAAAGATGTCGGTGTATTAATAAGTCTGAAGGATTGTCGTCAAAGCGTTCCATGAACGGAACTGAAAAGAAACAATGATAACAGGTGTTATTATGACAGAAGCTGGTACACAGAGCGGTGACTAAAAGAAAGAAGTCACTGCATTCCCTTCTGCCAGAGCACAACGTCCACAATTTATATTGTAATTCCAGTTGCAAACAGATTAAAGAATGTTTGGTTGTTCCATCACCAACTTTTTTATATCAATATAGGAAAATTAAACAGGTTTCAATTGCATGAAGTCCCCAAGGTGAGCACCTTCTTGAGATACTGAAAGAAATATATCACAGTTTGCAGGGTTGCTTTTTTAAAAAAAGAAAGAATATGATTTTAAGAATATATCACACCAACAACAAGGTGATTTAAAGACAGTGGCTGGCAGAATTAAATGGACTAATGTGCACTGGAATCAGTAGGCTTAGACATACCTTGGTGTTGGCTTTTAGCTGCCTGAAGAGCTCACGCACGGGGAGGGACGGTGGCTCAGTGGTAGAGCATCTGCTTGGGAAGTAGAAGGTCCCAGGTGCAATCCCTGGCATCTCCAAAAAAGGGTCCAGGCAAATAGGTGTGAAAAGCCTCAGCTTGAGACCCTGGAGAGCCATGAATGGGGCTGTGGCTCAGTGGCAGGGCATCTGCTTGGGAAGCAGAAGGTCCCAGGTTCAATCCCGGCATCTCCAACTAAAAAGGATCCAGGCAAGTAGGCGTGAAAAACCTCAGCTTGAGACCCTGGAGAGCCGCTGCCAGTCTGAGTAGACAATACTGACTTTGATGGACCGAGGGTCTGATTCAGTAGAAGGCAGCTTCAGATGTTCATATGTATGGGAGGGACAGTGGCTCAGGGGTAGAGCATCTGCTTGGGAAGCAGAAGGTCCCAGGTTCAATTCCTGTCATCTCCAACTAAAAAAGGTCCAGGCAAGTAGGTGTGAAAAGCCTCAGCTTGAGACTCTGGAGAGCCGCTGCCAGTCTGAGAAGATAATACTGACTTTGATGGACCAAGGGTCTGAATAAGTATAAGGCAACTTCATATGTTCACTCCTCCGAAGTTGTCAGAGCTGGGAAGCTAAGCAGGGTCAACTATAGTCGGTACCTGGATGTGAAACCGCCAGGGAACTTCAGGGTTGCTATGCAGAGGAAGGCAATGGCAAGCCACTTCTGCTCATCTCTTGGCTTGAAAACCCTAGGAGGGTTGCTATAAGTTCGTTATGATGCATGGAATAGAGACGGTTTCTTACAGTACAAGAACTTGTGGACATGCAATGAAATTGCCGAGCAGTCAGGTTAGAACAGCCAAAAGGAAGTCCTTCGTCACTCAAAAGAGTGATTAACACATGCATTCACTGCCACAGGAGGTGGTGGTGGCTACAAGCATAGACAGCTTCAAGAGGGGATTTGATAAACATATGGAGCAGAGGTCCATCAATGGCTGTTAGCCACAAGGTTTAGATGGAACTTTTTGTCCGGAGCAAGTGATGCTCTTTATTCTTGGTACTTGCAGGGGCAGCAATGGGAGCGTTTCTAGTGTTCTGGCCCCACTGGTGGACCTCTTGATGGCACATGGGTTTTTTGGCCACTATGTGACAGATTGATTCAAGTGGGCAGCTGTGTTGGTCTGAAGCAGAACAAAGCAGGAGTCAAGCAGCACCTTTAAGACCAACACGATTGTTGGACTGGATGGGCCACTGGCCTGATCCAACATGACTTCTCTTCTGTTCTTATGGCTTGAGAGCACATTATTATTATTAGTTATCAGCCCCTGCATATTAGAACCACAGCCCACAAACTGACAATACATTTAGGTTGGAAACTGCAAATTTTAAAAAAAATGTAGAGAGAAGCACATGGGAAAAACTGAACCTGTCCTTGGGTCAGCTGTAGGGTTGCCAAGTCCAATTCAAGAAATATCTGGGGACTTTGGGGGTGGAATCAGGAGATTTTGGGGGTGGAGCCAGGAGCAAGGTTGTGACAAGTACAACTGAACTCCAAAGGGAGTTCTGGCCATCACATTTGAAGAGACTGCACACCTTTTAAAATGCCCTCCTTCCACAGGAAATAATCAGGACTTTTTTTGAGCAGGAATGCACAGGAACGCAGCTCCAGCTGGTTTGGCATCAGTAGGTGTGGCCTAATATACAAATGAGTTCCATCTGGGCTTTTCCCACAAAAAAGCCATGTGTGAAACAATGGTGACACCAGGGTATGTGGCCTAATATGCAAAATGAGTTCCTGCAAAATGTGCCTGGAAATAATGACGGATAGGGGCACCTTCTTTTGGGGCTCATAGAACTGGACTCCCTGGTCCAATCTTTTTGAAACTTGGGAGGTATTTTGGGGAGAGGCACTGAATTCTATACTGAAAATTTGGCGCCTCTACCTCAAAAAACAGGTCCCCACAGCCCCAGATACTCTCAGATCAATTCTCCATTATTTCCTATGGGAATCAGTCTCCATAGGGAATAATGGAGTGCCCAGCAGACATTCCCCCCCCCCCGCTTTCTGATGACCCTGAAGTTGGGAGAGGCCTCCAAACTGGGGGATCCCCTGCCCCCATCTGGGGATTGGCAACCCTAGTCAGCTGCTGGGGTTATATCAGGGACCCATGAGAGGTCAAATTTGCGCTAGACAGATTAGAACTGCCAGCTTTTACATTTTCAAGTGGGGAAAGACTGTTGCTTCTTCGGCTGTGTCTACACTTGACAGAAGATCCTCTCTCGGTGTGCATTTAAAATCTTCATCTGCATTGCATACTGTCATCACTCCTGTTTTGCTTTGCATTACCTTAAGTCGTCTACACTCATTTTCTTGAATTGGCACCAAAAGTGGTTTCACCCCGGAGTTGCTCCTCACTTTACAAGAGTACTTTTGAGCAGGAGTTTTCTACAGGCGGATTCAATGCTCATAAAATCAAAATCAACCCTGAGTGCAAAAACAGCCTTTGTCTCAGTATGCTTTGGTGCGACCTGATATACCAGGGTTGATCTTATTCCAGATCCTACCACTCCACCAAGCGGAGTTTGAAGCCTTTTTCCAGCTTAAGTGGCTGTTCTGCTGCTGGAAGAGCCTGTGGAGAAAGGGTGGATCCACACAGGGCTTGCTTTTTGTAGCGGGAACTCTTTTGCATATTAGGCCACACCTCTCTTATGCAGCCAGTCCTCCAAGAGCTTACAGGGCTCTTATTAGAAGGCCTACCGTAAGCTCTTGGAGGATTGGCCACATCAGGGGTGGGTGGCCTAATATGCAAAGGAGCTCCTGCTACTAAAACAAAAGCCCTAGATCCACATCACTTTGCTCTGGATGCAACCAACAAGACTGTTGCATATTGTAGATGGGCAGTTCTCCCATGCCTTTTGTGGGCACTATTTCCCATCCTGGTCAGTGATGAGCCTCAGGAAGAGTTCAGGGAACTCAAAAACTAGTTTACTTCACACATGAAGCTGCCTTCTACTGAATCAGGCCATTGGTCCATTAAGGCCAGTATTATCCAACCAGACTGGCAGGTGCTCTCCAGAGTCTCAGCTCCCTATAGAGATTTGGGCCCTTCCGGATTTGTTACCATTCCAGAGGGCCTGTAAAACGGAGCTGTTCCGCCAGGTCTCTGGTTGAGGCAAGCGGGCGTCCTCATCCTATTATACCATTGAACTTGGCCTCCCAGCAATGATTGCCACTTCAATGGGGGCCAATACCGTTGATATCTTTGGGCAACTTAGGCTGCCCATGATAATTACACCTCATGTGCTCATACCATCCATGCCGTCTTAAACAATTAATCTTAATTTATTGGCTTAATTGTTTTAACTATTCTGATGTTTTGCTGTTGGTTTTAATGTTTTAGCTTGTTGGAAACCGCCCTGAGCCCTTCATGGGAAAGGGCATTTTATAAATGTATAGAAATAAATAAAATAAAAAATAGGTGTTTCACATCACCTACTTCCTGGTCCTTTGAATAGGACATGCCAGGGATTGAACCTTGGCTGGGAGCTTCCGCAAAGCTCTTCCACTGAACTTAGCCCCTAATAGTCCTCAGAAATATCCTAATCAAGGAAGGCTCACCAACTTAATACAGACTTGTTTGCTAACCTGAATGAATGTGTTAAGGCTACCTGTAAATGCTCTTTTTCTAACAGGAGCTCCTCTGCATATTAGGCCATGCCCCCCTGATTAACCCAATCCTCCAAGAGTTTAAAGGCTCTTCATAGGGGGCCTACTGTAAGCTCCAGAAAGATTGGCTACACCAGGAGAGCGTGGCCTAATATGCAGAGGCGCTCCTGCTAGAAAAAGAGCCCCAAGGACCAGACTCAGAATGAGGTTCCTCCTTCACTCCTTAGGTGTTGTAACGAAATGGTTAAAGTGCTGGCAGTTGGCTGTTTTTAAAACGGCTGCTGTTTGTAGTCTTAGATATAAAATGTTCTCCTCCTCTGACCTACAAGGCCCAGCAGCCCACGGGTCTAAAAAGTGTGGGGGGAAAGTAGAACTTCCCCAAGGGGCAGAGCAACCTCTATATAGACTCCTATCCAACCAGGAAGCAGGCAGTCTTTGTTCCACTGTAGAGTGGAAAGGGCTGCTGTGGAAGGGCTGTGCAGGGTGACCAGGCCACAGAGATGGAGAACCCTGCAAGTCAGAATTGGAAACCCCAGGGATTCAGCTGCAACCAGTCTGGGATAGACTGGAAGTTCCTCTGCTCTCTCTAGAGAGAGAGAGGGAGAGGTGAAGGAGAGCTGGAGGCCTGTTGGAGAAGAGACCCTGTCCTGCTCTGCAACCTCTCAGGAAGAGAAGTCAGGGAAGTGTGTAGGAGAAAGGGCTGCGTTTTTCTTGTTTTATTTGTGCCCTGTTGGTCCCCAGTATGAGTTTCTCTTGTAGTGTGCCTTATCCAAGTAACAGGTGTGTTCCCTGTTTATAGTGTAAATAGTTTGGATAAATCCTTATATTTTTGGAGTTGTGCTCTGACCGTTTAGTCTCCCCCGCTCTGCGCGTTACCAAAATAGGAAAGGGAACCCTGGGAAGAGGAAGGAGAGGCCTGTTTTGAGTTGCCAACTCTCCAGGGCAACCTCAAAGATTGGAGATTTCACCTCCAAACAAGGAAATTCAGCCAGAGGGGTCTCACTGACCCAGATACCCCTAGATCAATTCTCCATTATACCCTACTGGAACTATTGACTATAAAGATCCCCACAGGGTACAGTGGAGCAGTAGGAGCCTGCCTACGGCCCCACCATACATGGAGCACCAGCGCTGCCCCACCGCTCTCAGGAAGGTGAGAGCGGTGGGGCAGTGCAGGCCATGGCAGTGCGTGCGCCCCTCAGAGCCTGACTTTCCCAAGCGAAGGCAGGCTCCATGGAGCACATTGTGCATGTGCCACCCGGCTGCTTCTGCCTTCCTTGGAGAGCCAGTTTGGTGTAGTGGTTAAGTGTGCGGACTCTTATCTGGGAGAACCGGGTTTGATTCCCCACTCCTCCTCTTGCAGCTGCTGGTATGGCCTTGGGTCAGCCATAGCTCTGGCAGAGGTTGTCCTTGAAGGGGCAGCTGCTGTGAGAGCCCTCTCAGCCCCACCCACCTCACGGGGTGACTGTTGTGGGGGGAGAAGATATAGGAGATTGTAAGCCGCTCTGAGTCTCTGTCCTTGAAGGGGCAGCTGCTGTGAGAGCCCTCTCCAGCCCCACCCACCTCACAGGGTGTCTGCTGTGGGGGAGGAAGGGAAAGGAGATTGTAGGCCGCTTTGAGTCTCTGTCCTTGAAAGGGCAGCTGCTGTGAGAGCCCTCTCCACCCCCACCCACCTCCCAGGGTGTCTGTTGTGGGGGAGGAAGGGAAAGGAGATTGTGAGCCGCTCTGAGACTCTTCGGAGTGGAGGGCGGGATATAAATCAATATCATCTTCCTCTTCCCTCAGCCTGTGCTTCCAAAGCACAGAGCTGGGGGGTGGGGGGGGTAGCACATGGTGCACTTGGAGGCTCCCTTGCCATGCTGCCCTCACCACTGCAGGGGCGGGGGGCGCAAGAAACCCTGGCATCAGGCCTGAAGGTGCTACTGGACCCTTGCTCTTTTCTATTGCACCAGTTCTACATCGAACAAGTAGCAATTCCTTAGATTCTTCAGATCACGGAAGCTAAGCAGGGTTGGCCTGCCCGGATGGGAGGCTACCAAGGAAGTCTCCAGTCCTTAGGGGAGGGATGGTGGCTCAGTGGTAGAGCATCTGCTTGGGAAGCAGAAGGTCCCAGGTTCAATCCCTGGCATCTCCTCTAAAAAAGGGTCCAGGCAAGTAGGTGTGAAAAACCTCAGCTTGAGACCCTGGAGAGCCACTGCTGGTCAGGGGAGGGACGGTGGCTCAGTGGTAGAGCATCTGCTTGGGAAGCAGAAGGTCCCAGGTTCAATCCCCGGCATCTCCAAAAAAGGGTCTAGGCAAATAGGTGTGAAAAACCTCAGCTTGAGACCCTGGAGAGCCACTGCCAGTCTGAGTAGACAATACTGACTTTGATGGACCGAGGGTCTGATTCAGTATAAGGCAGCTTCATATGTTCATATAGTCATGATGCAGAGACAGGCCATAGCAAAGCACTTCTGAACGTCTTTTGCCTTGAAAACCCATCAGGGGTCAACGTAAGTTTGTTATGATTTGAAGGCCCTTCTCACCAATGCTCCCTCTAAGCTGTGGAGTTTTGCGAGCAAAAATTCTACTTTGAGAGCTACTGGCATTAAAGTTGTGAGCTGCTGCATTAGTCGGTTTGCTCTGGGGCTGTTCTTCCTGAGCTAAGACAAAAACGTGTGAGATGGAAGCTAAAAAACTGAGAGCTAGCTCACACTAACGTTGCTTCCCACCACCACCAGATACCATGAAACAAGTTCAGATACAGAAATACAGTGACATACCACAATAAGGTCCATTTAAAAAAAATAAAATAAAGTGTGTGGGCATATGGGAATACTTACAAACAATGACACTCTAACAATATGGCTATTTCTTTCAGACAATACCAAGTATTACAAAGCGGCAAGTTATATTTTCATTTTATTAAGTTTTGGACATATCGATACAGCTTTTCACTGAATGCTTCTGAAGAAAACTTCTCCACAACTCTGGCTCTCCCAGCAGCTCCCATGGTCCTCTTCAAAGAAGGGTCTCTAACAAATTTCTCCATGGCTTCCGCAAACTGGTTTGGAAGAGGATCGCACAAGAAACCCGTCACGTTGTTTACGACGGATTCTAAAGGTCCACCTGAATTTACTGCAATGACTGGGCATTTCATATACATTGCCTCTAAAGGAACGATGCCGAAATGTTCGTTGCTGGGTGTATACAGCACGCAGGTGCCGTTACGCAGAAGAGTGACCTTCTGTTCGTCTGAAAAAGACCTTAGGAAAGTGACCTGTTCATCAACATTTAGCTTTTTAGCAGCAAGTTTCAATTCTTCATAATATTCTATGTTTTCTTTAACTGCTTTGTCATAACCACCAGCCAAAACCAGATGAACCTCCTTCCACTCCTGGGCGGTCAGTCGCCCATGAAGGTCGTGCAAAGCCTCCAAAGCCAGCATGAGATTTTTCTTCCTTTCGTACCGATTGATCGAAAGAAACAAGAATGTTTTCTTGTTGGGAACTACGCTGGCCACATCTGCAGGAACGATGGTATCGAACATGGTGACGTTCAAAGACGGGTACAAGACATCCGGATCGATGTGAGACAAGGACTTGAACGTCTCTTTGAAGACAGTCGCGGTGAAATGACTGTTGACGACGATACAGTCCGCCATGCCGGTTGTGTGCTCTTCCAACCAATCCAGAGGAGCTCTGTAGAGAGATTTCATAAAGGACTCCCTCTTGGTCAAGAGCTGATCGGGGAAGTGACAGTAAAACAGAACCTTCTTACGTGTCCGGGCTAGACGGAGAACGGGAATGCATGCAGATACCTGGAGAGACAAAGGAAAGATGCAAGTCTGAAAAGCATGCTCTTAATGCATCAGGAGTAAGCTATGTTGTTATACTTCCTTCACCGGAGGACAGTGCCATTTAGCAGCAAGTTTCAATTCTTGCTGTGCCAGGGTCGTGTATACCTTAGGGACTGCCTTTCCCTGCATATACCGCGGCGAGCACTTCGGTCTGGGTCTCAAAACCTGCTGACAGTTCCCAGCATCAGAGAAGTGAGGCTCAAATCAACAGGGCCTTTTCAGTTGCTGCCCCTAGTTGGTGAAATGAGTTGCCAGAGAAGGTCAGGGCCCTGCGAGAGCTCTCACAGTTCTGCAGGGCCTGCAAAACGGCACTCTTCCGCCATGCATTTTCGTAATGGCAACACCTGCAGCAACGGGGCAGACCCATAAAATACTACCGGTGGTTCTATCTCATCACACTATGGTGATCCGGGGACCTCTTAGAACATCTAATATTGACCATCTAGCTAGTCATCACCATTAGAATTCTAATTGTTGTCTGAAACTACTGTACTAGCACCTGTGGATGTTTTAATAACTGTTCTTATGTTTTAACTGTTGTTTTATCTCGTTTGGTCACGCTAATCCGATTGCGTGACCCTTAATCTATGAGTTGCCCTGAGCCTGCCTTTGGCGGGGAGGGCGGGATATTAAATAAATAAATAAGAAAGAATCAGTAACTTTGAGAGAGTATAGAGACCGGCCAATCGGGGCGCAAGGCATGAAGGATCCTGGAGAGACCAATAGGAGGGATTGCTGCCAACCAAAGGGGGCGTGTTCTACGCTGCTAAAATGTGTGTAGTTTGCTGCGTTGCCTGTTCTTGTGTGGCTGTTTCTTCTTGAAAATACTGCCGTTGCTTACTTAAGAAGTGATTGAACTCACTTTACAATATAATACAGTACAGTACAATCCAGAACAGCACAGCTCAGCTATCAAAGCAACACCCAGCGCTAAAGCCCAGTGAGAACCAGCTTACGCAAATGCTACCTCACAATGGCAATTCCAGAGCTACTGCTGTTTGTACAAACTACACAAAATCTTACTGGGAAGGTCTGCAGTTTGCTCCGCTATATGACACACGTAGACACCCATCTTCTGTTTGCTTTTGGTGCCCATAAATTATCTGCCTTGGAGATCTCCCATTCAAATACTAACCAGCACAGACTTTGCTCTGCTTCAGTTGATCTGATGAGATTAGGCTATTATCAGGGGTGGCCAAACTTGCTTGATGTAAGAGTCACAGAAAAGAAACATCAGATGTCTGAGAGCCGCAAGAAGGAAGGGAGGGAGGGAATGAAGGAGGGAGGGAAGTGTCAAGCATGGTAAAATTCCATTGGTAATTGATTGTTTTAGGAGAAAGTTGCAGAAACTTTTCTGTTAGGATTACAATTAGAAAAATTTCCAGGACTTTAATTTGGTATTTGCTCTCAGCTGCTAGGACATTGTATGCGCAGTTGTGGAAGCAAGAAAAAATACCGGAGAAATGGGACTGGATTGTGAAAGTTTTATCGTGGAGTGAGATGGATAAATTAACAAGAACTTTAAGAGACTATGATTTAGAAGTGTTCAAAAGGGAGTGGAAGAACTTGGTGGTTTGTTGTATGTAATTCTTGCTATTGTATTTATTGGCAACTGTTTGTGTCACAACATTTTGATTTTTTCTCGTATTAATAGTGTTTTGTGCCTTATTTATGTGCTGGTGATATTAAGTACATTCTTTTAATTGTACAAGGGAGATATCTGGTGTTTTCTGGTTGTTTAGTCTTTCTCCCTGTCCCTGTTTTTTCATTGGTGTTTCTTCAGCATGTGGAAAGAAAAAAAGGAAACCAACATCTCTCAAGGCACATAAGAAATCAGAACATAAGAAGAGCCCTACTGAATTAGGCCAGTAGTCAATTTAATCCGGCACCCTTTCTCAGTGGCCAACCAGTTGCTCTGGAGGGCTGACAACAGGGCACAGAGGGCTGTGCTTCCTTCTCCAATGTTGCCTCCTGGCTCTGGGATTCAAAGGTTTAGTGCCTCTGAACATGGAAGTTCTCCTCAGTCACCACAGCTAGTAGCCAGTGATGGACCATGAATCTGTCTAATCGACTTTTTAAGCCATCTATGCCTGTGGCCATCACTACATCCTCTAGCAGCACAGTCCACATTTTGATCACTCACTGTGTAAAAAAATGATTTTTGTCTTTTGTAAGCAGGCCTACTCAGAAGTAAGTCCCACATTATTCAATGGGCTTACTCTCAGGAAAGTGTCCTTTAGCACTGCAGACACAGTAGCTGAGAGCCAGCCTTGATTTCACAAATTAACTCCAGTTAAAATACTGCTTGAGCCATCTAGCTTTTGGCCTATTACACATGTACAACTGTCAAGCTCCTGCATATATCTTTCCCTTAGAAACTGAATGGTGATATTTACTACTTAATAGTAAGTAGGCTAGGGGCTCTTTAGATTCTCATGAACCACTGTTGTGTCTCACGAGTGTGAGAAAGAACGCTCCAGTACAGAGGTGGCCAACGGTAGCTCTCCAGATGTTTTTTTGCCTACAACTCCCATCAGCCCCAGCCAGCATGCCCAATGGCTGGGGCTGACGGGAGCTGTAGGCAAAAAAAAACATCTGGAGAGCTACCGCTGGCCACCCCTGCTCTAGTAGCTTCAAACATCCTAATCTCTTTGATATGCGGTTCTTCCTCTTTTGTTGTTTATTATAGTAACATTTGACCCTTAAGGTAGAAGTGCCTGCCAAATAGTAAGGGCTGTGAAAACCCCTGGGATAAAAAAAGGTTGGGGGCCTCTGCCCCGGACAGCTGCTTCCAGTCTGAGTAGGCAATACTGACTTTGATGGACCCAGGGGGTCTGATTCAGTATAAGGCAAGCTCCGTATGTTCGTATGAACTGAGCACTGAAGGGGTGGAAAACCAATGCAAAACAAAAAAGAAAAACCCAATGGCCATGCATAGTGAAAGCCGTGCAAAACACCGCCTGGTCGCACGTTTTGAAGGAAATGCGCTTCGCTCTAGTCAATCCACCCACCCACCCATAGCTGCCAACTCTCAGTCCTGGGAATTTGAGGGATGGAGTCTGATGGGAGTTTGGACCTCAGCAGGGTATAAACCCAAACAGTACCCGTTTTCTCCAGGGGAGCTGATCTATGCCCCCCAGGGCCCAGCAGTAATCCCGGGACCTCTCCAGCCGCCCCCTGGAGGTTGGCAGCCTTGCACCCCTCCCCAGCCCGGCCTTCCCGCACCTGGTCGCAGACGAAGACGTCGAACTCCTCCCCGCTGAGCAAGAGCACGTGCAGCGCCAGGCAGATCATGCGCAGAGCGGCGCAGAGCGCGTGGCCCCTTCCCAGGATGCTCCGCGGCAGCCAGGAGCCCGCCGTCCGCACCTCCAGCTGGCGCGTCTCCGAGAAGCAGCGCGCGGGGTCGTAGCGCGGCGTCCAAATCTGCACCCGGCAGCCCCGCGCGCGGAGGGCCAGCGCGGCGTCCACCACCAGCCGCTCCGCGCCGCCCAAGCCCAGGTCCGGGTGAAGGAAAAACACGGACGGGCCGCCCTGCCGGTCGCCCCCCTCTGCCGTGTCCATGGTTCCCACGTTTCCGGGATGCGTGGCGACGCTCCTCGCTAGTGCGCACGCGCGGCGCTTTCCCTCACGGCCACATCATCCTTCCCTCTGATAAGGCGGCTAAAGAACTGCCTGTTCTCCGTTTCCCGATTGAACGGCCGTATCAGCGGGCGAGGGCGTCTTTGTCGGTAGCCCCGTGTCAGGGAGCAACGTATTCTGTGACAACCCGTTGCCTTTGGAGCGGGGAAAGAGAAATTTGTGACAGGCGCTGAGGTAGACAGGCGACTGGCGGGGACCTACGTGGCAGGAGCGGCGCGAGGCCCCCTCCTTCAGCTCTGAGAGGCTCGGGTTGTGTCGCGGGAGCCCCTCGGTCTGCGGCGGGGTGACGACGAGGCCATTGCCATGGTGAGGGGCCTGGCCGGCGGGGGCGGGAAAGTCGCCTCGGGGGCTCCTCTACCTCTCTGACTTCCTTCCTTCCTTTTGTTTTCCAGCCGGGGCCTAATCCCAGTGCGACGAGCGTGGGCGCCTCCGGCCGCTCCCCCAGCAAAGCTGTCGCCCCGAGAGCCGCGGGGTCCACCGTCCGGCAAAGGTGAGGGGCTGGGAGCAAGACGGGGAGCCCGTCTAGTTTAGCTAGGATTGCCAATCCCCAGGTGGGGGCAGGGGATCCCCCGGTTTGGAGGTCCCCCCCCCCCCGCTTGAGGGTCATCAGAAAGCAGGGGAGGGAAATATCTGCTGGGCACTCTATTATTCTCTGCAGAGACTGATTCCCATAGGGTATAATGGAGAATTGATCCTTGGGTCTCTGGGGAGGCTGTATTTTGAGGTAGAGGCACCAAATTTTCAGCATAGCATCCTGTGCTTCTCCCCAAAATACCCACCAAGTTTCAAAAAGATTGGGCTAAGGGGTCCAATTTTGTGAGTCCCCAAAGAAGGTGCCCCTATCCTTCATTATTTCCAATGGAGGGAAGGCATTTAAAAGGTGTGCAGTCCCTTTAAATGTGATGCCCAGAACTCCTTTGGAGTTCAATTATGCTTGTCACAACCTTGCTCCTGGCTCCACCCCAATGTCTCCTGGCTCCACCCCTAAAGTCCCCAGATATTTCTTGGGTTGGACTTGGCAACTCTAAGTTTAGCGCTGGCTCCGTTGTCGCTGTGGTAACTCATATCCTCCCCCCCCCACACACGCCCTGGTTATAGATTATCTTTTAAAAGGGAGGGGGGAGAATGGCAAGAAGGGGTCGGTTTAATAAAAGAATGAATAGTGGAATGTGTGTTTTTGCACTAGCTCATGAGCCCCTCGGCAAGGCTAACTTCTAATAAATTAATAATAATAAATTTTTATTTATACCCCGCCCTCCCCGCCAAGGCAGGCTCAGGGCGGCTTACAAAGGCATGATATATGTTATGACAATAAAACAGGATAGTACAATCAGTAAACAGGGTAATACAATTAAATACAGTATAAATTAAACATTAAAATAGTTAATCTCAAACAGTATAGCTTAATGGTGCTACAATCTCAGTTGTACAAGATGGCTTGATGTTGTTTCTAGGTTTCATCTTAAAAGGCTAGTTGGAAGAGGGCGGTTTTGCAAGCCCTACAGAACTGGTTAAGATCCTGTAGGGCCCGCACCTCCTCCGGTAGCTGATTCCACCATTGGGGTGCCTTTATAGAGAAGGCCTGCTCCCTAGTTGTTTTTAATTTGGCCTCCTTAGGCCCAGGGATTTCTAGAAGATTTTGTGAACTGGATCGCAGTGCTCTCTGGGGAACATATGGAGAGAGGCGGTCCCTAACGTAGGCAGATCCTCGGCCAACTTCTGGTGCTCCCTTTTGCACTGACAACATCACCAGGTCACATGTCCAATTTGGACAGCGCCCTAGACAGTTGCCTAGTTTGCTTAGTGGCGGAGCCAGCTCTGCTCATGATGGGATCTGGTGGAGTAGGGTTTTTTTTTTTTAAAGTGGCAATGTGTTAAAAGCAGTTTCCCCAGTTGAGCATGTTGCTGAGACTTACCGTTGGAACTTGCGTAGCACCCTTTTTTACACTCTGCTCAAGTTGCTTCCATGGAAGCCGTTAATCAAATAAAATAGAGTTGCTCAGCAGTTGGGTATCTGCTTTCTATCCTAAATGTCTCGGTTCCGTTTCCTTCTGTCCCTGAAATCAGGAAGTAGGTGGTGTGATCTCACCTGAGATCTTGGCTTTTAGCTAACCAGTTATAGTATTTACGTAAAGTGCCTTGACCTGTACTTCAGAGCTGTCAGTCTGCCTTTTCATATATTTTTTTCCACTGAAGTTTTTTCCTTCTCTGGATTAGTGATCAGAATGTAACTTTAGTGCTTGAGTTCATTCTTCTTGTCTAAAAAGTTTTTACCCCCCTTAGATTCTTATTTGTTTTTTCTTTTGAGTTAATCATAGGCCTAAGTGCCTTGTGGCTCTTCATGGACAGCAGTCTCCCCCCTTTTTTGCAAGATGCTTTTATTAGATAGCACGTAAAGCTGATTTATCTGTTTGCTTTTTAAGAGGTTGGCTCAGCTGTATCTACAATGTATCCTGAATTAGGAACATTTTTATAATTCTGTTCAGAGTAATGTTGACTTGACTTGTCCTTGGGTTGTAGTTGTCAGTCACTGGAGAGGAGTTCTCTGTGTTTTATAAATACCCTAGCGTACTTTTCAAGGGGCTCCTCTTTTTCGGTTGTTTCTTTGTTAAAAACATATTAAGAGGGAGTCTTCTTAAAAAGGAGGAACAACTACGCATTAGTCATTGGTGCATTTGCAACTGCTGACTGTTTTTTTCTTGTTACAGAAAAAATGCCAGCTGTGGAACAAGGAGTGCAGGTCGTACAACATCTGCAGGCACAGGGGGGATGTGGAGATTCTATACAGAGGATTCTCCTGGCCTTAAAGTGTAAGTTACAAAATGAAGGCACCAGTTAATTCAGTTTCCCAATTAGTGTTCTTATTACTTGTTTTTTGTCTATGACTATAGGAGGTTCTTTTTGGGGCGAGAGTAAAGCAATCAAATTGTGGATATTGATCAGATGGAAAGTGGCATATAACATGTATACATAAATAAATAGGTGACTGTAACTTCTGTTGAGCAGAGAAAGGAAAGTTTAGTCATCAAAGCAGAGATATGGTCATGTAATCTGTGTACTGTCTGGATTATTAGTGTTTGTGGGTTGCTTGGTTTTTAAAAAAATGAATCCCTCAAAAAATACTCTGATTCTTGAGCTTTGCTGTAACTTTCTGTCTCCTCAGACTTTTTAAAATGTCTTAAGCCAAGTTCATGCTTGGATAGCCCTGAACAGCTACTGTATTGAACTATGATTTGCTTTAACTATTTATATAGTTTCCCCCCCCCCCACCCCAAAGCATGGTACGCGTGTAATTGAATTGTTTGCTTATGTGGAAATAATAGTTTCTTCTCTTCTTGTAAGCGCACAGTCACACGCTGCAAAAATGTGAGATATTTTTTTTTCAGTCATTTGAGCCTCTTAGGCTGAACTTCGTTATTTTTGTTTATTATTCAATTTGTATTCTGCCCTCCTTGCAAGCGGGTTCAGGGTGGGTTACAGTAGTTGAAATACAACATAATAATGCAAACAGATCATACAGAGTTAAAAATTTTAAAAACCAGCATCAAGGAGACTTAGTTCTGGCGTTCACAAAGGCCTTGTGGAAGTGGAGGGCATATGGTGACTAGAACAAGAACCCATTCAACAGATGCCGTAGTGATCTTTCTTCATCTGGGCAGTGTAGGCAGGGAGGCTGAGATCTTCAGGTGTCTGCAGCTTCAACCAAAGGCCTGGCTGAACAGCTTTGTTTTTCATGCTCTGTGGAATTGCATCAAATCCTACAGGGCCCTGATCTTGAATGGAAGCATGTTCCACCAGGCCAGGGCCAGGGTAGAAAATGCCCTAGCTGAGGCTAAGCAGACATCTTTCAGGCTGGGGACTGTTAGGGAATTTAGGAGTATAGGAACCTTTCCTAGGACTCCCATCCCACCTGGAATGTTGCACGCACACGGCAGCATTTTTCAGTCATTGGAGCCTTTAGGTTGTTTTTATTTTATTTATTATTCTATTTATATTTACAGGTGTTAGGAGCTTTTGTTACATGCATATTGATGTTTGTTTAGTACACAGACAACTAGACTGTAGGCTTTAGCTTGTGCTTGCTACCTTATGAAAGGGAAATTTGTTGCTATTTATATGGATGTTATATGCTATTTGTATGGTGTCTATAATTTGTCTGTTAAATTCCTCTGCTCCACAGTCTTATCTTTACATTTTTGCAAAGGGGGTATTAAGGGAACAGTCTTTTGCACAGCAACCTCAAAGCCTTCCCCTTTCTGACCAGAAGATTTTGACCAGATTGCATCACTAGGTTAAAGACAAGGCAATGCTGACATGATCACAGATCTTGCAGTCACCAAGAAACGTTTTGAACCAATAGAGTTGAAGTGGTTGCTTGGGTAACAGAACTCATGGTTGAACAGAGCTGGAATAATTGTGACTGTGGAAACTGCCACAGTCAAGCCTCGATTAATTGTCTCCAGTGTATCTGAGAATGTTGTTCTATCTGTTACTTACACTGCATGACTTATACAGTGGTACTTTAGTCTTTTTACAAGATTACACCTTCCATTCCTTCTCTGTCAGTGGAATTAGTGGGTTTCATTTACATCATATGATGTTTGCAAACCTGGAAAGAGACTTTAGGGCTCTATCCTTGTAGTGGAAACTAGTATAAGAGAATATGAAATCCAGTTTTCTCCAGCTACATCTTTCACACCCTGCTCAGCTTTGCAACCCCCAGCCCCCAACAGCTCACCTTTTTTTTTTTTTTTACAAGGGCATTTGTGTTTGATCTGCAGCTTGTTTTCCTTTTCCTATTTTGGAGATGCTACCTAAGAATGTGTTTGGCAGTGCTGGAAAGGGACAATTTAGTGGTTGAAGGTAAATTTGCACTTGTTCATGCATGCATCCCAAGTGGATTTGCATAACCTGGAAACGATAGTTTTCTTAGAATGCTTATTGTATTTGTTTGAACATAAGAGAAGCCATGTTGGATCAGGCCAATGGCCCATCCAGTCCAACACTCTTGTGTCACACAATGGCCAAAAAAATCAGGTGCCATCAGGAGGTCCATCAGTGGGGCCAGGACACTAGAAGTCCTCACACTGTTACCCTTCCCCCCAAGCACCAAGGATACAGAGCATCACTGCCCCAGACAGAGAGTTCCATCAATATGCTGTGGCTAATTGGCACTGATGGACCTCTGCTCCAGATGTTTATCCAGTCCCCGCTTGAAGCTGTCTATGCTGGCAGCCGTCACCACCTCCTGTGGCAGTGAATTCCATGTGTTAATCACCCTTTGGGTGAAGAAGTACTTCCTTTTTGGTATCTCTTCAGCTTGTATGCTGCTGTCTGTAGGTATCAGTTGGCTAGCATGACCTTTATAGTGGCTGCAGGAAGACTGCTGCTGTGCAGGTTACTGTTTGGTTGTCAAAGAGGAGTTTGTAGTGATTGGGGTTTTTTTTGGTGTTTCAGTCAAAAGAATAGTTCTGATTAGCAAGTGAAAATCCTCTGCCTGAGATTCTTGAGAGGTGTTGCCGGTCATCTTTGCTGATGACACAACATTTTAGGGAGATAGTTCTTAACATTATTTCTCGTTCTTTCTATCTCGATGGGATTAAAGGTGGCTGAAACTACCAAAATGAAATTCAGCTGAAGCAAACGCACAGTACTTCATTTAGGCAGGAAACCCCCCCCCCCATCAAATATGTGGATGCAGGTAGGAGAATACCTGGCTTGGCAGCAGCGGTACAAGTGAAAAGGGTTGTTGGATTGTGGTTGATCACATGTTGAGTGGGAATCAACATTAATACTGGCATAGTGTCAAAATCATGAAAAATAACATGCTTTCCCACAATTAGAAAAGATTCTCTTACACACTTGATCTCTTATTTTGACATCTTTAGTGCTTTAACTGCTGTTTTCTCCTAATTGGATCCATACAGCTGCTGACCCTGTGCACTTGGCTTGTTGTCTCTGCTTTGTCTTAAAATGTCTGCATCATGTTATGTGCTAATCTGCCCGCCCCCCCCCAGCTCTGTAAGTTTGAATGGTTTTCTCCCGTTGTATCTGAAGAAGTGTGTGTGGGTGTACACATGAAAGCTTTTACCTTGAATAAAACTTTGTTGGTCTTAAAGGTGCTACCGAGCTCTAGCTTTATTCAGTTTACTCTGTGTTACGTTTAAGATAAGAAGAGTCCCGCTGCATCAGACAAGAGGTCCATTAGATCATGAACATATGAAGATATGAAGCTGCCTTATACTGAATCAGATCCTTGGTCCATCAAAGTCAGTATTGTCTTCTCAGACTGGCAGCGGCTCTCCAGGGTCTCAAGCTGAGGTTTTTCACACCTATTTGCCTGGACCCTTTTTTGGAGATGCCGGGGATTGAACCTGGGACCTTCTGCTTCCCAAGCAGATGCTCTACCACTGAGCCACCGTCCCTCCCCTGCAAACAGGGCACAGATCCAGTACCTGCAAACAGGGCACAGAGGCCATGGCCTTCCCTTGATGCTGCTTCTAGCCCTTCGCGTTCAGAGGTTTACTACTTCTGAATATGGAGACTTGTTTTAGCCACTAGGACTAGGAGCTGCTGATGAACCTCTCCTCCATGCATCTGATCTCCTTACGAAGCTATCCATACTAGCAGACATCATGATTCCTGCAATTTCCACAATTTAATTACTAATTGAGCAACACAAGTATTTCTTTTAGTTCCTTTTCAGTCTGTAGCCCAACAACTTCATTTGTTGCCCCTCAATTCTGGCAATAAAGGAGAGGGGGAGAAAGTCTGAGGTTGCCCTGCCTATGAAGGGAAGGACAGCCACTCAACCACACAGGAGAGCCAGTTTGGTGTAGTGGTTAAGTGTGCGGACTCTTATCTGGGAGAACCGGGTTTGATTCCCCACTCCTCCACTTGCACCTGCTGGAATGGCCTTGAGTTAGCCATAGTTGTGTATGGACCCAAAATGCATATAATATGCATATTAATATATGTTAATGGGTCAATTATGAATCAGACAATAGAATTTGCCCATCAACTGTTCACACATAGGAGACACACAAGGTGCCAAAAATTCCTTACGAATTAAGGCGATGCCAGCTTGGTGTAGTGGTTAAGTGTGTGGACTCTTATCTGGGAGAACCGGGTTTGATTCCCCACTCCTCCACTTGCACCTGCTGGAATGGCCTTGGGTCAGCCAGAGCTCTGGAAGAGGTTGTCCTTGAAAGGGCAGCTGCTGTGAGAGCCCTCTCAGCCCCACCCACCTCACAGGGTGTCTGTTGCGGGGGAGGAAGGTAAAGGAGATTGTGAGCCACTCTGAGACTCTTCAGAGTGATAATAATAATAAAAAAAATTATTTGTATCCCGCCCTCCCCGCCTCGGCAGGCTCAGGGCGGCTAACAACATTTCTTAATAACATACAGTAATAATAAAACCTTTAAATTTAACAATATAAAACAATATAAAACATTATTTAACAACATTAAAAACCAGTCAATACAATTAGATAGTTTGGTCTGACAGTGCTGGTGATGTTTGACGCTAGTTCTGCCAGTTTATACACAGCGGTCTAGGTCTTTAAGCCGCATTGGCGGATCCTTATTAACAGCCTTCTTTAGCAGTCTGAGTAAGCAAGTTTAAAAAGGGTGGTCTTGCAGGCCCTGCGGAACTGGTCAAGGTTCCGCAGGGCCCGCACCTCCTCAGGAAGTTGGTTCCATAGGGCAGGGGCCGCGGTTGAAAAGGCCCGTGCTCTGATATTTTGATGTTTAATCTCTTTCGGCCCAGGGATAGCCATTAGATTTTTCCCGGCTGACCTCAGTGCTCTCTGGGGTTCATATGGGGAAAGACGGTCCCTCAGGTAGGCGGATCCTCGGCCATATAAGGCTTTAAAGAGTGGAGGGCGGGATATAAATCCAATATCTTCTTCTTCATCTTCTTGTCTCTGAGCCTGGGGAAGACCACCGCAGCGTTCAGTTACCTTTCAGGGGTGGGGGCAGTCATAGTTCAGGTCTGAGTCAGGGAGAGAGCCGTCACAGTTTTGGATCTGCCTCAAGAAAAGGGCAGACAGTTGGAAGGGTGGCCCTGCCTGCTAGCAAGGCAGAGTGGTCTAACTCTACAGAATACCCAGTTGTTTGCTCAGTCTCTGGTGATGAGCAAACCTTACATCATTTAGCCGGACCCTTGGGAAAGGGCAGGCTGGTGTGGGTGGAATCCAGTGCGTGTGGAAGAATCCAGCCTCTTTATCTGGAAAGAATTGAAACCACAGTTTATGTTCCTCGGCCAGATTTCTGTGTTGATTATCTAGAGGCCTCTGCTGCTTATCGGTTCTTTAGAAACAGCCTGTAAATAAATCGTCTTTGTTATTTACATCCACTCCTGCCTTCTTGATCTCCATCCTGCGCTTACCGCAAAACTTACATCGGGGCAGTGAACCCAAAGCCTTTACACTTACTACCCAAAGACCATCCAGTGACTCTGGGAAAGGTTTGCAGTTTAAACAAACCTGGTTCCACAAAATCATAAGCGGCTGTGTGGGTCCTCTTGCTTTAAAAAAGGCTTGTCACAGTTCTCTGTCTACTTTCTCTGCTCCGTGCATAATTTTATAAAACTTTGTCATCTTAGACCCAGACTGTTCAGCCTTTCCTCACAGGGAGAGGTGCTCCAACTCCTTAACAATCTTGGTTGCTCTCTACTGCAGGGGTGTCAAACATGTGGCCCAGGGGCCAAATCAGGCCCCTGAGCTGCTCCCTTCTGCATCACAGCTTGATTTGCAAGGCTTTTTCAATCACACAGGAGCTACAGAGAAAAAACTCTATTTTCTCCATTGGCTGAGGTTCCTGCCTTGGGGAGGAATAGCTTGCTTTGCCAGGCTTTCTCAGTCCTACAGCAGAGCTACAGAGCAAAAACTCTGTTTTCTCAATTGGCTGAGGCTCCTTCCCCTCCTGGTCCCCTGGGGAAGGAAGGAAAGAGCCAGAGCTTCCTTTGCCCAGTTCCCTGGATCCCGTGGGAGAGATACAAAGAAAGCACCTTTAAGATCAATGAGTGCTAATGTTTTAAGCATGCTTTAAGTTTTTTTTAAAAAAAATATTTGTGTTTGTCTGTGTCCTTTATAAAGTTTATATCTCAGCTACCTAATTTTAAATAGGTATACACATGACCCAGCCCAACCTGACATGGTCTGGCCCGACAAAGTCTCATTTATGTCAGATCCGGCCCTCATAACAAATGAGTTCAACACCCCTGGCTCTACTGTGTCTACTTCTGAGCACCTCGATGTAGATGAGTTAGAATAGATTTAGAGAAGGGCAGCAAAAGTGATCAGGGATCTGTAAAACAAGTCTTGTCGGGAAAAGATGAATGAAGCGGGAATGCTAAGCCTGAAAAAGAGAAGACCTACAAAGTTTGAGTCCAGTGGCACCCTTCAGACCAGCAAAGTCTTATTCAAGGGATGAGCTTTTGTGTGCATGCGCACTTCCTCAGATACACTGAAATGGAAGGTAACAGTTCAAATATAAAAGCAGAGGCTGGCAGCAAATGAGCTTGCAACATGATGAAGATGTTTTAAGGTATGTGAAGACAAAACAGGAATAAGTTTGTATAGTCAGCTTTTGCTTGGATTTAATTAAGGTGGGGAGAACAGTGAAGCAATAAATGTGTCAAAATAGGAGAGAGATATGTAAAAGTACCCTTCCTAATTGCGGGGATTATGAGTTTAACTGAGACTTCACTGTTACGTGCTCTTCAAGTATCCGAAGACCTGTCTTCTGGAAGAAAGAAAAGATTTGCTTTCTGCTTCCCCAGGAGGCAAGATTAGATCTAATGGGTTTAAGCAACAGTAGGAATTGAGCAGACTTCGGAGCATGGTGGAAGACAGGAGGGCCTGGCGTGACTTGGTCCATGGGGTCGCAAAGAGTCGGACTCGGCTGTGCGACAGAACAACAACAAAGGAATTATTTTGGTTGAGCAACTCAAACTTTGTACTGGAAAGAACAAGTTGACTGTGGAACCAGTTGGAGGGGGGCGCTTTAAGAACTGGCCATGGACACCCACCTGTCAGGAATGCTATAGATCTGGATTCTCTGTATTAGTCAGGAGCTGGACTAGATGGCCTTGCAGGACCCTTTCCAACTCCACTTCTCTGTTGAATAAATAGTGTTATTTATATAAAACAAGTATATGCTGCTTTTCCTCCCACATAGGGCCCCATGATGGTGAGCATCAGGCATTAAAACATTTGATCCTTAAAAAAAACATGTAAAATGTTCATATATGTATGTATATCTGCTGTGGTAGGCATGTATACAGTGGCCTGACATGTTATTTTCATGTAGTTTGAATGGAGAACAAATACAAGAAAACATAGTTTCTCAAGGTCTTGCTTGCTTGGTAGGTATTGGAAAGTCATTTGCAGTGTCACTTTTTTTGTCCAGAACATCAAAATTACCCTGCTGAACCAGGCAAACGCCTATATTAATCTACTTTTAGTTGTAGCTGGCCAGATGTTTCTAGAAGCTCACAGTCTGAGCATAGAGGCAGTGAAGTGAACATCCCTTATTGGTTGCTGCTGTCCACTATTCAAAGCTATTATGTCTAAATGTCAAGCCTCCATATAACATTCGTAACAGTCATTGAGAAATCTGTTCTCCAGATTTTTTAAAGCTTTTGTTAAAGTAATCTCTGCTAGTGGCATCGCTAGATCTTGTGATTTTAGGTATTATGAAGGTCCAGCCTGCCACTAAAAGCTACTTTTTTATTGACCTATTTTGCTGTGGCTAATGAATTTATTTTTTCCCTCTTTTCAGCGGACCTGTTCCAGTTCTCGTAATGAGTCTTCTCTTTATTGCGTCTGTATTTATGTTGCACATCTGGGGCAAGTACACACGCTCGTAAATTGGCTAGTCCATCAGCCAACTGGAAGACTACAATTTGGACCAAAAGTATGGTGGATTTTCAGGTTCTTTCCCCTTAGACACCTCTAGACCTGTTGAAGAAAAGTCCCTTTGTTTGGCTGTGCTGCTGAATGGACTCATAAACTTTCCACTTCGGGTTTTTGATTCCTTTCTGTCACAAGTCATGCTGTCTGCATATACACACTTGCAGTTGGTCTCATTAAAATTTGTATACATAAAGGAAGCTGTGTGTGTGGTGTTCTTCTGTGAATGTCATGGTTTTGTGGCAAAGTCTTTTTAGAAACGAAGGATTGGATCTTGTCAGCTGTTTGGTTTTATCTTCAAGAGCACTGGATTAGAATGTCAGTGCCACAGACTACTGGATTTTCCAATCAGACTTTAACGTGAAAGTTGTGGCTGGCTTCCACTGTATCTTGTAGGTGTGACACCATCACTTTACTACATAAACATGTTATTGGTGCAACCTTATGGATGCTGAAGGCTGATGATTGCTACATGCATTTGATTCTTGGTTACTGAGCATGTTCCTGTCCTAGTATTCAAAGCATTACAATTTTAAAAAGTCACAAAAACAATAGAAACATTAAAATCCACTATGCACCTAACCCACAAATAAAGTTTATATGAACTTTCCATTTTGACCCATGATATAGCTTGGCCTGCTTGAAATTTCCCACCCTCTATCCCTGGGGGTGGGGGAGACCCGTTATAGCAACTTCCAAATCATCATGTCCCTTGCAAGAATAGAAACAAGTTACTGACACACGAGTGACAGTTATGAAGCAATGGAGCAGGCTGTATATCGGCTGCAGCTGATAAAGTATGCACATAACCATGGATGTCACTTGAGCATCCAGTAGTACTCCTGGGTTATGAGCTCACGCTGTGCAAATTATTGAAATTAGCACACTGCTTGAAATTATTGCACACTGCTTGTGCAAATTATTATTGAAATTATCCATCTCCGCTTGTGCAAATTATTGAATTGTGTCTTAAACCCAGATCCAGGGCTACAGAACACAATGCTCATATATCCACACAGTATGTTCTGACGATGTTTTGGCAGTGTTGGGGCAGACCTAGCTAAGGGTCACTTTCAAGGAATCTTCCTTTAAAACGATGGGAAATGTGTGGGGAAATGACGCAGTGTGTGAAATGCTGTTGCGGATCGATAGGTTGCTTGAGCTTCTGTAAACTTTCCGGATTGTTGTTCAGAGGGCCGCATGGAGGATAGTTGTTCCAAGTGTAGGAAGTCATTAACTAAAGAAATGTGTCTTGTTCTTGGACAGCTCTTTGTTTGGAGATTTATTCTTTCCTCCCTGCAACCGATCCCATTGTCGGAGTGAATTTGCCCTCCAACAGCAAACTGTCAGGTCTCTTCAGTGCCTCTTGTATTTCAGACAAGAGATCATTCACACTGTGTTTCCTCACTGTTAAGAGGCAATTTAATTGGAACGCAAGTTTGAGCATCGAGAAGCGGGGAATAAGTTGACATGGCGGGAGCAGAACAAACGAGGATGAGCCTGCTGCCATGTAAAGATGGGCCGTGCACATTTTCAACTTGGAAACTGCTTAATAGTTGGGAGTGGTAGAAAACACTATGAGAGAGGCTTAATCTACATGGGCCAGTGTTAGCCATTTCATTGCCCTCCACTGGGTTTGAGGCTTGGGGTGGGAGAGGACATTCTGCTATAGACCTAAAGCTTCGTGGATGTGGCACCAGCCTCCTTGTTTGTGGGGAGGGTAGTAGAAAGGGGGAACCCCTTTCCTGTAAATTCCATCCTGGTACACTTTTGTTATTAGGGGTGGAATTCTAGCAGGAGCTCCTTTGCATATTAGGCCGCACGCCCCTGATGTAGCCAATCCTCCAAGAGTTTACAAGGCTGTTTTTTGTAAGCTCTTGGAGGACTGGCTACATCAGGGGTGTGTGGCCTAATATGCAAAGGAGCTCCTGCTAGAATCCCACCCCCCCATTTGTTATTGATGCAACTTTATGGGTGCTGAAGGCTGATACTGAGGACACAACTTAGATTTAGGACATTAATCAGGTAGTGGTGGGACTGATCTTAGGTGCTGACTGCAAGCGTGTTGACATCAAAAAAAGAATAAACCTGCCAAAATCACCAGAGACTCATTTCTCAAAGCCTTCTGAAGCAGGAAAGCAGAAACTTGAACTGTCCTCGATGGAGTTTCATATCAAGGATGCTGACTTGATCTTGGAAGCCAAGCAGGGCTGACCCTGACAAGTACTTGGAAGGAAGACCTTGGAATACCAGGAGTGGGAGGCAGAGGCAGGTAGGTTGTATCAAGCCACTTCTCTGAACATCCTCCGTTTCCCAGTAGGGGTTGCCAGAAGTCACCATGATTTTCAGGCATGCGCACACACACACATACAAAAAAGTACCCAAAAAAGAATTCCTGACTTTATGGCATCATCAGGCTTGTGTCTCTACTAGTCACAAAGCAGGGCTCCCTTAGACCAGTGGTCATAGAATCGCAGAGTTGGACGGGGCCCCTGCTCTGTGCAGGATCAGCCTAGAGCAGGGTTTCTCAAACATTCTCTCCCGTCCCTGTGGCCCGGTTGTTTCCTTGTGGTCCAGGCAGAGGATGCTCAGAGCAATATAGAGACTGCGTGCAGGCAAGAAGGGACGGTGGCTCAGTGGTAGAGCATCTGCTTGGGAAGCAGAAGGTCCCAGGTTCAATCCCCGGCATCTCCAACTAAAAAGGGTCCAGGCAAATAGGTGTGAAAAACCTCAGCTTGAGACCCTGGAGAGCCGCTGTCAGTCTGAGAAGACAATACTGACTTTGATGGACCGAGGGTCTGATTCAGTATAAGGCAGCTTCATATGTTCTTCATATGTTCAAGAAGCTTTCCCTGCCCTCTCTGATGTTTCCAAACATCAGAGAGGGATGGAGGAGGGCTTCTGGCCAGCGTGCAGTCTCTGTACTGAGCATCCTCTGATGTTTGGAAACATCACAGAGGGCGGGGAAAGCTCCTCGCCAGCACGCAGTGTCTGTAGCGCTCCCTGATCCTCCTCCGCCCAGAGGACAATCAGGGAGTGATACTGAGACTGTGTGCTGGGAAAGAAGCCCTCCCCCGTCCCTCTCTGATGTTCAGAAACATCAGAAAGGGCGGGGAAAGCTCTTGGCTGGCACGCAGTCTCTGTATTGCTCCCTGAGCATCCTCTGCCTGGACCATGGGGAAAGAACCGAGCCATGGGGGTGGGGTGGAGTTTGGAAAACCCTGCCCTAAAATCCTGTTTTGTTACATGTGATGGTTGGTGGCATTTACATTTTCATTGTTAGCTTCATGAGTCCCTGCAAATAGGGTGCATTTCTCATTTCCTCCTCATCTATAGTCCCACCCAAATCTCACAAAATCCACAGGTTGGGCCCACTGGCAAGCTAGTATAATGCAGCAAGAAATCTTTGGGTCTGAGTGGATTGGTTTGTTTCTAATTTTATCAAGGTGGGATTTTATCAAGGAAAACATGGCTTGGTTGCAACAGCAGGTGTTGGAACACTCCCTTCTGACCGGCAGCTTCCTGACGGCTGCATCCCAGTTTCATTCCTCCAGAGACAGATGACGGAATTGCCCAGAAAGGTAGTGCTGAGCTGCCAAGAGCTGCCAAGTGATTATCTTGGGTAACGCAGATTTCCTAAAGCACTGACACAATCCAAATCTGACAACAGAGTTGCCATTCTTTGGCCATTGGGCAGCCACTGTTTCCCTGTATCTTGTCTTAACAAAATTAGTACTCTCTCAAGCATGAATGCTTTGGTTTGCAAACTCTGATTAGCATTGTCGGATATTCGATTAACCGCTTGTGTTCAAACAGCTTAATTATGTGACGAAGCTGGAGGGTTATGGGTGTTCTAACCCTGACTTGGGGGGCCCAGGCTAGCCTGATCTTGTCCGATCTTGGAAGCAGTTGTATTTTAACTGCACACTTTTAATTTCTTAAATACTCTGCCTCTTAAAAGGAATATAGTCTAATATGAGGGGATATAGAATTCCTTACGGGAAGGGAGCGACTACCAAGGCATGTCACTAAGTAATCTTCTTACAAACACTTGTTTGTAATCAGGGCAAAGGCAGTATCCAGTAGACAGTAAAATGACGTTGCTAACTGGATTATTAGAGTCTGATTATGGAATCCCAGGGATGCTGTATGTAACTAAGACTCCGAAAGATATAAATTCGAATGTATTAATTTTAGCGTCCTTGACTGCTTTTGACTTGTAAGTTGCTGTAATTGTAATGGCCATTGGCTTTACACAATGAATTTTCCTGAAACTACAAACACTTGTTTGTGCGATGAAACAGAGGCAACGCTATATGAATGACTAAACATTAACAACTGCCTTTCCTCTTTCTTTTGCCTGTGCTTCATCACAATGGGGTTCTTACATAGAAGGTCAAGCAATGTCAAAGCAAGTGGTTTTGTTGTACCAAATTGCTGCAGCTCAGTGGGAGAGCAACTACCTGGCCTGCAGAAGCTCCCACACTTATCCCTGGTACCCCTAGTTAAAAAGGACCAGGTGAAAGTAGGTGATGTGAAAGACCTTTGCCTGAGACCCTGGAAGAGCCACTGCCAGTCTGAGTAGACAATGGACCAAGGGTCTGATTCAGTAGAAGGCAGTTTCATGTGATTTCTTATGTGATGTGATTCAAATGCAAGACTAGGTTTTTGGGGAAGGGCAGTGGCTCACTGGCAGAGCATCTGCTTTTTATGCAGAAAGTCCCAGGTTTGATCCCAGGCCTCTCCCATTAAAAGGATCAGGCAGGAGGTGATGGGAAAGGCCTCAACCTTAGACTCTGGAGAAATGCCACCAGTACTAACTTTGATGGACCAAGGGTCTGATTCAGCGGCGGACTGGGTCTAAAAATACAGGTTGCCAGGAGATAAAGAACTTATATTATATTGGAACCTCTATTATATTTTCAAACTACTAAAAGATCGTAACATTTAGAACCTATTGTTTAAGAGGGTCCACTTCCTCAGGGGCCCACTTGCCATTGGGCAGGCTGACGCCCTGGCCAGTCCGCCGCT